>NC_060119.1:205750179-206057679 GCF_021461395.2 Schistocerca americana
GTTTGGTTGACGGCTTCTGCACATTTCGTGCCATTATTTAGCTGAAAGTAGATCGATTGTGGTTTGTGGAAGACACATTTGCCTGTTCTCTAGTCATATGAAAGACGTTAGCTGCCTTGTAAATTATAGGGGTGATTTGGAGTGTGTTCTATAAGGGACATCGGTATTCCTGAGTGGAAATAAGTTTCCTCTATTTGTTTCTAGTTACTCAGTGGTTTACAGCACGCTGCACCACGTTAAAGTTTCAGGTTTGTAGAGTAATAATTTCCAGTGTACATCTTGGGAATTATGGTGCGCTAGCGATCGGTAGCATGCTGCCCAGTGTTTGATAACGAGAAGTACCGCGAAAATGGTATAATATTATGGCGAACGATGTGAGAATAGGTGTGTTCTTGTAATCCCTGAGTCTGGAGATGTGCGTAGGAAAGCGAGCAAGTACGGAAGCAGGTTCAGAGCAGAAACATTATCGTATTTGTGCCGAGGGTGGGTTCGTATAGAAATAATTCCCAGTCTGTATCTTCGGAATTATCTACATCTACATCTACATCCATACTCCGCAAGCCACCTGACGGTGTGTGGCGGAGGGTACCTTGAGTACCTCTATCGGTTCTCCCTTCTATTCCAATCTCGTATTGTTCGTGGAAAGAAGGATTGTCGGTATGCTTCTGTGTGGGCTCTAATCTCTCCGATTTTAACCTCATGGTCTCTTCGCGAGATATACGTAAGAGGGAGCAATATACTGCTTGACTCTTTGGTGAAGGTATGTTCTCGAAACTTTAAGAAAAGCCCGTACCGAGCTACTGAGCGCCTCTCCTGCAGAGTCTTCCACTCGCGTTTATCTATCATCTACGTAACGCTTTCGCGATTACTAAATGGTCCTGTAGCGAAGCGCGCTGCTCTCCGTTGGATCTTCTCTATCTCTTCTATCAACCCTATCTGGTACGGATCCCACACTGCTGACCAGTATTCAAGCAGTGGGCGAACAAGCGTAATGTAACCTACTTCCTTCGTTTTCGGATTGCATTTCCTTAGGATTCTTCCAATGAATCTCAGTCTGGCATCTGCTTTACCGACGATCAACTTTATATGATCATTCCATTTTAAATCACTGCTAATGCGTACTCCCAGATAATTTATGGAATTAACTGCTTCCATTTACTGACCTGCTATTTTGTAGCTAAATGATAAGGGATCTATCTTCCTATGTATTCGCAGCACATTACACTTGTCTGCATTGAGATTCAATTGCCATTCCCTGCACCATGCGTCAATTCGCTGCAGATCCTCCTGCATTTCAGTACAATTTTCCATTGTTACAACCTCTCGATACACCGCAGCATCATCCGCAAAAAGCCTCAGTGAACTTCCGATGTCATCCACAAGGTCATTTATGTGTATTGTGAATAGCAACGGTCCTATGACACTCCCCTGCGGCACACCTGAAATCACTCTTACTTCGGAAGCCTTCTCTCCATTGAGAATGACATGCTGCGTTCTGTTATCCAGGAACTCTCCAATCCAATCACACAATTGGTCTGATGCTCCATATGCTCTTACTTTGTTCATTAAACGACTGTGGGGAACTGTATCGAACGCCTTGCGGAAGTCAAGAAACACGGCATCTACCTGGGAACCCGTGTCTATGGCCCTCTGAGTCTCGTGGACGAATAGCGCGAGCTGGGTTTCACACGACCGTCCTTTTCGAAACCCATGCTGATTCCTACAGAGTAGATTTGTTGTCTCCAGAAAAGTCATTATACTCGAACATAATACGTGTTTCAAAATTCTACAACTGATTGACGTTAGAGATATAGGTCTATAGTTCTGCACATGTGTTCGACGTCCCTTCTTGAAAACGGGAATGACCTGTGCCCTTTTCCAATCCTTTGGAGCGCTACGCTCTTCTAGAGACCTACGGTACACCGCTGCAAGAAGGGGGGCAAGTTCCTTCGCGTACTCTGTGTAAAATCGAACTGGTATCTCACCAGGTCCAGCGGCCTTTCCTCTTTTGAGCGATTTTAATTGCTTCTCTATCCCTCTGTCGTCTATTTCGATATCTACCATTTTGTCATCTGTACGACAATCTAGAGAAGGGACTTGCAGTCTTCCTCTGTGAAACAGCTTTGGAAAAAGACATTTACTATTTAGGCCTTTAGTCTGTCATCCTCTGTTTCAGTACCATTTTGGTGACAGAGTGTCTGGACATTTTGTTTTGATCCACCTACCGCTGTGACATAAGACCAAAATTTCTTAGGATTTTCTGCCAAGTCAGTACATAGAACTTTACTTTCGAGTTCATTGAACGCCTCTCGCATAGCCCTCCTCACACTACATTTCGCTTCACGTAATTTTTGTTTCTCTGCAAGGCTTTGGCTATGTTTATGTTTGCTGTGAAGTTCCCTTTGCTTCCGCAGCAGTTTTCTAACTCGGTTGTTGTACCACGGTGGCTCTTTTCCATCTCTTACGATCTTGCTTGGCACATACTCATCTAACGCATATTGTACGATGGTTTTGAACTTTGTCCACTGATCCTCAACACTATCTGTACTTGAGACAAAACTTTTGTGTTGAGCCGTCAGGTACTCTGAAATCTGCTTTTTGTCACTTTTGCTAAACAGAAAAACCTTCCTACCTTTTTTAATATTTCTATTTACGGCTGAAATCATCGATGCAGGAGCCGCTTTATGATCGCTGATTCCCTGTTTTGCGTTAACTGTTTCAAATAGTTCGGGTGTGTTTGTCACCAGAAGGTCTAATATGTTATCGCCACGAGTCGGTTCTCTGTTTAACTGCTCAAGGTAGTTTTCAGATAAAGCACTTAAAAAAATTTCACTGGATTCTTTGTCCCTGCCACCCGTTATGAACGTTTGAGTCTCCAGTCTATATCCGGCAAATTAATATCTCCACCCAGAACTATAACATGGTGGGGAAATCTACTCGAAATATTTTCCAAATTATCCTTCAGGTGCTGAGCCACAACAGCTGCTGAGCCAGGGGGCCTATAGAGACATCCAAGTACCATGTCTGAGCCTGCTTTAACCGTGACCTTCACCCAAATTATTTCACGTTTCGGCTCTCCGTCAATTTCCTTCGATACTATTGCACTTCTTATCGCTATAAACACGCCTCCCCCTTCACTGTCCAGCCTGTCTCTGTGGTATACATTCCAATCTGAGTTTAGGATTTCATTACTGTTTACGTCTGGTTTCAGCCAACTTTCTGTCCCTAGTACTATATGGGCATTGTGACCGTTTAATAATGAGAGCAGTTCTGGGACCTTTCTATAAACGCTCCTGCAGTTTACTATTAGCACATTAATATTGTTATTCCCTGTTGCATTTTGCCTACTCCTACCTTTCCGCGTCTCAGGAGCCGTCTTGTCGGGCCTAGGGAGGGAATTCTCTAACCTAAATAACCCACATGTGCACTCCACACGTACTCCGCTACCCTTGTAGCCGCTTCCGGCGTGTGGTGCACACCTGACCTATTCATGGGGACCCTACATTTCTCCGCCCGATAGCGGAGGTCGAGAAATTTGCACCGCAGAATCGTCTGAGCCTCTGGTTTAAGCCTTCTACTCGGCTCCAAACCAGAGGATCGCGATCGGTTCTGGGAACGATACTACAAATAGTTAGCTCCGATTCCACCCCGCGAGCGAGGCTTTCCGCCTTCACCAAATTCCGCGAACCGCCTGTACGAACTGAGGATGACCTCTGAACCCAGACGGCAGGAGTCATTGGTGACGACATGAGTAACAATTTGCATTCGGGTGCATCCATGCTCTCTATCGCCGCCGGCAGGGCCTCCTGCACATCTCGGATGAGACCCCCCGGCAAGCAGACAGAGTGAACACTGGCCTTCTTCCCCGACCTTTCCGCTATTTCCCTAAGGGGCTCCATCACCCGCCTAACGTTGGAGCTCCCAATAACTAATAAACCCCTCCCCCCGTGTGCTTGCTCGGACCTTGCTGAAGGAGCGGCCACATGTCCACTCACAGGCAGAGCGGGCGATGCCACACGGCTAGCCTCCACATTGACCCTCCGCCTCGTGCGCCGCGAACGCCGCTGAACCCGCCACTCCCCTTGGGGAGAGGTTGGCCCAACCGCGCCCGGTACCCGCGAAGATGTCTTTACAGCAGGGACAGTGGGTGAAGCATGTAACACCTGGGGTGTACCTTGCGACGCACCAGACTCCCCACAGCCGCTACACTCCGAGGCAGCAGCCTGAAGACGACTGACCGCGGCCATCAACACGTTCAGCTGTTCGCGAACAGTGGCCAGCTCCTCCTGCGTCCGTACACAGCAGTTACACATCCTATCCATCCTAAGATTTACTGTAGACAGTTAATCAACTTTTAACTAGACTGCTAATTCACTAAAGGCGGCTGATTGTTGACTAAACTGTGGTTGCTAGACACTTCTTGTAGAAAACAATGAAAATAGCACTACCTGTCTCTGTACTGTATTGAAAACAAACACTAGCACTACTGGCACAATGGTTGACTAAAGGGAATCTCTCTGACTGTATTCAAAACAAACACGAAATCTATTACTAGCACTCGACAATTAAAGCTTCCTAAAAGCAAAAACACACGGAAGAAGTGACAAGTAAGAAAAATACAGTTAATACTTAAATTAACGTAGCCCACTGCACAGCAGACGTGAGGCAGACGACAGTTATATTGCGCGATCGAGCGGCAAGTTGCTGCCTAGTGCTTGATATCGAGAAGTACCGCGAAAATGGTATAATATTATGGTGAATGATGCGAAATAGGTGTGTTCTTGGTAGGGGGACATGGCGGTCGGTTGACGCTCCTGGTATAGACTAACTATTTACTTCCATGTCCAGGTGGGAGTGGCGCTCATTATAATTGATTCCATGTCCAGTTGGGCGTGGCACTCGCGAAATTCTGACAAAATTTGAATTTCCCGTCAGGAGGGCGTGGCAGGGGGGGGGGGCGTGGCGCTTTCCCACCAGAGTGGTTAATTAGTAGATCAATTTAATTAAGTAGTCAATGTGACCTATCTTTCCGCCATTTTCTTAGGTTAGTAGAGGTTGCATTGTCATGATGGAATTTGACCTTCCCACTAGGGGGGGTGTGGCAGGGTGGCAAGGCACTTTCCCACCAGAGAGATTAATTAATTGATCCATTTAATTAAGTAGTCAATCAAATTGATAAGAAGGGGCCTATTCCAAGAACCCAGACCTGAAAGTGTAGCTGTAGCAGCGAGTGACGAGGGAGTTGGGAGAGGAGGAGGGGCAGGGTGAACAATAGGTTAAGTGCCTGTCAATCAAAAGGAAATTGGGGTGATGTGGAAAAGCACTTAACAGAACAATAGGACTGCCTCTGAGTGCATACCTGCCCCTGATACAGGCTACCCGCACTAACAAAATGCACCGGCATCCCCTTCCTGAGGGGGGAGGGGAGAGGGAAGGGCTGGGGGACAATAGGTTAAGTGCAGTGACATGGAAAACCACTTAGCAGAACAATAGGTAAAGTACCTGTCAATCAAAGGAGAATAATAGTCTGATATGGAAAAGCACTTAACAGGTTTATCCCTGAGGGCATACCTGCCCATGATGTAGGCAACCAGCACTAACATAATGCGCCAGAACCCCCTTGCCCCAGTTCTCTGCTGATGACTCTGTACACACTGCTCAGCATTGATGCTGCATATACCAATGCACTGTGCGTTGGGACAACTTGGAGGGGAGGGGGGAGGGGGGGGGAAGTGGGGTGCATATCACGAGCTGTGCATACCCAAACATGCAGACATGTGATGACAACTGGTGATTTTGCACGTACAGCAGCTTACTCACCAAGATTCATCTTAGCAAAACTACTGATATGTGAGTGCAACCATGAGGGAAAAAAATCCCAGCACCAAGAAATAATTAACATAGAGTAATGATATTTTGGTAATACATTTGCCTATATAACATGTACGAGTGATTAACATAGCTAGGTCACTGGTCTATGGAAGTGCGAGAAAAAGAATTTAAAATGTGAAATGCTGGTACACTAATAACTGGTGTAACAACCAGAACTTTTAATGCAAGCATGGAAAGGAGCATGGATTGTGTTTTACAGTGTCGGGTGTCTGTTTGCGGGATGGAGTTCTATGCTTGTTGCACTTTGTTGGTCAATACAGGGATGGATAATGCTGGTAGCGGATGATGCTGGATGTCTCACACGTGCTTTATCGAAGAGAGATCTGGTGATCGACCAGATCGAGGCAACATGTCGACACTCTGTAGAGCATGTTGGGTTACAACAGGGGTATATGGGCGAGTATTAGTCTGCTGGAAAACACCCACTTGTGTGCTATACGTGAATGGCAGTACAACAGGACGAATCACCAGACTCACGTACAAATTTGCAATCAGGGCTTGTAACAGTTCTTGTGTCAGTATGGTGTCAGTTGCTGGTCACACTGCTTCTACAGGTGCAGTACGATGTGCCAGACCTTTACACTGAACATAACGGTCGGCCATTTGGCTGTCTGGAGCCCTATCTTCTTCTTACGACAGCACTTTTCTGTGACCATAGCTTCTATCAATCATGTACATAGTCTCTCTTCCTGTCAAATCCTTCTGCATTACCGCAGAATGAACAACCAGGTTCTCATAAATGTATGAGCTTGTTCAAACTCAGTGAGCTGTTGGTAATGGTATTGAGCCGTGTGTGGCTCATGTTCCCGCCATCATTTTACACCCTGGTTTTAATGTACTTCCACCTCACTATGTTAATTTAAATTGCTGGTGTCACTGAGTTGCTGTTTTGCCCGACCGCGAGCGGCGCTAGCAGCGCATATCAATATATCCCCTCTCGTAGTAACCTTGCTCGACTGCTATTATTTCCCAGTCGTTATCTGTTGTAAGGCAGTTTGGGTTGCGAGTTCGGGCTGCCAGTCAGTTGGAACGTGTGTGTCTGGAGTGCAGTCTGCATCTGCCAGTCGGGGAATTGCCATGTGGCACTAAAAAAAAATAGTGCAGTCGGGTTGGAGCAGTGAGGTCTCTCGCCCGACCATCGTCGACACGCATCACTTGAGCCGGGCCATGACCTTGATGGATCGTCGGTTGGTCGTTCTACCAGACGACGCGCTTTGGCTCGCCGATCGTCCTTGAGTCAGGTTTGTGTGTGTGCATCGACTCCCAATTTGTCTTCGTGCGTCCTTAGTTACTGTTGGATATTGTTCAGGTGGGTGTGTAATGGTCCGTTGGTAATCTATTATAAGTAATGCTTTAAAAGAAAAAAATGTTATTATGTTTTATTTACATCAATTTATGTCAAAACTTATTTTTAAATTTATGTATTGCCACTGAAAACTTGAAGGTTAAGGTATGTTTGAATTTTTGAAAAATCAACTGTGGGCCTTCAGCCGCTTAAAGCCTTATTCTCAAAATTTCCCCTTAAGCGAAAACATTGAGGCCTTCTGCCTTAAAAGATTATGGTAATATATTTTTAAATTTTGAAGTTTAATTGGGGCCTTCAGCCGTTTGTATTCCACTTTGTATATGTTTGTTCTATCCACTTTTGCCTTGAGGCTTTCCGCCTAGCTGTGATATACAGGGTTGTCCATTGATAGTGACCGGGCCAAATAGGAACCCCCATTTTTTATTACATATTCGTGTAGTACGTAAAGAAATATGAATGTTTTAGTTGAACCACTTTTTTCGCTTTGTGACTTATGGCGCTATAATAGTCGCAAATGTATAAGTACGTGGTATCACGTAACATTCCGCCAGTGCGGACGGTATTTGCTTCGTGATACATTACCCGTGTTCAAATGGTTCAAATGGCTCTGAGCACTATGGGACTCAACTGCTGTGGTCATAAGTCCCCTAGAACTTAGAACTACTTAAACCTAACTAACCTAAGGACAGCACACAACACCCAGCCATCACGAGGCAGAGAAAATCCCTGACCCCGCCGGGAATCGAACCCGGGAACCCGGGCGTGGGAAGCGAGAACGCTACCGCACGACCACGAGATGCGTTACCCGTGTTAAAATGGACCATTTACCAATTGCAGAAAAGGTCGATATCGTGTTGATATATGGCTATTGTGATCAAAATGCCCAACGGGCCTGTGCTATGCATGCTGCTCGCTATCCTGGACGACATCATCCAAGTGTCCGGACCGTTCGCCGGATAGTTACATTATTTAAGGAGACAGGAAGTGGTCAGCCACGTGTGAAACGTCAACCACGACCTGCAACAAATGATGATGCCCAAGTAGGTGTTTTAGCTGCTGTCGCGGCAAATCCGCACATCAACAGCTGACAAATTGCGCGAGAATCGGGAATCGCAAAAGCGTCGGTGTTGAGAATGCTACATCAACATCGATTGCACCCGTACGATATTTCTATGCACCAGGAATTGCATGGCGACGACTTTGAACGTTGTGTACAGTTCTGCCACTGGGCAGAAGAGAAATTACGGGACGATGACAAATTTTTTGTACGCTTCCTATTTAGCGAGGAAGCGTCATTCACCAACAGCGGTAACGTAACCAGCATAATATGCACTATTGGGCAACGGAAAATCCACGATGTCTGCGACAAGTGGAACATCCGCGACCTTGGTGGGTTAGTGTATGGTGCGGCATTATGAGGGAAAGGATAACTGGCTCCCATTTTATCGATGGCAATCTAAATGGTACAATGTATGCTGATTTCCTACGTAATGTTCTACCGATGTTACTACAAGATGTTTCACTGCATGACAGAATGGCGATGTACTTCCAACATGATGAATGTCCGGCACATAGGTCGCGTGTGGTTGAAGTGGTATTGAATAGCATATTTCATGACAGGTGAATTGGTCGTGGAAGCACCATACCATGGTCTGCACATTCACCGGATCTCACTTCCCCGGATTTCTTTCTGTGGGGAAAGTTGAAGGATATTTGCTATCGTGATCCACCGACAAGCCTGACAACATACGTCAGCGCATTGTCAAAGCATGTGCGAACATTACGGAAGGCGAACTACTCGCTGTTGAGAGGACTGTCGTTACACATATTGCCAAATGCAATGACGGACATCATTTTGAGCATTTATTGCATTAATGTAGTATTTACAGGTAATCACACTGTAACTGCATATGTTCTCAGAAATGATAAGTTCACAAAGGTACATGTATCACATTGGAACAATCGAAATAAAATGTTCAAACGTACTTACGTTCTGTATTTTAATTTAAAAAACCTACCTGTTACCAACTGTTCGTCTAAAATTGTGATCCATATGTTTGTGACTATTACAGCACCATCTATCACAAAGCGAAAAAGTGGTCCAACTAAAACATTCATATTTATTTACGTACTACGCGAATATGTAATAAAAAATGCGGTTCCTATTTTAATAAACGCATTTGATATCCGTTTGACCTATGGTAGCGCCATATAGCGGGCCAATCGTAACGCCATCCGGTTTCCCCCTTCAAGCTAGACAAGTTTCTTTTTTGTAGCTTTTTCGTTTGACGCTTATTTCGTGAGATATTTGGCGTGGTCACGACCAAGGGAGCAGCAGTTTTAATTGTATGCCTTCAGTAACTTGAAATTTATCTTGTTGCTTTTCAATATTTCTTGTTGGCAGGCCTTCAGCCATGAAAGAATTAGATTTTGAAACTCGTAGTTGTAAAAGTTCTGCTATGTACTGTTTTGGTTTAAAGGCGTCATTAAATTACAATAAATTACTATTTTGAAGTGAAACTGAACGACACCTTATTTGGCCCTTTCCACAGTCCTAATCATCTGTTCTGCCCAGCGGGTTTAGCGGGCGTTTAAGGTATTTTCGTCGTCTTACAGGCATTCTTGACTAACATCAACTCTCTACGTCCAATCTCAAAGGTAACTAACGCTTATGACCGTTACGGTGAGTATGTAAAGCAAACCTAATTTGCATCCTCATAGCGGCACTACTAGCGGCACTCTTGCGCGAGTGGCGTGAAATTTGAGTAAATGTCATCGTTCAGATGCAGAAACACGCCTACCAACTTTCATTTACCTCCCACAACTCGCTCTTGGTGTTGGGATGATTTTTTCCGTCAGTGTAATTACAACTTTGTGATATAATGTCCTCCGTAGGCAGTAATTTTAATGGCTAGCAGTGCATTTGACGCAGCGGCTAACAGTGAGTCAATATTGTGCGGAAGCGCTGCGCGGACGCAGTGCTTTTGTCGACGCTAGCAGGGCTTTATGCGGCCGCCACGAGGGAAATCAAGGTGCGAAGCGGCGCGGCCGTGTGTCCTGTAACTGCGCTCCCACGTCAGCAACAATAGCGGGCGTGGCGACGTAGCGCAGCTCCCTGCGGAACCTGCAGGCAGCGCGTAATGGATGTGGGGTGTCGGGGGCGCCTCTCTAATGTGTTTACGGGCCGCGCGCGCCTCGCCGCCGTTCATCATGGCGCGCAGCAACAAGTGCGGAATAAAGACGAGGCGCAAAAACACCGCTCAGCATGCTCGCGCTTCCGAGAAGCTACACGTTTTTACTCGCCACCCTCCACGTGCGTTTCCTTCGCGTTCTGCTCGTCTGCCGCATCCTTGCAAGTGATGATTGGTGAACAATTACCACAGCAAACAGAACAAGTACGAAATTGTATTTCACGAAATGTGCGAAGACTCAGTAAAGAGTGCAGAAAGAAACAAGAGTCCAGCTACTACAAATGCAATAACTATGGTGATGTTACCACGGTGAGGCAGCGTCTGCTGAGTTTCGTGTAGTGAAGTGGCTCCGAGGAGGAGATTAGTGTTTAACATCCTGTCGACTACGATATCATTGCCTTTCCGGTTAGCCGTGCAGTCTAACACACGGCTTTCCGGACTGGGAAGGGGCGCCTGGTTCTCGGCACGAATCCGAGGTCTGGTGAGCCGGCCAGTCTGTGGATGGTTTTTAGGCGGTTTTCCATCTGCCTCAGCGAATGCAGGCTGGTTCCCCCTATTCTGCCTCAGCTACACTATGTCAGCGATTGCTGCACAGCCGGTTGATGTGGCCGAGTGGTTCTAGGCGCTGCAGTCCAGAACCAAGTGGCTGCTATGGTCGCAGGTTCGAATCCTGCCTCGGGCATGGGTGTGTGTGATGTCCTTAGGTTAGTTAGGTTTAAGTAGTTGTAAGTTTTAGGGGACTGATGATCTGAGATATTAAGTCCCATAGTGATTAGAGCCATTTGAACCATTTTGATTGCTGCACTAACAAGTTCTCCATGTACCGTACACCACCATTACTCTACCACACAAACATAGTAGTTACACTTGTGTGGTGTGAGACGTTTCCCAGGGGGGGTCCACTGGGGACCGAACTACACAATAACCCTGAAAGAGTGGTTCAGTGTGGGGCAGCGGAGGGGTGAAGTGGACTGCGGTAGTTGTCGTCAGGCTGTGGACTGCTGCGGCAGCGGCGGGGACGGAGCCTCTCCATTGTTTCTGGGCTCCTGGTTAACATACGATACAATACAGCACTATATCATTAGAGATGGGGCACAAGCACAGAGTAAGGAAGAATGGGGAAGGAAGTCAGTTGAACCCTTTCAAAGGAACCATCCCAGCTTTTGCCTGAAACGATACAGGGAAATCATGGATAATCTAAATCAGGTTGGTCAGACAGAGCCTTGAACTACCGTCCATCCCAATATGAGTCCAGTGTGCTAACCACTGAGTTATCTCACTCAGCAAGTGGCTCCGAGTGTGAGTGGGCGTCTCACTGCTGCCAGCTATCCCATATTGCGGCGTCAGAGGGCGCTCAGTGCTGTTGGGGTTGTGGCTCAGCAGACGTGGGCCATTGGGTCTGGCGGAACCCGTACGACCGACTCTGATACACCGGTAGGGCGGTATCGACAAGAGATACTACAAGCTATAGGGATGGCAGTTATCACTTAACCACTGGTTTTCAGTTATACCACTTTTATTCATAACCAGTTTAACATGTATCTTAAAATCCCTCCAAATAACCTGTTTTTGAAATAACCGATATTCGGTTTTTTATTGCTGTTTTTTCCAGATATAAACGTAGGCACTCAACAAAGATTGAAAAATTCTAAGATTCCCTCAGACTCTTGATCGCACATTCCAAGATTCATAGAATGCAAGTATCAAATAAAATACGTAAACAAAAGAAAACTTAGTCCATCAAGCATATGTTCCTTTTCTCATAGATCAGTGAGGGGATGATTACCACAAAAAATTCAGCTGTATTTTCCTGCTGCTTGTAACTTTTTAAATCTCTGCTGAAAAATCAAGGCCGCAGGGGGTAGCCGCGCGGTCTTACGCGCCTTATCAAGGTTCTCGCGGCTCCCCACCGTCAGAGGTTTGGGTTCTCCCTCAGGCTTGACTGTGAGTGTCTTGTCCATAGCGTAAGTTAGTTTAAGTTAGATTAAGTAATTAGGGACTGATGACCTCAGCAGTTTGGTCCAATAGGATCTTACCACAAATTTACAAATTTTTCCAAAAGTCAAGTTTTAATCCAGGATCACAGCACTGTTTTGGGGATTATTAATACTCTGTCCTAAAGGCTGCGAACTGAGGTGCAGCACAGTATTTCTTATATTAAGTTATCCATTTCTGAGGATTGTAAGCAACTAAAGGCATGTAATGTAGGTACATACAGCAGATCAGCTACGTTCTATTTTGATTGTAATCTATGAATGAGCTGTTCATAGTTTATTACTGTTGTCACCTGTTCCTTCCTCTTTTATTATCTAATAGGAATAACAGACAAATAATAGGGTTTTGTTAAAATTGTAGCAGTCTTTTGCTTTACTTTTGTGGAATGTAAAACCTGTTTATAGACACACGTATAATCTTTATTTTTTAATTAGAATTTTTAATTGGAATATAAATAATTTTTGTAGATAAAATAAAAAATGCTCTTTCCAAATATTCAAGTGACAAATTTAGATAGTAGACAAACTGTAGCATTTACCACCGACAATTACATGACAACTGTTAAAATTTCAGTAGTGAATTAATCCATTGGGCAACATTTAGCCAATATTTATCATCCAGACTGTTCATAAATACTTGTTTACAATGTCTTGATCTGTAAGCTAACCCTTTCATAAATATCATTAAAAGACAGTACCAGTCTTTCAGAAACCACACAAATTCCTACCAAACTCGTTTTTAAGAAAGTTTTATTTGAAAATTTAAAATTTGGCGCCACTGATATGGCAAAGAGATACATCTTTTTTACACCTGGTTACCAGTAAAAGATAAAAACACCTTTTACAACCGAGACGAAACAAATACCGAAAAATACTGGCTATTCGTAACTACAATACTGGTCTTGGATTTAATCTATCGGTTTTCCCCGTCCCTAGTGAGTCGTGCTATCTTCTCATTTCACTGGCCGTAAGTTCAGTTTCATTGCATTCCAGAGAGGCTTCACTTGGTGACAGTAGTTGGCACTGGAGAAGCATTCGTGTTGCCCTTGTGTGAGACGTCAGACGTCTTACTCTCGTGGTTCTGCCAATGTTACAAGGGAACAGCGATTGTGGTGGGACAGTGATACAATTTTAATTACCACCTCCAAAATATATTGTTACATTAGTAACTTTTTATTTGTTCGCAAGTGCAAGTCCGCTGTACTGATGTAAGAGCAAATCCCCCCACCACACTACCGTATCGCGACGTTAGGGGCCAAACGAAGTGGACTAGGGATGGGAAAAACCGACCAATTTAAAACGATACCGCTAGTTTAGCTGTGAATAATCTGTGTTTCTCGGTGTATTACGGCCTCGGTTACAACAGATATTTTCTATTTTTTCCACTGACCGAGTATAAAAACCGAAATATCAAATAGTCATTGCAGCAGTGCTAAAATTTTTGCCTTTTATAAAACCCTTTTTTTAAACATGAGTAATTTTTATTCGTGAAATTTCCATTGCTTTGAAATGTTGCGTTATAACAAGACATGAAAACAGCTGTAAGTGCTATTTTAATAACAATGCCGCCAGCAATGGCGGCGGAAATGGAATGATCAAATGGAAGCCAAAACTTGGCTGTCTTCGGCACTTTGAAGCTGAATAAACTGAAGATCCCAGAAGAATTAAAAACCAAACAGTAGAATCTGTATTATTTAGGAGTAATGGAGGAAAGACAATTTGTTCTGATGTTTCTAGGAAGGATCGAGCTGTTTTGTCGCTTTCATCTACGCACTGTAATCAGAAACTTCGTACGTAAAAGAACAAACCTGAAATGAATATTAATTACAATGGCACAAAGTCAGAGTGGTTGCACTGAACCAACTTGTGCCAACCATTCGGTGTCACAGTGAACAAGCAACTGGCCAATATCTGTATTTTAAACCATGCTGCTGCTTTACTTCAGTGCACCAAAACAAACGCTCGAAGAGATGATTGAAAATAAGAGAATTGCTACAGAGGCTCGGAATGGATTTAGTACGACTGCACGTACAGCGACAAGTCGCCCGACTCATTTCTCGTGAACTGGAAGATGTTCTTAAGTCTGATGGTACTCCTCTTGCCCCGGCATCTTTTGAGCCGGAACCTATGAGGAAAGCAAAATGCTACATGCACGCAAGAAATTCAGGTAACAGAACCAAAATAGTGTGCGAAAAATGCTCAAAATTGTTTGTCTCTATCACCGTTTTCAGTATGCCACAATTGTTTATAATCGTATCTATACTGTGTAAAAGTGTGTACAACATACAATTATAAAAGTGCAATTCGAAATAAATTTTCTTTAAATTGCCGTTTCGTTTTATTTATTGGAGTACTCCAAGACGCTACTAGAGTATTAACGAAAGAGAATTTCACTAGAGTAGTTATGGTTTAACATGTACACATCGATGTGTATGTATAATCATTTGTTCATTCATGCATTATGTATTGCGTAAAAAATGTTGTTAAGGAGTGTTATGTGACAGGGTGTGGAATTATCTTCTGTTTTTCACATGTGTAAATATTGCCTAGATGTTACTACAATATGGTCTGAAAACATTAATGCGATGGCCCAGTGAAGCATATAGTTTATCTATGCAAAAAGTACTCAAGATTAAGGAGATTTTGTTACTGAAACAGGAGAATGTAAGCTGCCGTGTTGGGACGAGGAAGTGCGTGAGTATTACAGACTACATGTGTGATAAATTGAATCCAATTGTGAAACATTTTGGTGACGGATTTGAGCTTGGACTGTGAGTAGTTTCGGAAGTGATTTCGGAGAGATCATTTTATATGTATTTGGCTAAGTTAAGGCGACGGAAGCTATAGAATAGGTTTTGTACGCCGTATTATTATTATTCAAATGTAGTTATTGCTGTGTTAATCTCGATTATTGTTAAAAGATTACGCTCGTAAATTTGAACTATGTGGATGTTGGAAGTTTCATAAGTAAGAATCTATAGAAGAGATGAGAACTATGTTACCTAGATACTGAAGTTTATTGCACTGTTATTTTTCAACACTGTATTAAAGAGAGGCCAACATTTTAAGCTGACCGATTAAGTGGGCCATTCGTACATTTTACGTGTTGTGTGTGTTGAGTAAAACAGACGTGCACCCTCTGATGAAATAAACTTGGAAAGGGTGTGTACGAACTGTAAGTGAATGTCAAACTATTACCCTAGCATCCGTCCATGATTACTGAGACTTTCAACAAGTCAGTAGCTGTCGAACGGTAGACTCCCAGTACATATCTCTATCACGCTGAATTTCAGTCTACTTTTAACGGATATTAAACATTGGAAATCTGTCATTGCCAAGAGCGTTAATTTTATCTCGGTGTAGTGGCGGTAGCAGACGTTATTGAAGCGTCAGCGACGCTACGTCATCACCTGGTATGTTTTCTCTGACATTTCGTTTACCTTTGGCGAAACTCAACGGTGACTTGGAAAGACTGTGCAACCTTCAGAACTTTGTACGTCGATGTATGTGTAGGAAATGCACTTCCCAGGTACTTAATTAGAATTAAAGATTGTAAAAGAGTAAGAAGTTTACTTAATGTAATCAGTCAACTATTGCAGAAAGTGAAGTATATGATTGACAACTTGGCAACAGCTTTCGACAAACGATTCAAACTAAATGTCACTGCAATATCATTCATTATTTCATACATATAGCTGAATCAGAGAACAACACAATTAATATTTGTCAGGTGCTGTGGGGTCTCCAGACGCTAATTGTCGAATGTCACACAGAATTACTAGTCGCAACTGTTCTCTCTCACACGTTACTCAAACAAGCGGCACATTTGCGTTTCATTTGTTCGATAGTCTGGATCAATAATCGTTAATTACCAGTTACTTTAAAGCTAAGGCGTGCCATTTGAATGTCCTCTTGTGTAGTATGACTGAGAGAGATAGAGCATGTGTGTGTGTGTGTGTGTGTGTGTGTGTGTGTGTGTGTGTGTGTGCGTATTGTGTGTGCCTGTGTGTATTGTGTGTGCCTGTGTGTCTGTGTGTGTTTGTGTGCGTGTGTGTGTCTGTGTGTATGTGTGTGTCAGGCATTTTGGTGTCAATTCTGTTTAGTGGGGAAAGCCATTTCGGACAGTCGCTAATACTGATAGGAGCGATTCACTTTTTTCTTCTTTTTGTTTTACAAGAATAGGCTTGTTGGAGTAGACTTTACGTCAATTATCCTGAAACACTAGATGTAAAGAAAGTACGTGCGGACGCTGGAACTAAATACACTGAAGAGCAAACCAAATTGTTTGCATATCTCTGTATTTGAATACGCATGCCTACACCAGTTTCTTTGGCGCTTCAGTGTAACATCGTTATAATGAATATCTCTATTACTGGAGGGCTTAATTTCCTCCCTTCAATGTTATCTTTGTGCGCTTATCAGTAGTTTCGTCACGTTGCCATAGTGGCGTGTTCTTCTTGGCGCATGACTTCCGTGTTCGTATGAGCGGCATGGGACGCTACTAGAGCATATTCATTAAAGGCATCTGGCGCTCTAAACGCTGTAAGAAGACTCTCTAATCCGGGACCAGTCGCAAAATGTCTGTGTCGTTTGTCTTTGTCAGCTATGTGAGTGGAAAGACCCACACGTCTTGAGGACGGTACAGTGACCTTGTCTGTAACCCCTGTTCCATCTACTGAACCACCCTTTAGCTTCTGTGGTCATCCGTAAAAATGCCATGACGTCCTTACGCGTTACGAAATTAAATGCGCCCTTAGTACGTTCTGCACTCCGTATGATCGGATCTTTAAAGAAATTAGTCACAGTTTCTGTGGCCCAGTCCAAGGGTAAGGCTCTGCCCGAGAGTAAGTCATTGACGATTATAAAATCGAGAGACAGCCCTGCATTCACCTGAAAGTCGCTCAGCGACTCCAGAATCTATTTTCTACTCGCTTCTTTTTAATCCCAAACTCGGGAATCGGTGAGATACCTTTAATAGGTGTCTCAGCTAATCCACTATCATTTCCACCAGCTTTAAACATAAATACGTCGAAAATGGCGTCACTTTTGAACCAGAGTACAGGCCTTAATTGCTTCCACGGTTGGTTTGCAAGATACCTCGTGTGGGAGGGAGAAATAGGTGCGAATTTTGATTTAAATTCTATAAATTAATTGCAAGGAGTGCTGTTCAACATGTAAGTGGTTTATTCAGTGAAACTGCATTAAACGGCGCATGCAATAGTTATTGAAATTTTATAAAATTCATTTAACAATCACTCACAAATTATTCAGATAATGATAAACAAAAATAAAAAAATTGGGTTGCCAGATGCCGTAGAAAGTATAAAAAAATTAAAAAAAACAACAAATAGAATTGAATTGGCACCAAGAACTTACAACAAGTGAATTATATAAGGTGCCTGCCCTGGTATTTGCCTTTTAACATGAGCATTGTATGACTTCATTCTAATTTAACGTATAACTAAATTACGTGAGACGGGTTGACCTGGTGTATTAAATGAGGAATTTAAAAAAACAGCTGAACATATGACTCTCTTAGCGGACAAACGGTGAATACTGTGCCTTGCATCTGTATGAGCATCTAACACATTACAAAGAAATTGAGGAAAGCGAAAGAAGAATGCGCAGCTAGGAAGGCGGGTGTTTTCTGTATTACCATGTTCATAGCGTGGTCGGCGTGGCGGTGGAGTCGGCTGATTGCGTGCGGCTGCATCAAGACTCTGCTGGCGTCGTAGTTGATAGCGTCTAACATGCCCTACGCTAAAAATAGTGACCGAAACCTGCTACTGGAAGTATGCGTCCATCTGCAAGTGCAAACCTACGTGAAACTGCATTAAAAAAAGCTCAAAACTGTTCTAACGGTACTACTGTCATTGGACATGCAGTAAATCAAAATGTGATCCTGAGTTAACCTCTTGATAACGCGCACAGTGAGTGAAGCTCGCCTACTTGGATCTAACAAACTTTGCTCTCTACGCTGTCTGCGACGAATTCAAAGTGAATTGTCTCATGGCAAGCGATAAGAGAACCCTTGCGACTTATCGGAAGCAGTCAAGAGTGAACTCCTGCCTCCTCAGAAGCAATATTCGGAATGCCCAATACTAGTGCGCTCCTCGCACATGGAGAGAGAGAGCCGCTCCCCTCCAGCGTCTTGTCTCCGACCTTCCGCAAGTCGCGTAGTTCGTACTATTTTTCAAAGCGAACATTAAATTCTTCCCAATGAAGAGGTTCATTTCAAAATTCCCTCCCTCCCTGCCGTCGCATTCCGCGAGGAAAAGAGAGCGATACTCTGTGTGAGACAGAGTATACAAATAAACCAAGAAGTCTCCCTTTGAGTATTGCCGCTACGTTCCCAGGTGTTCTGCTCGCGGGAAACGGCCAAAATTGCCCGGGCCACTTGACATTCTTGGACACACAAGTCGTGCTGTTGCTATTCAACTCGCCGCTCTGTCCGCATTACCTAGAATCATGACAAAACTGTTTTTCGCTCTAAGTTTGTAGTTTCCGCTGCCTCGGGCACACGTGCGAATGTCCACGGCTTCCCTTGGCAGCGTGTTGATGTATGCAGCGTCTTCGCCTGTCGCTAATCCTCTGGGGCCTGCCCTCTGTGAAGCGTGCCGACATAGGCGCGCGACCGCCGCTCGCCCGTGGGCGCAGTACCTGTGTCCACCTGGCCGCGACTGCTACGGTCGCAGGTTCGAATCCTGCCTCGGGCATGGATGTGTGTGATGTACTTAGGTTAGTTAGGTTTAAGTAGTTCTAAGTTCTAGGGGAGTGATGACTTCAGATGTTAAGTCCCATAGTGCTCAGAGCCATTTGAACCATTTCTACCTGGCCTCCGGGCTTCCCAGCTAGGAACGCAACAGGAGAATTCCGTTCATGCACAGAGTGTACCAAGTTTGCAAAGAGAAGAATAATAGCCCTTTACCGATGCTTAATGACACAATAATTCACCTCCATCGCACTTCATATATTGCAACAAACTAATGACTGATTTTAAAAGCAATTATCTCCTTCCATTATAAACATGAAAAGCTTTGACGCTTTTCAAGTTCAAAGAGGGGACACTGATTATCTGCCTTCTCGGGTATCTCTCTGTCATCACAGTACTGGCCAGTGTTGTCTTGCCTCTGCTTTAGGTGCGGCCAGCGGTGTTGCAGACGTATCATATTCGCGCCGTCTCTGGTTACTCGACACTCGAACGCAACTGACCCGTGGTCCGTCGCTTCGTTCCTACCTTGCTCGCTCTGGCGCGGATCACAGTGTTTGCCACAGTCTCGTCTATTCCTTTCATCTGTCATTCCACCGGAGTTATGCCAGTCTGAATTGCCATTGTGCTATACGAACGCTTTGCATATTTTGTGCGCCAGTGTGCTGCGTCCTCTGTCCTACTTCCTTTTCGATGTCGCCCACTAACAGAATATCAAGCGACTAATCTCGCAACAGTGCCACAGAGCCCCAATGAATGGAAAGTGCTGGTGAGCAGGTAATGCGTGCGCACTGCATTATACCAAACCACATTCGTCATTCTTTCGTCTCCATGTTTCGCCGGAACGACAAAGGGAGCAGCGTACGTTGCCGTGGATTGGCGCATACTGATCTCGTTATATGCTCATTTTGTGACTTTCCTGAGCGGCCAGAATACAGTACGTCGTCAGAAATGTGATGCAGATTTCGTTGTAGGTACTGCTGTACAAATTGTAACACCGAACCAAGCAGCTTTCTCCTGATCATCTTCAAGTTGATGCTTCACGTTCGACCGACCCTAGGGAGCGGTATGATGGTTCCCTTAATCGGGACCGTTGGCGATATCTTGTAGCATGTAGGTTGTTGTTGGAAGAAACTGTAGCAGATGAGCAATGGAGCTCCGACTGACAATTTTCTCTAGCAGACCATTCACCTGAGAATCTTCTGTCCCAGGAGACGGACTTCGTCTCTTCTGCAGGTATTTCGTAGCCTAGTAAGAAAGTCGTTTACAAAAGGGACAGTAGGGAAGCCACATACAATGGAAATAGGAGTAATCTGGCGAAACATATATTCAGAAATGAGCACATGAATTCAGAGGTTATGTCGCCGCTGGGCGAGCACACTTGCAGTAGGACAAGTTGAAAGTACACAAGATCACTCACAAACCCGTCTTCAGTATGAAGACCGGTCCCCAGAAGCCAAAGAAACTAAGCGAGAGTCACGCTAACAGCAACAGCGATCGGCCAAAACAGGTTACTACGCTACATGCCCTCTTGCAGCGTTAGTAATAAGGGAAATCAGAGCTCGTACGGAAAGTTATAGGTGTTCGTTCTTTCCGTGATCTATACCAGATTGGAATAATAGATAATTGTGAAGGTAGTTCTATGAACCCTCTGACACGCACTTAAATGTGATTTGCAGAGTATCCATGCAGATGCAGATGTAGATGCTGTACAGACGTAGCACTAACTCAGTTCCAATCATAATAATTGCGGAATGCTTGAGAAACATCACGAGTGATTCCCGGATGACTAAACGCATGCAGTTCCTAGTGCAGTAGGAAGCACTGGCCATCAAATGGTGGTGACTGGCGTACACTGACCTTCGCGATGTTGACTCCTCTAGAAACTGCAACGGAGTGGGGCTGGAGAACTGCTCTCGATCGACGAGGTACAGTGCATTACAGGTACTCCAAAAGGTCCTCGTAGCCAACCTAACAGTGGTGAGAGGTGGAACCGTTCCTGCTTTTCTGGCCACCTGGAGTGGTGGTGTCCCGCCCCTGATGTTGGTCGCCCTGGACTGGCGAGAATTCACAGGAGGCGGGAGAACCGTGTGTGCCTCCGCCATCGCCTGGTTCCAACGACGATTTGAAGTAACTGCCAGAACAGCAAGCTAGATTTCGCCATCTTGGGCGTTTTCTATATTAATCAAAACGGGAATGCTAAGATTAACGTTCCTCCTGTAACCGATGGTCCTCTACACAGACAATACCTCGGTGGTGTCTGTGGATTTGGGAAAATTAATTTAGTGGTATTAATTCAATGATCAAGTCTGATGTATTGGTAATTTATTATTCAACTGTTCGGAGTTAAGTATGAGTTCAATCGGAATTATGTACGGAGTTCGAATCTGTGATCAAAATAAAAGTAATAATTGTATTTGTCTCTCTTCCTCTGTGGTGAGGACCGTTCTGGACAGATGCTGTGGCCTTACCACGTACGCGACAAAGTCACTGCATTGCAATCTGAGCTGCAAAGACAATTTATTGTCGCACTGCAGTCACCTCCTGCTCGAGAGCAGACAATTTTGTTCATTTTTGAACAGTTCTCGGGTATCTGACCGGGTAGCGTCGTAATTTCTCCACAATATTTCGGCAGACGTACACGCTGCCATCTTCAGGTGGTTCCTGACGAATTCTGTGCTGTTCCTCTCGGCGCCCTATATGTACTAGCCGTTACCCCCTCCACTGTTGCTCTCCTTGTGTCTTTGGTGCGGTCGGCGCGGCGGCTACTGGAGGTGGTGGGGGAAGAGGCGCCTGGGTCTGAACTGGGCTCTGCAGTCTCCCTGCTGCCGCCGTCGGGGGCGATCCTCGATCTCTGGGACCGCATCTTTCTCTCAAGACGGAGTGCAGGGTTACAAGCCTGACTAAGTTGAAGGCCGCTATTAATTAGATCGTCCTGCAGTCGGATTTCGATGACCTCTTTAGTAACGCAGTCCCAGAAGTAGGACTATTGACAGAGTATTTTTGTTTTTTTATAGTCCATAGTACGGCCAGTCTTTATACAATGGTCAGCCACGGCTGGTTTAGTGGTTCGGTATGGCGCTTGTGTTCGCGGCACCTCTCTTCTACAGTGCGGACTGTCTCCCCAATGTATGATTTTCCGCACTGACAGGGAATTTGATAAACGCCTGGTTTTCGATGTCCTAGGTCATCTTTCACTGAACCCAGTAGAGTCAAGGTTTTTGCAGGAGGTCGTATTCTACCGATTTTTCTTGAGGTGTTTCCGGCAAACGGAATGCACGCCAATGACTTGTGTTCTTCTGTTTCTTCTTCCTGTTCTCTTGGCGCAGTCTGTCAGAGTGCATATCTTATTTGCTTCTGATTGTCCCCATTTTTCCGAAATGTTGTCTCGAGGTGCAGCAGTTTTGCTGGAAGGCTCTCCTGATCGCAGATCGATCGTGCCCTGTGAACAAGTGTGCGCAAGACGCCTTCACACTGGGAGTTGTTCACAATGTATTACGTATGTTAATTGTTGACCATAAATTCACCATAAAAAGGGTCGGACCTATTCTCTGCATATATTTCCTTTTAATAATTTTATATGGGTAACTGTATTCGTTTAATGTATCACAATTGGTTTCTATGATAGTTATCAATTTTAAAAGTCTGCTACATATATTTTACCTAATGTGTTTTTATCAGATTATGTTTTTTACGTAAATGATGTCTACATCTAAGCCCACAGTACCGACATCTAGGGAGGATGTACGCAAACAGATTTCTGGTAGCTACTGTACTTCAGTAGCCAGTTGCAATAATGACTGTGTGGATGATGTGACCTATTCTACACCTTATTTTAGATCTATGTGACGCTGCTGTGCTGATTATATTGATATGTTTTGACGATGCCATTATGGCCTTATCACTTTAGGATATGGTGTAAAAAAGGTACGTTTTACCGTATTTTATCTGTACGTTTTCCTGGTTATATGATAGTACATTGTAATACGTATTGCTGTATATGTTGAAAGACACACAGCTCACTAGGTGTATATATTTGTATATTGTAGATCTGAGGATGGTCATTACGGACTGAAACCGGTCACCGTCTAAAGAATTGATATTGTGATCGAAGACTGGAGTAAAAAACATTAGACAACGTTTTTCTTTAATATCTTCACATTTAACCGTTCCTTAGCAAATAAAGAGCGTCACAGGGTCAGACAGATTAGCACAACGAATAACAGCAGTAAAAGAAAGAACAGTACACATTCGAGTTCCAACACCTTTATAAACATTTCTGTGAGTGGTATTTCGCTCCCTTCTCCCTTCCGCTGTAGCCGGCTGGGGTGGCCGAGCGGTTCTAGGCGCTACAGTCTGAAGCCGCGCGACCACTACGGTCGCAGGTTCGAATCCTGCCTCGGGCATGGATGTGTGTGATGTCCTTAGGTTAGTTAGGTTTAAGTAGTTCTAAGTTCTAGGGGACTGATGACCTCAGAAGTTAAGTCCCATAGTGCTCAGAGCCATTTGAACCATTTGAGCCTTCCGATGTATATCAGCGTTCTCCAGATTGCCTGTCGAGGTAAAAACAGGCGTCGTATTCTATGTATACCGCATAATTGTGTGACAGTTTCAACTGTCTGTGTCCTAAGTAGTAACGTAGAAATTCTACTCCTCTACAGAGAATGTAAGTCAGCAGAAAAGTAACTGCGGTACATTCTCCTATTTACAATACGTGTAAATGTAGTACAGCACTGAAGTACTTTTTAAACAATGCGTGACATTTCTACCTTCCCTTCGTTGGTGCATTAAATCTCATCGAAAGTTTCTGGGGAACTATTAGTGGACACTAAAATCGGGTGAGACTTTTAATGCTGTGCCTGAATGTGTATGGAGGAATGGTGGCCCATTCTTCCTCAAGAACAAAAACCAGAGAAAACAGAGATGTCGACGTTCTGACTTATCGGAAAGGTGTTACATTGGGTTCAGGTCGGCACTCTAGGCAGGCCAGTCCATTTCAGCACTGTTGTTGCCCACGAACCAACGCCCTTCAGATGCTGCTTTATGACAGGGTCCTTTCTTGTGCTGCTGGGCAGCTTGAAAACTAATCAAAGGTCGCTGATGGATTTGTTACTCGGATCATATTCAGCGATTAGTCAACATCCGAAGGAACTGAGCTCTCCTATCTGATATATTCTGCTGTTACCCCTTCTGACAACACAATACTGTCCTTCACCTTTTATACTGGTGCGTTTGCCTCTCGTGACATCTGCTGGTCAGTTCCACATTACACAGGTGTGTCCAGATGCTTTTGACCAGATAGTGTGTATTTTACTCACACAGATCTCGAACTGAAGTAGGGTGACTGAATGACTAGCCTCCATATTCTTTGTATTTCCATTTCTTTACTGTCAGCTCCAGTGGGTGGACGACTTACGTTACCCAAGATTGAGTGTACGCAGAATAACATGGCTGGTAGATGTACGGTCGACAGGGTGTGGGGAGAATGGTAGTGGTGGGGGTTGCGGGCAGACTTTCGGCATGCTGTAGGGGCAATGTCAAGTGGTGAAGTGCTATTTTAAACCGAAGCCTATGCTTATATTTCAGTAAATATTAACTCGAGCCTCTCCACACAGACTTTCAGAGATGCATAATAAGAGGCGGATTTTGAGTAGAACCTACATTTCTTTTGTTGACATGTTAAAACTTGTTCCTTTCGCCAAACCACAGCAGAGTTTACAGAGTGTCACGTCACTAACATATTGTGCATATTAAACCGCAAGAGAATTCCGAAACAGTGGTTTATTAAGTTCATTACGAGAGAATCTGAGCAGAAGTAAGGCCAATAGCTTATGAAAAAGAACATTCCTAGTTATGTAGTTGCAAATCTCAGAACATTTCTCATTTCACCGGCTATCAAAGGCCCTTAAAAGCTACATTCTTTCATAGAAAAAGTCTGTAGTTATTGGAATAAATAGATAACGAAGTTTTGCATAATAAACATACTGAAAGAAAGCTGTCCCCTTTGTGTGCTATTGTATGCCAAAATCTCGTTTCGATACCTCAAACCGTTTATATGAGGAATGTTACCTATATTTCGTACTGACTTTAACACTGATGCTAGCGATTGCAAATGAGTGTGCTAGGTAAGATTAATATTGATGATGGATAGAGACCTTCACCAAAGTCTTAAGCAATATGTTAGCTAAATTACATACACACCAACATATTATGAAACATGCAAGAAATTCAAAATAATAGTGACATCTCTTTTTCAGTGCATGCTTTTTCTAATTTCACATACTGTCTTACTTAAATGCAAATATTACATTTACTAAACCATAAACGAAATGTTGGGCACGTCATCATAATGCTGACATGTTAAGCTACATTACTGGCCATTAAAATTGCTACACCACGAAGATAACGTGTTACAGACGCGAAATTTAACCGACAGGAAGAAGGTGCTGTGATATTCAAATGATTAGCTTTTCAGAGCATTCACACAAGGTCGCGCCGGTGGCGACACCTACAATGTGCTGACATGAGGAAAGTTTCCAACCGATTTCTCATACACAAACAGCAGTTGATCGGCGTTGCCTGGTGAAACGTTGTTGTGATGCCTTGTGTAAGGAGGAGAAATGCGTTCCATCACGTTTCCGACTTTGATAAATGTCGGATTGTAGCCTATCGCGATTGCGGTTTATCATATCGCGACATTGCTGCTCGTGTTGGTCGAGATCCAATGACTGTTAGCAGAATATGGAATCGGTGGGTTCAGGAGGCTAATACGGAACGCCGTGCTGGATCCCAACGGCCTCGTACCAGTAGCAGTCGAGATGACAGGCATCTTATCCGCATGGCTGTAACGGATCGTGCAGCCACGTCTCGATCCCTGAGTCAACAGATGGGGACGTTTGCAAGACAACAACCATCTGCACGAACAGTTCGACGACGTTTGCAGCAGCATGGACTATCAGCTCGGAGACCATGGCTGCGGTCACCCTAGACGCTGCATCACAGAGAGGGGCGCCTGCGATGGTGTACCCAACGACGAACCTGGGTGCACGAATGGCAAAACGTCATTTTTTCGGATGAATCCAGGTTCTGTTTACAGCATCATGATGGTCGCATCCGTGTTTGGCGACATCTCGGGGAACGCACATTGGGAGCGTGTATTCGTCAACGCCATACTGGCGTGCCACGCGGCGTGATGGTATGGAATGCCATTGGTTACACGTCTCGGTCACCTCTTGTTCGCATTGGCGGCACTTTGAACAGTGGACGTTACATTTCATATGTGTTACGACCCGTGGCTCTACCCTTCATTCGATCCCTGCGAAACCCTACATCTCAGCAGGATAATGCACGACCGCATGTTGCAAGTCCTGTACGGGCCATTCTGGATACAGGAAATGTTCGACTGCTGCCCTGGCCAGCACATTCCCTAGATCTCTCACCAATTGAAAACGTCTGGTAAATGATGGCCGAGCAACTGGTTCGTCACAATACGCCAGTCACTACTCTTTATGAACTGTGGTATCATGTTGAAGCTGCATGTGCAGCTGTACCTGTACACGCCATCCAAGCTCTGTTTGACTCAATGCCCAGGCGTATCAAGGCCGTTACTACTGAAAGAGGTGGTTGTTCTGGGTACTGATTTCAAAGGACCTATGCACCCAAATTGCGTGAAAATGTAATCACGTGTCAGTTCTAGTATAATATATTAGTCCAATGAATACCCGTTTATCGTCTGCATTTCTTATTGGTGTAGCAATTTTAATGGCCAGTAGTGTATTTGGGCGGTAGGGGGGAAATTGTGGCATATCCCTCCACCCCCTGCCTCTTTAACCGTTCCACAGAACACAAGTCTAGAGCTTGAAGTAAATGATTTCCTCGCAGTGGAAGGTATTTGTCGCAGTCGGAAAATCGGAATGATACGGCTCACTGATGATGTAGCGGTGGTCGCCGAAAGTGAACACGAACTGAGTCGAGTGCTTAATGTTATTGAGGTTGGAGATCGGCAAATGTGGCGGAAAGTGAAGGCTAAGTACGGCAGCAAGACGAGGCGAGGCCCGGCTGGTGGCTGGCCTGCGCTGTCCGTGGCCGCCTAACAAATGCAGCGGGCGAGAGCGGCCCTGCGGTAATGGGCGCCGGCGTGATTACGGCACAGAGGCCGAGTAACGAGCCACCTCCACGTAAAGACTCTGGTGTGGGGGGGGGCTGCGCCCAGGCCAACTCCGCGAGGCTCCGAGCGCCGCGGGAATAAATTAAAAACAGAAACGCCCGCGGGGGCACTTCTAGGTGAAAGTGAAAGTAAAAATGCAGCACCAACAAAGAAACTTCGCGTAAATATTTTTGCCGATTGGAAACTGTCTGTTATTTTCCATAGATTGTGCCTTTCAATAGTGAACGAAAGAAAACGTGGTCCGCTGTAATGTAAACGATTTTCATTTAAATCGTGCGACTAGTTAATTTAGACAAACTGTTATTTTCAAGCACCTGTAAAACCAGCGTGGAAGAGTTCTGCACTGCCTGCATACACTGAGCTGACAAAATACCTGGGTTGTGATATACACAGTTGGCGGTAGTGTTGCATACACGAGGTACGAAAGGACAGTACATTGGTGGAGCTGTCGTTTTTACTCAGGTGATTCCTGTGCAAAGGTTTCAAACGTGGTTATGGCTGCACGACAGGAATTGACAGAGTTTGAAAGCGGAATAGTAGTTGCAGCTGGATGGATGGAACATTCCATTTCAGAAATCATTGGGGGATTCAACATTGCCGCGCGGAGTGGCCGCGCGGTCTGGGGCGCTATGCCACGGATTGTGCTGCCCCTCCCGCCGGAGGTTCGAGTCCTTCCTCGCGCATTGATGTGTGTGTTGTTAGCATACGTTAGTTTAACGTAGGTTGAGTAGTGTGTAAGTCGAGGGACCGATGACCTCAGCAGTTTGGTCCCTTAGGAATTGACACACATTTAAACAATTCAACATTCCGAGAATACCGAGCTTGTCAACAAGGCACTGTACTAGCGGTAGTGGCTTTTCACTGCTGTGGAATGGAGTGGGTCCTGTGGTCCAACCGAACCGATCATTGACCGGAAGCTGTGCGGCAACTTGGAGATTATTTGCAGCCATTCGTGGACTTCATGTTCCCAAACAATGATGAAATTAATGCAGATGAATAGGAAAACGAATCCTGTAATGTTTGAATGCTGCATTAGCAGTGTAGCGCTTGACACAGTCACGTCGATTAAATATTTGGGCGTAACATTGCAGAGCGATATGAAGTGAGACAAGCATGTAATGGCAGTTGTGGGGAAGGCGGATAGTCGTCTTCGGTTCATTGATAGAATTTTGGGAAGATGTGGTTCATCTGTGAGGGAGACCGCTTATAAAACACTAATAATAAAACATCACAAAGATAAGATAAGAGAGATTAGGGCTCGTACAGAGGCATATAGGCAATCATTTTTCCCTCGTTCTGTTTGGGAGTGGAACAGGGAGAGAAGATGCTAGTTGTGGTACGAGATACCATCCGCCACGCACTGTATGGTGGATTGCGGAGTATGTATGTAGATGTAGATGTACATGGCAATGCGTCTTGTCACCGGGCCACAATTGTTCCCAGTTGATTTGATACTATTCCGGACAATTCGGGTGAATGATCTCCTGACGTGAATGCCATCGAACATTTATTCGCCTTGAGCAAGAGGTTAGGTTGTGCACAAAATCCTGCACCGGCAGCACTTTCGCCATTATTGATGACTCTAGAGGCAGCATGGTTCGGTGTTTCTGCATGGGACTTCGAACGACTTGTTGAGCCCATGTCACGTCGACCTGCTGCGCTAGGCCGGCCGAAAGGAGATACGATATTAGAAGGTATCCCATGACTTTTGTCACCTCAGTGGGGATCGCCATACATTGCCATGTATAGATATCACATTACGCAACTCACAGTAACATACTACCTTATAGCACTCCGTTTTCAGGCCACAAGTGGCCCATTCGGGACCATCCGACCGCCGTGTCATCCTCAGTTGAGTATGTGGATAGGAGGGGCGTGTGGTCAGCAGACCGCTCTCCCGGTCGTTATGATGGATTTCTTTGACCAGAGCCGCTACTATTCGGTTGAGTAGCTCCTCAATTGGCATCACGACGCTGAGTGCAGCCCGAAAAATGGCAACAGCGCATGGCGGCTGAATGGTCACCCATCCAAGTGCCGGCCACCCCCGACAGCGCTTAACTTCGGTGATCTCACGGGAACCGGTGTATCCACTGCGGCAAGGCCGTTGCTAACATAGTACCTTACCGAGCGATATTTCAACTTACATGTCTGATATTACATATGTCTCATGTCTAAGTGGCAAAGCTTGACAACTAACGACAGATGTTATGATGTTGTCATACTTATATCCAAACACTGCAGAACTGTCGATAGCAAGTGTATAAGGCACATTACATATATTGCGTGCCAGATGTATAGTCCGATTACAGTTACTCGACAGTTGATGTCTGTCACTTTCAGCTACAGTGTTGCTACATCTGCCACCGGTTTTCGCTCAGTTATAGCTGACTCACAAACATGGCAATAAAGAATTAGATATAAAAAATTATCTCTTCACCAATTAACTGAATCAAAATCAAAATTTTTTCATTAGATATAGAAATCAAAATATTTCGCTATATCTGACGAGATTTGAATCTATGACCTTGTCGATCTCAGACTTTTACGTTAACCATTGCACTACGTCACTAGACCAGGCGATAGAGCATGTTTATGGATATGCTGCCCCGATTGCAAAGATGAATTGTAGCCTTGAAAAATTCGCCTTCAGCGATGTTGTGTGAAGCTTATCTAATGTAAGGCGATCTCTGTGACTATAATCACTATATATGTGGCGGTGAATCGCGTCTTGTGTAGAAGTATGCAGTAGTGTTTGGTTAACGCTGTGTATGAACGGTGTATATTTCACTAGCAACGTCGTGTTTGTTAGTTTTGATATGGCCATCATGTGTGATGAAATACGAGATAAAAGTGCCACACCCGTAATTCGAGATCCAAACTCCTAAAGAAATAATGCCGGACAAGGAGCGAGAAGTGAACTGCCCCATTGCTGTGGCAACGGCGAACAATTCGGATGTGACATAGAGTGCTCTGACTAGAGGGAAACAGCTGCAACTATCAAGTAATTTTGATGTATTGTATAACAGTTAATCACCACTTAAGACCACTTAAGGGCATAAAAACAGACTTAATACTGTTCTGTCAATAGGTTGGCTTCTGTGTGTCTATATATCGGCTTCAGGCACTGATGACGTACGATGCAATGCATTCGCTAAGTCTGGCACGCCAGAATTAATGGATTCTTCATCTTTCAGTATTAAGTGAAATTTGTAATCATTTCATATATTATTTTGATGTACTGTTTAAAATATTTTATTACGTCTGCTTGTATGGCCGTAAGTGGTGTTTGGACACTGAAAAATTGATATACATCTACTAACTTTGGTACGCCAGCAATATATGGAATATGTCTGTTATATTCGCTATCGAGAGTTCTGCAGTGTTTTTAAGCAATCTTTGGCAACATCATAACAGCTGCCACAAGCTGCCAAGTTGTGGTACTTAGAGCCCACTTACCATTATGACATGTGAAGTTGTAACGTTTGTAATGTGGATCCATTTCCAGTGTAATTATGGAACATGACGCCCACTTTATATGTGTAAAGAAAAATAATTTGGTAATTACAGTATGTAATACGTGATATCACATGCGTAATTATAAATATTGCTCAGTAACTTCGTACGTTATTATGAGCTGTGTAATGTGCTATCTGTACATGCCGATGTATGGAGGTGTATGCAGACAATGTGAGACTCTTCCATGTTGGTTTTTCAGGTGCTTGGAAACGACAAGTAGTCAAAATAAGCTAACAGCACGATTTGGATAAAGATCGTTTACTATACAGCGTGCTACGGATCATGTTTACTTTTATTAAGTATTTAGAGCCTGTGGATCCACATAGAAACAAAATTTTAGTAATGATTTACCGTGTAGTCACATCTTTTGCGTTGGCTATTTTACAGAATCGTAGGTCATCTGCTGCAGCAGAATCTCAGTGCCTGTTCTGTCTGCTGTCTTTCCAGCAGGGTCTCTGCAGTTGCTGCATTCCAGTCGATGCTAAGTCTCCCTCTTTCTTTCCTTCCTGCAGCTAACAACGCGTCATGTTCTGAGGCATTCTTTTCCCATCCATGCGAGTTAAATGCCATTCTGCTTTTTCCGTGTTCAATATTACTTTAGGTAACGACTGTGTAATCTTACCCTCCCACACAAGAACGTTAAATTTTCCAGCCTCTTCATTAGTTTCAAAAGCTTCGAGAGGCGTAAGATGTACAAAAAAACACCTTTTTACTTATCTTCATTTTCTCGTTGTTGGGAGAAGTACGTCTAGGGGTAGATTCTTGAGGCTGAAATTTTGACTTTCTGGGTTTCAGTTGATCTGATAACTGATGACTTACTTTCTGTTTCTATGACCTTTTTATTTTACTCATTCACCTATGTGACACAGTATTTACAATCTCCACTTCTATAACACCAAAAATTACATTCTTATCGCTAATCATAAAAATACGTCTGATTCCATCAGAGGTATGTATGTCCACGAGTAGGGCCTACTAATCTCATTCTACGGTATTTACAACTTTCCAAAGAGTTTACAAAGCAAAAGAGCTTACAAACTTTCTTGACAAAAGAGGAATCATCACCAAGTTACGTCATTATCTTGTAAATGAATCCAGATATAAATTTAATAATTAGTATTAGTTATTCAATTAGTAATACGAATTTTAAGCGTTCCAGATATTTCGTGATTTCGAATATTTCTAAAAGAATAGTAATTTTAACTGTATACGCACAGTCACACATATCGATTTTGACAAATTAATTTCCTTTTTTTACATTTTAGCCTGAAACATAATACAACGGATACAAAATAATATGAAATTTATTTAGCTAAACAGTTGAGATAATGTTCACCTATGCAATAATAGGAAGTACATCTGGTATCGAGTATTTCTATAAAAAAAGCTAAAGGTAGAGGAGGGTGTCCCATTACAACTGGAGCATATGAAGTTGTGGAATAGAGTTTAGATTTCTATATTCACTTCCCCCATATTTTAATTTGTGGCGATCAGGCGCGGTTGTGGCATAGTTAACACAACTGCAGCACCGCTCCGAGCGAAACCCGGACAGTGACTCTTTCCTATGCTCTCACTCTGGCCCATGACCGATTGCGGTTGGACAGCAAGACAATCCTCCTGCCGGACAAAAGGCACACTGCTTCGAAAGTAATAGGACTATCGATAGTTGTATCCCTTGCACACTTCCCACTCGGAACACGTGTGTAGTGTTACATTTCATTCAAACAGCACAAATTCACAAAAAAAAAATGACGTATAAAGGCGGAACTGACATCAAATGTCCTGGAAGAGCTTCTACAGTGTTATGTTTTCAATTCTCTTTTATTCACACCTACAAATTTTTAACATTTTATACGGTAATTTTACAAAAATGCATTTCGTAATTAAATTACTGAGTTCTAGACATGTGGGAAACTTTTTTGTTATTGAATTTAGATAAGCAAATAACGTGAAGTAAATCCTTAGAATAAAACTGCTGTATGCAGGCGTAACGGCAGTTCAGGCGCCGACCCAGTCACTGATACTGACACAGCAGAATGATGACAGATACCACGGCCGTTGGTAGCAGGCGCCTACGGCATTCCAAGTGGCGCCCTCTGTTACGGAACATTACCAGAATACACGGTACTTCACAATTTCCACTACAGGCTTCTAGTGGTTGTAGACGGGAGTCAGTAGACCCACTAAAGAGACAGCCTACATAACACTTGTCCGTCCTCTGCTGGAATATTGCTGCGCAGTGTGGGATCCTTAACAGATAGGACTGACGGAGGACATCGAAAAAGTGAAAAGAAGGGCAGCTCGTTTCGTGTTATGGCGCAATAGGGGTGAGAGTGTCACTGATATGATACGCGATTTGGGGTGGCAGTCACTGAAACAAAGACGGTTTTCTTTGCGGGGAGATCTATTTACGATATTTCAATCACCAACCTTCTCTTCCGAATGCGCAAGTATTTTGTTGGCACCCACGTGCGTAGGGAGAAACGATCATCATAATAAAATAAGAGAAATCAGAGCTCGAACGGAAAGATTTAGGTGTTCTTTTTTCCCACGCGCCATTCGAGAATGGAATGGTAGAGAAGTAGTATGAAAATGGTTCGATGAACCCTCTGCCAGGCACTGAAGTGTGAATTGCAGAGTGTCCATGTAGATGTAGATGTAGATGAAGCTTTTATAAGGAACTTATTGGACATAAAAAAATTTGAATATCGGGTCACTTTCCAATCTCCCCGTTTCATGGTACGCACAGAGATCGAAAAGATGGTGCGCGTATGCCTGTTGTAACTACCACATCAAATGCCTCTTCGTGTCGATTGCAATAACGGCTGCAAGAAAGTAGTGTATTCCAGTCTTGGAGCGTTGACTGTAGAGCTCTGCGGATGTATCGCACTCTCGTCTTTGAAGAGAACGTCATTCGTAACAGAGAAGAGAATCCCATGATGAGCACTCGAAACGCTGACCACGCCATGGGCTCCTGTAGAGCGCACAGTTCAGAGTTCGTGAGTTCAAATGGTTCAAAAAATGGTTCAAATGGTTCTGAGCACTATGGGACTCAACTGCTGTGGTCATAAGTCCCCTAGAACTTAGAACTACTTAAACCTAACTAACCTAAGGACATCACACACATCCATGCCCGAGGCAGGATTCGAACCTGCGACCGTGGCGGTCGTGTGGTTCCAGACTGTAGCGCCTTTAACCGCTCGGCCACTCCGGCCGGCGAGTTCAAATGGTTCAAATGGCCCTGAGCACTATGGGACTAACTTCTGAGGTCATCCGTCCCCTAGGACTTAGAACTACTTAAACCTAACCTAAGGACATCACACACATCCATGCCCGAGGCAGGATTCGAACCTGCGACCGTAGCGGTCGCGCGGTTCCAGACCGTAGCGTCTAGAACCGCTCGGCCACTGCGGCCGGCAATTCGTGAGTTCCGCTGTGTGCGTACCATAAAGCGGGACATTTGAAAGTGATCCGATCCTCAATCTTATTTTACAGAACAACTTCCATGGTACTGCAGTCATATCCACGAACGATGGCGGTTCGTGCAGGTCGAGGCAAGGACGGGGATTGCCGGTTCCCAGCTACAGTTGCGGTGCGCCTGTACCCGCGCTTTGCGCTTCATGAAAGCGTGTGTCCGCAAATCACGTCTCTCGCTTGCATGTATAGAGTTTGTCGCTCCACACCAACATCAGCCATGACAAATCGCAACAAATGGAACAAAAATTCACCGAATAGTTTGCTAAGATCGCGTATAAGACTCGCGCAACATACAACATTCACAACGCAACACTCGTCGTCAGAACACTACGGAACGCTCATTGGCTATCGGAGAACGCGTGACGCAGGTGTTCAGAGCAAGCCATCGTTCGTGAGTCCGACTATAGAGGGGGATGTAGAGGGTAAAAACGGGAAAGGAAAATAAAGACTGGAATATATCCAGTAAATAACTTAGGACTTACGCTGTAAGTGATACTCTGAGATGGAGAGGTTAGCACAGGACAGAGATTCGTGGCGGGCCGTATCAAACCAGTCACAAGGCTGATGTCTTGAAAAAAAAAAGTATCACATTGCCAGGATTGTAATTTAAGTGTTATTACGTTTCGTGACGTGGCTGACGATTTCAAACAAAAAAAAAATTAAACTGAGGCACTGAACCTTCTGATAATGAACACAATCCGTCATTCCCGCCTTTTGATTTCCCGTGATAGACGCCTTATCGAAAACGACAAAATGATAAGATACATTATGATTATGAACAGTTGGATGACGGTTTTCGCTTACGAGCCAGATAGTAGACCGATCAGCATTCATTTATCAGGATCTCCTGCCTTCTTTTGCTTAAATAGCAGGGGACAGTTGGAAAAAACATTACAAACGTTAACAGTTGTGTCATCTGTCTAATCCTGCGTAAGAACGTGTCTAGAATTCACACATGTTTCATCAATCTACACCACTTAGTCGATATGCGCTCCACAGATGTGCCTTAACAATGACCAGTTTGTTCATAACTAAATAATGCTGTGAGACTCCAGGCGAAAGTCTCTATTACAACCTCGTGATATATTTATTGTTCCTACTGAAACTACTTTTCTTGCTTTTGCCATCCTATGTACACTAATGGCCATTAAAATTGCTACACCACGAAGATGACGTGCTACAGACGCGAAATGTAACCGACAGGAAGAAAATGCTGTGATATGGAAATGATTAGCTTTTCAGAGCATTCACACAAGGCTGGCGACGGTGGCGACACATACAACGGGTTGACATGAGGAAAGTTTCCAACCGATTTCTCATACACAAACAGCAGTTTACCGGTGTTGCCTGGTGAAACGTTGTTGTGATACCTCGTGTAAGGAGGAGAAATGCGTACCGTCATATTTTCGACTTTGATAAAGGTCGGATTGTACCCTATCGCGATTGCGGTTTATCGTATTGCGACATTGCTGCTCGCGTTGGTCGAGATCCAATACTGTTAGCAGAATATAGAATCGGTGGGTTCAGGAGGGTAATACGGAATGCCGTGCTGGATGCCAACGGCCTCGTATCACTAGCAGTCGAGATGACAGGCATCTTATCCCCATGGCTGTAACGGATCGTGCAGCCCCGTCTCGATCCCTGAGTCAACAGATGGGGACGTTTGCAAGACAACAACCATCTGCACGAACAGTTCGACGACGTTTGCAGCTGGGAGACCATGGCTGCGGTTACCCTTGACGCTGCATCACAGACAGGAGCGCCTGCGATGGTGTACTCAACGACGAACGTGGCTGCACGAACGGCAAAACGTTATTTTTTCGGATGAATCCAGGTTCTGTGTACAGCATCATGGTGGTCGCATCCGTGTTTCGCTACATCACGGTAAACGTACATTGGACGTGTGTATTCGTCATCGCCATACTGGCGTATCACCCGGCGTGATGGTATGGTGTGCTATTGGTTACACGTCTCGGTCACCTCTTGTTCGCATTGACGGCGCTTTGAACAGTGGACGTTACATTTCAGATGTGTTACGATCCGTGGCTCTACTCTTCATTCGATCCCAGAAAAACCCTACATCTCAGCAGGATAATGCACTACCGCATGTTGCAGGTCCTGTACGGGCCTTTCTGGATACAGAAAATGTTCGACTGCTGCACTGGCCAGCACATTCTCCAGATCTCTCACCAGTTCAAAATGTTTGGTCAGTGATGGCCGAGCAACTGCCTTGTCACAATACGCCAGTCACTACCCTTGATGAACTGTGGTATCGTGTTGAAGCTGCTTGGGCAGCTGTACGTGTACACGCCATCCAAGCTCTGTTTAACTCAATGCCCAGGCGTATCAAGGCCGTTAATACGGCCAGAGGTGGTTTTTCTGGGTACTGATTTCTCAGGATCTATGCACCGAAATAGCGTAAAAATGTAATCACATGTCAGCTCTAGTATAATATATCTGTCCAATGAATACCCGTTTATCATCTGCATTTCTTCTTGGTTTAGCAATTTCAATGGCCAGTAGTGTAATTTTACTTTCTAAACAAGAAAAGTCTTTCAGCTTTCTTACCGGTGGGTCATTTACCATTTCGACTGTAAGTATGCAATTGGTCTCCTTTCTGTTATCCTACAAAATCTTCATTTTTGTTCACCTAACGCTGCTCTTCACGAACTAGCGTTATTGAAACTGAATGATAAGGTCGTTCGTCATAATGATTTTTGTTTAGAGGAGAGTAAAGAACATTACGTGTTCGATTATATGATTGCCATCGTGTGGAGTTTAGGTTAGAACGAATGTCCTATGCTGAAGGAATTCGTCCCTGAAGATGTCTTCCAAAACACGTTGCTTCATATTTCACATTCGTTACTCTCCTTATTGAACATGCAGAAGATCTTCAGCTTGTTCCCCATCTTATATGTATTCGGAGAGCCTGAACAATAAGCAAGTCTTGGTTACAGTATAGCATCTTCTACAGACTTCTTCTTCTTTTGTTACTGAGAGAGGTGAATGCTAAATGTGACAGCAGTAGAAAACCATTATGCAGAAAATAACTGACGAAAAATGTCGACCCAATATCAATTTATGGCGAACTGCAATTGTACGACTGCTGAAAGTTAAGCCTGCACTGTGTTTTTCTTTTTCTGTCAAGAGGTTTAATTATTTTATTCGGTATCTTTCAGTTGCCTGCTTGGCACATGAATTTTATGTTAGCTTAATCACCATATTTTGTTACTAGTTATTTTTTTTAGATTCAACTCCAAGTTTTTGTGATAATATATGGCGTCACACCTGCAGTGGCCTCTAATTGAGACTTTCGCGTTTAGTTGCAAAACGCGAGCCTGAGGCCCGATATCTTTAGTTTGTGGCTTGATGTCTCTGCAGTTTTCGACTGTGAGAGAAGCGGTATCTAGCGTAGTTGCCATTTGTGTAGACTTTTAGCCATTCAGTTTGCACAATTTATTTACCGGGATGTACCACCTTGAAAACCCCCGTAATCGCACGTATACCTTCAGGACGTTGACTTCCAGTAAGAGAGTGCGTGAAAATTTGTGTCGGAGCTAGTGCGCCTACAGGCGAATAATATTCAAGATACATTTTGCTATGTTACAAGCCCTCTTAGAGAAGAGAAACATCCAGTTCATGTTGCAGAAGAAAAAATTTCGCCCCGCTGCTTGTCTGGCCATGTGAAAGCTGCCGTCAAAGGGGACAGTGAGGGCGTAAATACATCCGCCACCAAGCTGATGAACCCCGCGCAATCAGACTCAACGACTGGCAACGGAATCTGCTTTCCCTAACAGCCAAAAGTACGCCGGTAACCTGCTAAATACAAATGAACAAATCACAGGCTGACACGTGAACTGTGAATCTGTTTACAGCAAAAGGGGCAGTTAACTAACTTCATTGCAAGCTATGTTCCACCTTGTCACCTGGAGGGACTTCTTCCTCTTGTGCAACCACTAGTTGATGTAGAAATTAATAATAAAGATAATGGGTACAGGCCAAAACGACAAATTAAAATTTACACCAAGGTTGGGATTCGAACCCAGCTCTCCTCCTCGCTTGGCAGGATCATTACTTTGGCCCGTATTCAATATCACAGATAAAACTTATACGTATCTGGAACATATAATTTCATATGATCAGTATATCATCCATGCTCGATGTAGGGGGAGGATTAACAACATTCGTTCAGTGCTAAGGTCCTAGTCCAATGTTGGAGAACATCTGCAGTGCTGATATGAGTTACGAAGGGGAACATCAAGATGGGGCTGAGGTGTTAACTGGAATTTGTATTAGGGAGGGAAATCTACTAGGGTAATCAAATGGTTCAAATCCACTTAACATCTGAGGTCATCAGTCCCCTACACTTAGAACTACCTCAACCTAACTAACCTAAGGACATCACACACATCCATGCCCGAGGCAGGACTCGAACCTGCGACCGTAGCAGCAGCGCGGTTCCGGACTGAGGCGCCTAGAACCGCTCGGCCACAATGGCCGGCTACTAGGGTAATCCGTGCAGTTATGTTAGCTGCTGTGCAAGGGCTCGCAGGGGCTAGCCGCTCCGTCTGAGGCGCCTTGCCACGGTTCGCGCGGCTCCTCACGTCGGAGGTTCGACTCCTCCCTCGGGCATGGGTGTGTGTGTTGTCTTTAGCGTATGTTAGTTTAAGCTAGATTAAGTAGTGTGTAAGCCTAGGGACCGATGTCCTTAGCACCGGGCGGGGTGGCGCAGTGGTTAGCACACTGGACTCGCATTCGGGAGGACGACGGTTCAATCCCGTCTCCGGCCATCCTGATTTAGGTTTTCCGTGATTTCCCTAAATCGCTTCAGGCAAATGCCGGGATGGTTCCTTTGAAAGGGCACGACCGATTTCCTTCCCCATCCTTCCCTCACCCGAGCTTGCGCTCCGTCTCTAATGACCTCGTTGTCGACGGGACATTAAACACTAATATCCTCCTGCTCCGATGTCCTTAGCAGTTTGGTCCCATAGGAACTTACGACAAATTTCAAATTTTTTTTTTTTTTTAGTGCCAGGATGGCACAGTGCTAAGCGCTTATGTTTGTGAGCAGGAGACCTTGTTTCACATCTTGCCCTCGGTTTAAATTTTTATTCATTACTTTTGTCTATATTCGTTATCATATATTAAGCTGAGACTTAATATGTCTCTGGAACGCATAATTTCACGTGATTAATACATCACCCTTGCGTGAGGTACAGGTTGGATCGTCCCCATTTCGTTCAATGCTAAGGTGTTAGTCCAAATTTGGAGGGCCTCTGCATTACTGATATAAGTTAAGAAGGGGAGCATAAAGATGGCGCTGAGGCGCGAATTGCAGTTTGTATTAGGGATGAACACAAACTAGGATAATCTGTGCAGCCGTGTTGGGCGTAGTTCCAGGATGGCGCAGTGGATATCGCATACGTCTATTGAGCAAGAGACCTGGGTTGACTTTATAATTCATTGCTTTTGCCTGTATTCTTTTTCGTGAATATAGTTGAGACATAGTATGCCTCTGGAACATATAATTTCACATGATTAATAATAATAAAGACTCGAGAAAGGTGGCCAATGTACTAGCTCCTAACTGGTTGGTGCAATCACTGGTTGGGTGAGCCCATCAGGTGAGTAATGTTCGAAAAGCCACTAGCTACTGGGACCTCGAGAGGAGCAGAGAAACGACTCCAGGTGTGAGTGATGGTTAGATGTGGCACATCCAACGCTTCGCTCTTTCAGTGTTGCGTCTTCCCTTCAATCGTCAATTCGGGGCATAGTTAATTCTAAACGAAGGGATTAGAAGTGGATGGAGCTTACTATTACAGACAGCCATTCAGTGGTTTAACTGTGTTAAGAGATTCGCTTATTGTGTGGCTAGAATAGGATTTTATGGGTCAAATGGCTCTGAGCACTATGCGGCTGAACATCGGAGGTCCTCAGTCTCCTAGACTTAGAACTACTTACACCTAACTAACCTAAGGATATCACACACATCCATGCCCGTGGCAGGATTCGAACCTGCGACCGTAGCAGCAGCGCAGTTCCGGACTGAAGAGCCTAGAGCCGCTCGGCCACAGCGGCCACCAGGATTTTATGTGTGTCTCTCTAAAGCAAGAGACATGTTCCTAGGAACAAAAACCTAATTAACATGACCTCCGTGTGCTCATTTTCGGGTGGTTATCCGGTGGTGATACTGACGTTGTCCGCAGCTCGTGGTCGTGCGGTAGCGTTCTCGCTTCCCGCGCCCGGGTTCCCGGGTTCGATTCCCGGCGGGGTCAGGGATTTTCTCTGCCTCGTGATGACTGGGTGTTGTGTGATGTCCTTAGGTTAGTTAGGTTTAAGTAGTTCTAAGTTCTAGGGGACTGATGACCATAGCCGTTAAGTCCCATAGTGCTCAGAGCCATTTTTCATACTGACGTTTCCGCAATCTCCGTTGATTTTCTCCGGAGAGTGTTGTTTGTGACTTTTGTGCAACAGTGCACAGAGATGAATGTTCGGACTGGAAATAGTGGTGTTTGGGGCGGTATAATGGAGATCTCGGTCTGTTGGATTCCGAAGGTGACAGAATTCCGCACACACTACCACCGCTAGGACACGACATTGCATCTTACTCCTTCATATGGGGATTTCTAATCCACAGGTAGTGCCATAAAAGACCCCAGCACATCCGTAGCTTCATGAAATCTCGGTTTCAGGTATCCCATCTTAGTGAAAGCAAAGAAAAAAATGCTAGCTGATGAATATATTATATTCAACTTATTCAGTATCAACTGCAACATTCGACACGAAACGAACACTAAAATTTCCCTTACTATCTTATTTTATATAGTACACGTTTTTATTATTTGAAATTAAGGGTAGAGTGTTGTTTATATTAATAACTGCGTTACCTGTTTGCTGCTCTTTCCTAACCTCTCTCAGTTTCGTGTTATCTCCTTCACCAGCTCTGTGTGACCTCGTCTTCTCTCGTTACCACAGAAGCCGGCGGCCTTGCGTTTGACACCTGTTGAAAGATTTGTGGCCCCATTCTAAGCGCAGACACCTGATACCGCTCTGAATCACCATAAATCTATTCACCCTGATGCGCCTCAATTAAGGTACAGCTTTCTAAATGAAGATCAATTGGCGCTGTGTTACAGCTCTTACATTTCATGTTTCTTCCGATTCCCTCAACACACGGTAATAGGACAATTCACACAGCATATACCGTAATTTATCTTTCTCAGACCGTTCTGAACGTCAGGTACTCGCAATCTGACTCTTATTTTAGTATTACGGCACGGGCCTTCGTAAGTCTTATAGAAGTTCTCATGAATAAGGAAACTGTTGGAAGACAAGTATAGTCGGGGAAAAATAATACAGATGTCAAGAAAAATGTCAGTGATTAATTTTGAATCTAATGGCATCTACTGCAGAATGTACAACAAAATTTATCTATGTAAATCTGTGTATTTTATGAATGTTTATTAGATACTAAAGAAATAAATAGAACTGTGCAAAGGTCTCTGTAATTCACTGCTATGTGTATTCTGTAACATTAGAGTCATAACCGCTATTTTTAGCGCACAGGCTCACGTACTATTGTTTAAAGGTAGAAAAAACTTTTTTCAAAAATGATGCTTGTACTGAAAAGTGGTAAATTAATCATGATGTAATCTTATGTATAGAGTATCTACTTTTCTTGTAAAACAAAAATAAAAAAATAGGGGGCAGTACTTTCTGTACAGGATGAGGCACGTAAGACAAGCTACCCCAACTATGTCCAGAACGGCGGACAAGGTGGCTAATTCTCTGGCAAACGCTAGTAATTTTACGAGGGTCACTCCAAAAGAAACGCACACTATTTTTTTTAAATACATCTTTTATTTTACATCTTTGAAATTTTTGCAGTATCTAGATACATCCCTTAGGACCAATATTTTCGTTTCTCCACATAATTTCGATCCCTCTCAACTGCCTCACGCCATCTTGAAACCAGCGCCTGTATATCCGCACAATAAAATTCTGGACCAACCTGTTGGAGCCACTGTTTGGCAGTGTGCACAAGGGAGTCATCATCTTCAAACCTTGTTTCACGAAGAGAGTCTTTCAGTTTCCCAAAGAGATGATCGTCACATGGAGCCAGGTCAGGACTGTAAGGCGGGTGTTTCAGTGTTATCCATCAGAGTTTTGTGATCGCTTCCATGGTTTTTCGACTGACATGTGGCCGCTTATTGTCGTGCAACAGCAAAACGTCCTGCTTTTGCCAATGTGGTCGAAAACGACTCACTCGAGCTTGAAGTTTCTTCAGTGTCGTCACATATGCATCAGAATCTATAGTGGTTCCACTTGGCATGATGTCCATAAGCAAGAGTCCTTCGGAATCGAGAAACACCGTAGTCATAACTTTTCCAGCAGAAGGTGCGGTTTTGAATTATTTTTCTTGGGTGAATTTGCATGATGCCACTCCATTGATTGCCTATTCGTCTCTGGTGAAAAATGATGGAGCCATGTTTCATCACCCGTCACAATTCTTCCAAGAAATTCATCTCCACCATTCTCGTACTGTTCCAAAAGTTCGCTGCATACCGTTTTTCGTGTTTCTTTGCGAGCCACTGTCAACATCCTGGGAACCCACCTGGCACAAACCTTTTTTAACGCCAACACTTTCAGTATTCTGCAAACACTTCCTTCCCTATCCCAACGTAGCGTGACAATTAGTTCACAGTGATGTGTCTGTCAGCAGTCACCAATTCGTTAACTCTCTGCACATTGTCTGGAGTGTGTGCAGTATGAGGCCTGCCGCTGCGAGGACAATCCTCAATATTGCCGTGCCCGCTTTCATCACGTAACCTGCTTGCCCACCGACTAACTGTACTGCAATCGACAGCAGCATCTCCATACACCTTTTCAACCTCTTGTGGATGTTTCCCACTGTCTCGTTTTCATAGCACAGGAATTCTATGACAGCAAGTTGCTTCTGACGAACGTCAAGTGTAGCAGCCATCTTGAAGACATGCTGTAACGGCGCCACTCTCGGGAACAGGTTGAACTAAGTTTGAAAACAAGCGGGAAGGATGTATCCACACACTGTAAACTTTCACACATGCAGAATGAAAACTGTATTTTTACAAAAGTAGTGTGCATTTATTTTGGAGTGACCCTCATATAACGCTCACAGAAGCCGACGTTATCTGTCTAATTTTTTCTGTGACAGTGAAAAGGATTTTAGAAGAGAATTTCAGCGACAAAGCGTGTGTAAAATTTCATCGAATAGTAACAGGATAACAGCGTCGAAATTCTCTGTGCCGTCGCTAACACGCAACCGAGAAGTGGGTCGTACGTTCACCTGCCCTCTTGAAGCGCATCAGCCTGTGCTCTGCTGGTGTGGCCATCAGGCACGGCGCTCGTGATCTGTGCTGACTTTCACAGCCCTTGCGGCAGTCGAAAAAGTGGACATTATTGACAAACTCTTAGAGCAGTGGAAAGAACATTAACAGATAAAATAAATGCGATTAAAGTTTTATTAGGTATAGCTCGCATTTCACACATGAGGCAGCTTGAATATGTGGTGTCACCGCCAGACACCACACTTGCTAGGTGGTAGCCTTTAAATCGGCCGCGGTACGTTAGTATACGTCGGACCCGCGTGTCGCCACTGTCAGTGATAACAGACCGAGCGCCGCCACACGGCAGGTCTAGAGAGACTTCCTAGCACTCGCCCCAGTTGTACAGCCGACTTTGCTAGGAAAGGTTCACTGACAACTACGCTCTCATTTGCCGAGACAATAGTTAGCATAGCCTTCAGCTACGTCTTTTGCTACGACCTAGCAAGGCGCCGTATTCAATTGATATTTATTATGTGAAGCATGTATCATCAAGAGAGATGTTCTACAATTGTGGATTAAAGTTAAGTATTACATCATCTACGTACTTTATTTGCAATTCTCAAGATATTGTCCTGTTCCAGACCTCACGCCAGTCAGCGTGTAATTAAACGCGTGCATTTCGGCCTCCTCTAGAAACACAGTGTTGGCTCTTCTGCCAACACTACAGAACGCATAAGTAGGATCAGCCAAAGGAGTCTCTGCGCATACTGCATTGCGCTGTTCAACAACTTCTTGGCAATGTCTTTCAAAATCGGTTACACTTCTCCGAATAGAGTCTACGAGAACTCCAAGGTGATGTGGCATTTCTATGCGAGAATTTGCATACAGATGAAGCATTGTTCACAAACCGATGGCAAATAAGCATTACAAATATGAACGACTCGCCAGTTGAATATCCACTCTGACTGAACAATGGCTCTGAGCACTATGCGACTTAACATCTGAGGTCATCAGTCCCCTAGAACTTAGAACTACTTAAAGCTAACTAACCTAAGGACATCACAAAAAACCATGCCCGAGGCAGGATTCGAACCTGCGACCTAGCAGTCGCGCGGTTCCGGACTGAAGCGCCTAGAGCCCCTCGGCCACCACGGCCGGCCCTCTGATTGAGAGACATCGGTAAACAATCAAGTTGAAATGTCAAGGTATGGCGTGCGATTTTAAACAAGAAGATCCTTGGACCATTTTCATTGATGGGATTCTAAACAGGCAGAAGAAAATACTGTTCCTACTAGGCATGTTGCCGCAGTTGCTGAAAGACATCCCACTGAAAATGAGGCGTTGCATGTGATGCCAACATCACTGGCGTCCTGTTAATTCTTGCACAGAAAGTTACAGTCCTTCTTAACACAGCACTGGATCGTTCCATCACGAAACACAACTTGGCCTGCACCCTCACCAGACTTGTCACGCCGAAATTCTATTCTTTGGCGAAAATTTAAAAAAAAAAGTTTACAAGGAAACAGGCGACTCCGGAAGGCATTAAATGTCGCATAACATTTCTCCATTGGTTACTGTTGCGATAAGTTCAGCTCACATTCACTGTGCAGTATGCCTACGTAGAATCGTTTTTATAGCATGTATCGATCTAGGAAGCCAACCATTTCAGCACTTACACACGAACCGCACCTTAGGTAAGTGTTTGCTTACATTTGGTGCAGTGGGGTACACTTTAGTCGGAGCTCACATCCTCATGGCCAAAAAGTATTTTGTGGCATTGTTGTCTTGTTGTTATATGATCAAATCCCACCGATGTTATGTCGAAGTTTTTTTTGAAGGCCGCTTTCAATGCCGCAGAAAATGTGTATGCCTCCTTTAAAAAAACATTGCCAGTGGCATCATTTGGCAACTATAATGTTCTACACTAACTGCGTACATTGGAAAATTTGCAACGCTGTCCGCTATAACTTGACGAAAGCCACACCTCGATAAATTTACTCGCTCTGAATATACACACATCAAAAAAAAGTTTTGCATCACCCCGGTTCCCAGAACTCCTGAAGATAGACGTTGACTGTATATTTTGTATCACAGACACAGTTCCTTTTACTATTCAGAGATGTCACTAAAGCTGCCCAAAGATGTAAAGAACCATGCATTAGTGTCTAATAGGGGTTCCGACGGGCAGCCGATCAGTTCTCGTCATTTCACCGGGAATGAGGTACACGGCTCGTGTTGTCTGTAGTTCAACCATGCCTAGATCGTCAACACCACTGTTCAATCGCGTCCGCAATGTTACTTTGTACCAGGAAGGGCTCTCAACATGGGGAGTGTCCAGGCGTCTCGGAGTGAACCAAAGCGATGTTGTTCGGACATGGAGAAGATACAGAGAGACAGGAACTGTCGATAACATGCCTCGCTCAGACCGCCCCATGGCTACTACTGCAGTGGATGACCGTTACCTACGTATTACGGCTCTGAGGAACCCTGACAGCTACGCCACCAGATTGAATAGCGATTTTCGTGCAGCCACAGTACACACGACTGTTACGACTCAAACTTTGCGCAACAGGCTGCATGATGCGCAACTTCTCTCCCGACGTCCATGACTAGGTCCATCTTTGCATCCACGACACCACGCAACGCCCTTCAGATGGGCCCAACAACATTCCGAATGGACCGCTCTGGATTGGTATGACGTTCTCGTCACCGATGACTGTCGCATATGCATTTAACCAGACAGTCGTCGAAGGCAACCCGGTCAGGCTGGACGCCTTAAACAGTCCAGAGAGTGCAGCTAATTTGTAGTGGCATTAATTGGGGCCGACGTACGCCGCTGGTGGTTGTGGAAGGCGCCGTAAAACCGCTGTACGATACGTGAATGCCATCCTCCGACAGATAGTGCAACCACATCGACAGCATATTGGCGAGGCATTCGTCTTCGAGGACGACAATTCGCGCCCCCATCGTTCATATCTTGTGAATGATTACCTTCAGGGTAACGACATCGTTCGACTAGAGTGGCCACCATGTTCCCCAGACATGAACCCTATCGAGCATAATTGGGATACATTGAAAAGACCTGTTTATGGACGACGTGACCCAGTAACCACTCTGAGGGATCTACGCCGAATCGCTGTTGAGAAGTATGACAATCTGGACCAATAGTAACTTGATAGTATGCTACGATGAATACAGGCATGCATCAATGCAAGAGGACGCGCTAATGGATGTTAGAAGTACCGGTGTGTACAGCAATCTGGACCACCACCTCTGAAGGTCTCGCTATATGGTAGTACAACATGCAATGTGTTGTTTTCATGATCAATAAAAAGGGCGGATGTGATGTTTATGTTCATCTCTATTCCAAATTTCTGTACAGGTTCCGGAACTCTCGGAACCAATGTTATCCAAAATCTTTTTCGACGTGTGTATTTTTAGTGGTCTGTTTTTGCTCTCTCTCCCTCTCTAAGTTGTTATATGTATTTCATACTCCATTCATGTACAGCTGTTGGCTCAGAATATTTAAAGATCTCCGCATCTTCAAAGTGAGACCCTGTCGAGTTTCTCTTAGTGGACTGAACAGATGGAAGTCTGTTACGACCAAAGGAAACTACAATCGTCTGGCCATAGCTGTGGGTTCTTTGACTGCTGTGGAAGATGGTTCATCTGAACTACAACATATGAAATATTATTTAATTTTCTTACGTGAATGGGGAAAAGATTTACTTAACTAGATGCAAGCTTTTGCTACAGGAGTCCTTGATAATTTACAGCTGTCATTGACAGGACGACGGTTCAATCCCGCGTCCGGCCATCCTGATTTAGGTTTTCCGTGATTTCCCTAAATCGCTCCAGGCAAATGCTGGGATGGTTCCTTTGAAAGGGCACGACCGACTTCCTTCCCCGTCCTTCCCTAATCCGATGAGACCGATGACCTCGCTGCTTGGTCTCTTCCCCCAAAACAACCAACCAACCATTGACAATTACAGTATCACTTGATGCGTAGAATTACAAGTCTTCTCTGGAGAAACAATGTTCAACATTTTCAATACTACATTTCCACCTGAGTCTTAAAATAACACTGTAGTTCTACTCGATGATGTTGACTCGACTGGGACAGAGGGCTTCCGTGCTCGGCTCTGTATTGACGTCCGAGTGAGAGTGCTGGTGTGCTGAGAGTGTGGGTGTGTCTTCTTCAGCCTCTCCCATTCGTCGTTGCGGACCGCAGCGAGACCTCGCTAACGTCTTGTGGTGAGGACGTGTGGCACCGCGACCTCTGGACGATGCATATGTGGCGCAAGAATTCCCAGATAATGTTTGCAATTTCGCCAGCTGGTGTGTGGTCTTGCACCTTCATGCAAAAGAAGAACATCTGCCGTAACTTCTGATGGGCGAATTCGGTGAAGACTTGCTTTCAGCTTCTGGATATTTTCAGGTACTAAAAAGATTTCATTGTGCACCATGAGTCGAAAAAATCCACCAGAATCATTCCTTCCACACCCCAAAAGTCTTAACCTTCTGAGCAGAAGCCACTTTCGGTGTTTTTCCTTCTCGGTGGCGTTTTGTGGTGTCATGCCATAGACTGCCTCTTGAACTCAGGTTAAAAAACAGTGAACACAATCTCGTTTCCACTCACAAGTTTAACCAAAATCTCCTCCACCTCCACGTAGAAGCGCTACAACAGACTAGATACAAACACTGCGGTAACTGAAATATAGGTAAGATATCATATTTCGTTCTCTAGTTATTGGGTTTTGTATCTGAAGGACGGTCGCTCGCGACGCACCGATTCATGTCCTTGCGCATTGCGAATCATGTGGCTATAACAATCGTCATATCTCATAAACGTTACAAGATATCGAAACGAGGTTTTCTGCAAATGCCGGCCGGAGTGGCCGTGCGGTTATAGGCGCTACAGACTGGAGCCGAGCGACCGCTACGGTCGCAGGTTCGAATCCTGCCTCGGGCATCGATGTGTGTGATGTCCTTAGGTTAGTTAGGTTTAATTAGTTCTAAGTTCTAGGGGACTGATGACCTCAGATGTTAAGTCGCATAGTGCTCAGAGCCATTTTAGCCATTTGAGCCATTTTTTCTGTAAATGATAGCACGCAATGAGGCACATGTGTGATAAATACTCGATGGAAGTAACTCATCCGCATCAGAGAGAGGTAGGAGTTTCAGGACGCATTCAGACGTCTATAGCACTGTGTGAAAATCCAAGCGGCACGCATATACGCGTCCAGAATATCCGGGGAAGGGCGTACCAGGACGTATATACATGCCGACGGCAGCGAAACGTGTAAATAAATCTTAAAAATGATCACTCAAATATATCTGAAACAGAAAGCTTACCTTCGGTATGTATTACGACTTCTGAGTAATCGCAGTAGCACATTCAGTATTACATCCGTTCGCCATTCGTTAACCGATAGTTGCTCAGCGAGAAATGTAGAGATCCACATTGAGAAATACTATAGGAGGTCTGAAAGGAAACTAATGGATCAGGGAACAATCTGCATTCGGAGATGTAATTATGACAAGTGGCAGTCGAATGAAAACCAGACAGGTGGAAAGGAGTAAGCAAATTGTTTATTATTTCAAAAGTAAACGCGGTAACTGTTAATATATTTATGCCACTGTGAGGCAGGACCGTCATTGTCTTCGACGATAAAATGTGTCTGGTTGGCCACCTACGATTGTATCAAGGTGTGCTACTCTTCGTGAGAACCAAATCGACGACCAGGAATACATTTTTTCAGGGCTTCAAAAATGTGGAAATCGCATGGGGAGGGATCGGGACGGTATCGAGGACGTACAAAGGCTTACTCCCGAAAATTCTGCATTGGAGTTCGAATAAACTTTGTAACATGAGGCCGGGAGTTATCCTGCAACATAATGATGCCGTCCGTCAACATTTCAGGGCGTTTTCACTTGATGGGACACTTCAATTTTTGCGCCGTACTCCAGAACATCAATGAACAGTGACTAGGTCCTTGTAGTCAAAGCTACAGCAGTGATGGGATGGCGAGGCGCGGCGACTCGAGCGCACCGAGAATACCTCGAGCCTCTAGTTCTCAAGCAGTTCTCGAGAAGCTCACGAGAAACGGCTCGGCGGCGTGTGCCGCTGTGCGCCAGCTGGCTGCGACAACATACGCCGCGCCGCTGTTCTTTTCTGAATTGAATGCCGCCGCTAGACAAACACGCTCGCTGTGCTCGTAACTAGTATGTCTCAGGTTTCATTCGAGTAAAGTTGTTATTCAAATCAATATGAACACTCGAAAACGAACGTCATGGTGCTGGCAATACTTTACGGAGGATGGAGATAACGTTACTTGCAACATTTGTCGTAAAAATCTCCGTAATGTATAAAAAAATACAACGGGCATGATTAGACATTTTAAACTGCACAATTTATCGAGCAATAAAACAGCGACGTCCGTGGATACAGAGGCTCGTTCCTCCAATAGTGCGAGGCAGACAAAATATCCAGGTACGTATAGTGTAAAAGGTGAATTCCGTGGAAAAGTTCGGATATTGTCCGAAGTGGGCCGCCACGCTTAAAAAACATTAATTTTTTAATCGTACTCCGATAGCATACAACAGGCCTTCCCAACCTTTTCAGCTGGCGGACCCCTAGTCAGTCAAGAACACAGTAACTTTAAATTTCAGAGCGAAACCCATGGGAACTGAAAGCTTCTTAATGCAAGTGCTATGTTCCTAATGCCCCCCTCCCCCCCCCCCCCCCCCACGAAGTATCAATAGTCTTTGGAACTTCTTGTGATTGTTCTTCCTTTGGTCGTCCTCCCTCGTCATTCATTTCAACTGGAAACTTCCCTTGTTGTGAAGGCGTTGGAGAAAACGCACCCTTCTTCAATGATACTGACTTCACCCACGGATCCATGTTAGAAGTGTTAAATTGGTCAAAAATCGGCTTATGAAATAGGTAGTGCACTGACCAAGCAAGTTTAACATTTAACAATGCCTGGGACCGCATACGTGCCAGCAAGCGCTGTGAATGGTCGACAAAGCTCGCTCCGCGCATGCGTAAAAATTTTCAGCGCATCTAGCGCCGTGAGCCGGCGCACCAACGACCCCCGTATTGTTGCGAAACAGTCGATCAGAGAAGCCGCATTCTCCGGCACTAAACTGTGTATGCGTTCTCACTTCACGAACCGCAAAGGATGCTTGGGAATACGACCTGAAGTAAAAGTACACATGTTTTTCACACGAAAAAAAATAGTGATGAATTTGATTTTCTCATTTTTATTTAATAATTTCACTCATTATTTTACACGATTTGGTGAAAGGTGACTGCGGACCCCCTACAAAGAGCCGGCGGACCCCTAAGGGGTCCGCGGACCACACGTTGGGAAGCCCTGGCATACAACATACCCCAAAATCAAACGCCGGCCTGTGTGGCCGTGCGGTTCTAGGCGCTTCAGTTTGGAACCGCGTGACCGCTACGGTCGCAGGTTCGACTCCTGCCTCGGGCATGGATGTGTGTGATGTCCTTAGGTTAGTTAGGTTTAAGTAGTTGTAAGTTCTAGGGGACTGATGACCACAGATGTTAAGTCCCATAGTGCTCAGAGCCATTTGAACCAGCCAACCAAAATCAAACATATACTATCCTAGCTTTTGCACGATACGATATGTAATTTTATTGGACTAGTTGTCGAGCATAACGTATCCCCTCGCAGGAGCACAGATCTAAATCTTACGTTTCTCTTCATACAGGGAAGTAAACGGCAACAACAGCTAGATGGAGCACTAGTGGCCATGATAACAGACGATTTTCAACCGCTTTCTACCGTCGAGGACACTGGTTTTCGACGTTTCCTTTCACTGTTGGACCCACAATACTTGATACCAAATCGAAAAAAGTTGCGCCTCATGATTGAGGACGATTACCATAAGCAGAAAGAGGCTGTAAACTTGGCCGTGGAAGACTCTACTTGTGATTTTTTAACGACCGATATTTGGATCTCACTCAATAGTGAGGCATATATTGCTGTAACTGGTCACTTAATTAACACTAATTGATGCCTGAAAGCTTTAGCACTCGAGACATTCCGTTTCCCAGCGCTAAAAATTAGTGAGGCGTTAGATAACGTGATTTCAAAATGGAACATTGAAAACAAAGTTGTAAGCATCACAACCGACAACGCCAGTAAGATGATGGCAGCCATACAGCTTATTCACAGTGGCAACATAGATACGCAACATGTGCCTAGTTTAGCACACACCATCAATTTAGTTGTGAAAAGTTCTTTGAACAGCAACAGTGAGCTCTGCATAATGCGGGAAAGGGCTAAAAAAACTGTTAGCTATTTTAAAACAAGCTGCAATGTTAATGAAAAACTCCATGAGATCAAGGATCAAACGAAAAGCCTTGTTCATAAACTGATTCAGGAAACCGAAAACCGATGGAACAGTACGTTTTATATGCTACAACGTCTAGTGGAGCAAAAGGAATGCTTTGCAGCCTGTTTATCCTCTTTGTATTCAGGTGTAGAGGACCTCACAGCTGACGAGTGGAGAATTTTGAGCGAATGTTTTTGTGTACTGGAGCCATTTGAAGTGGTAACAAGTGAAATCTCAACCGAAAACTACACTTCTCTTTCTAAGCCTATTACAATAATCAGACAGCTAATCCTAACCGTATGCAATGGGAAGTGGGCTACCACGACAGTGCAAGAGCTACAGCAACATCTGCACAACTCACTAATAGCCCGGCTAGGATTAATAGAAACAAAGTACATGCCGTTGCCACAGTTCTCGACCCAAGATTCAAAACGTTACCATTTACGAATCTCACGCACTCAAAACACGCCTTTACAAGCCTAAGTGCAGAGCGCACAAACGTGGTTGAGACCGTACTCATTCGGCTGCTAACGACACTAGCCACGAGTACCATTTCGTACAAAACGCCAGTATTGTCTTTCTTTCTTTCGATGAAGAGGTTTCCAATAAAAATCTAATGCAAAGCGGTTGTGATAGCATAGACCTGGAGGTACAACGATATTTGGAAGAACCGTACCTACAACGCACGGATAATCCTTTATACTACTGGAAAAAAATGAAAACAGTTACCCAGGTCTAGCTGTCGTGGCAAAAGAATATCTTGCAATACCTGTGTAACTGCTGTTCCCAGTTAAAGAATATTTTCGAAAACAGGATTACTTATAAACAAACAAAGAAGCAGACTAAAAGGCCAATTGGTTAATAAAATCATATTTCTAAACAAAAATCGACGGCAGTGTAGCAATGGGATGTAAAAATGCCTTCTGCTGAACAACTTTTGTTTCCTTTCTTTCTTCAGTAAGTAAACGCATGTACGCAGTTTCTGTATACAAAAAAAGGCTATAGCACTTCTCTTTTTCGTTTAAGCATGCATGCATACATGCAGAATGTACAAGGTAGTTTATTTTGTAAGAACAAAGCTTCTGTTTTATGCGAATTCTGTGCTTTGTTTTAAACAACAATTCTATGGCTTTTGTCTTATGAGACATATACTAATACTTCAGTACACATTAAAAACGGTAGTACAGTTGATATCAACCAGAGAATATCAAAGTTTTCCTAGCACGTACGTACGACGACTACGACCGCTGCGGCTCAGTGCTTCGTGTGCTGAAGGTTTGCGCAATTTCTCAGAGAGCGCAGCACTGTCAACTTCTCGAGCGTACCCGAGAAATTCTCGAGAAATTGCCTTCGCGTCGCGCGCTCCTCGAGCGCGATCATAGCCCATCCCTGAGCTACAGATCATTATGACATTCCCGGAGCAGGCTTGACAGTTGTTTCGACTTCGCTGCAGAAGTTTCACTGGGAAGCCCTTACACATCCTCCCTACAGTCCCGATCTCTCCCAATGTCGTTTCCGTATTTTTGAACCCCCGAAGAAAAACATTCGTTGATATCAATTTGTTTCGGACGAAGAGGTGTAGGCCTGGGTACAGTCGTGGTTACGTAGACAACCGCAAACATTTTTCCGTAAAGGCATTAACCATCTTGTCTCGTAGTGGAATAAATGTACGATACTGGCCATTAAAATTGCTACACCAAGAAGAAATGCAGATGATAAACGGGTATTCATTGGACAAGTATATTATACTAGAACTGACACGTGATTACATTTTCACGCAATTTGGGTGGATAGGTCAATACCCAGAACAACCACCTCTGGCCGTAGTAACGGCCTTAATACGCCTGGGCACTGAGTCAAACAGAGCTTGGATGGCGTGTACAGGTACAGCTGCCCAAGCAGCTTCAACACGGTACCACAGTTCAGCAAGAGTAGTGACTGGCGTATTGTGACGAGCCAGTTGGTCGGCCACCATTGACCAGACGTTCTCAGTTGGTCAGAGATCTGGAGAATGTGCTGGCCAGGGCAGCAGTCGAACATTTTCTGTATCCAGAAAGGCCGGTACAGGACCTGCAACATGCGGTCCTGCATTATCCTGCTGAAATGTAGGGTTTCGCAAGGATCGAATGAAGGGTAGAGCCACGGGTCGTAACAAGTCCACTGTTCAATGTGCCGTCAATGCGAACAAGAGGTGACCGAGACGTGTAACCAATGGCACCCCATACCATCACGCCGGGTGATACGCCAGTATGGCGATGACAATACACGCTTCAAATGTGCGTTCACCGCGATGTCGCCAAACACGGATGTGACCATCATGATTCTGTAAACAGAACCTGGATTCATCCGAAAAAATGACGTTTTGCCATTCGTGCACCCAGGTTCGTCGTTGAGTACACTATCGCAGGCGCTCCTGTCTGTGATGCAGCGTCAAGGGTAACCGCAACCATGGCCTCCGAGCTGATAGCCCCTGCTGCTGCAAACGTCGTCGAACTGTTCGTGCAGATGGTTGTTGTCTTGCAAACGTTCCCATCTGTTGACTCAGGGATCGAGACGTGGCTGCACGATCCGTTACAGCCATGCGGATAAGATGCCTGTCATCTCGACTGCTAGTGATACGAGGCCGTTGGGAACCAGCACGGCGTTCCGTATTACCCTCCTGAAACCACCGATTCCATATTCTGCTAACGGTCATTGGATCTCGATCAACGCGAGCAGCAATGTCACGATACGATAAACCGCAATCACGATGGGCTACAATCCGACTTTTATCAAAGTCGGAAACGTGATGGTACGCATTTCTCCTCCTTACACGAGGCATCACAACAGCGTTTCACCAGGCAACGCCGGTCAACTGCTGTTTCTGTTTGAGAAATCGGTTGGAAACTTTCCTCATGTCAGCACGTTGTAGGTGACGCCACCGGAGTCAACCTTGTGTGAATGCTCTGCGAAGCTAATCATTTGCATAAAACCATCATTTTCCTGTTGGTTAAGTTTCACATCTGTAGCGCATCATCTTCGTGGTGTAGCAATTTTAATGGCCAGTAGTGTATTATCAGTTATGGTGATTTTTTGAAATAATAAGTAGTTTACTTACTTTTTCCCATCTGTGTCGTTTTCCCTTGTAAAATGAAAATGGGATGAACAGAACTTGAAGCCATATGAAATGATGGTAGGAAGCTATTTACTAGATTCTAAGAAACAAGGAAAGAATGAAATGGCACACTGGTGCAAGGTAAGCAGATGGTATTAGAAAACAGAACGTGCAGGAACAACGTGCATGCAGATAGTTGGAGATTGCAGCGCGTGTCTAGAGGAAACGTCTTCCCGGCAGTCGAAGCCAAATGCCTGATGATAATGAAGAACGTGTAATTATAATAAACTGAGTTACACACATATATACAGATTGCCTTATATACGAAACTTGTACAAGGTGGGGCAGATAAAAGTGATCCGGGTGAGTGGATTTATGGCAGAGTTAACGGACGAGGAAAACACCTACGATGACTTCCAAGAGGATGGAGCAACTCCCCATACGGCGGGCAGAACCTTGGAGTACATTTACACAACCTTCATGCCTGTTGTTAGCAGAGGTCAGTCTGGACACGGCCCTAACTGTCCACCGGGGTCACCCGATCTGCCAGTGTGCGATTACTTTGTGTTGGTAGACCCCTCAAGCTAAAGGTGTATCTCAACAACCCTTATAGTCTTTAAGAGCTGCAGCAGAACAATTAGGATGAGACAGCAACAATTCCAGCAGTCTAGATTCGATCTGCCTTCAGCAGCTTGCTGCCCAGGGCCCAAAAGTGCCAAGAGATGAACGGCGATCGCTTTCAACATTTGCTATGGTCAGGTTAGCACTGTATTTCCTTTCCCCTGCCGTATTTCATTGTTCCCTGGAACTGTTTCCAGGCCACTTTTATTTGCCCACCCTGTATAATGTCAATTATCTCTACCAATGTCTAGAGACCATCATAGAGGTGTCCACTGTTACTTTCTGGGACTTGGAGATAGCGCTGGACAGCCATTTTGCTTCTTGTTACAGTTTGCCAGGGTGCAAACACAGAGGACAAACAACTGGTTCAAAAATGGTTCAATGGCTCTGAGCACTATGCGACTTAACTTCTGAGGTCATCAGTCCCCTACAACTTAGAACTACTTAAACCTAACTAACCTAAGGACATCACACGCATCCATGCCCGAGACAGGATTCGAACCTGCAACCGTAGCGGTCGCGTGGTTCCCGACTGTAGCGCCGAGAACCGTTCAGCCACTCCGACCAGCACAAACAACTGGCAGGAATATAAAATTAACTAACTCATACATAACATAATCATATTATAAATACTACATGGAGCTGCTTCGTCTAGACGAAGCATATCGACACAAAAGTTTCGGTCATGAACTAAGGTAACGAAGTCAGTAACTTTATCGCTTCCCCTACGCATGAGCACTTCATTTTTCGCAAAATAAGTAACTAATGTCTTGAATCACAATCGTGATTTTAGAATGAAATTTTCACTTTGCAGCGTAGTGTGCGCTGATACGAAACTTTCCTGGCAGATTAAAACTGTGTGCCGGACCGAGACTCGAACGCGGGACCTTTGCATTTCGTGGGCAAGGGCTCTACCAAGTAAGCTACCGAAGAACGACTCACGACCCGTCCTCACAGCTTTAATTCCGCAGTACCTCGTCAAGGTCCCGATTTCGAGTCTCGGTCCGGCACACAGTTTTAATCTGCCAGGAAAGTTTCGTAATCGTGATTTTATTCAAAGCACGATGCATTTCGAGCCCTGGGGACTCACTTTCAGGTGCTTCGTCGGTCTACATCAATTATTTTTCCAGATTTTGAATCGTGCATTGAAATAAAATCACAATTGTGACTGAAGGCGTTTTTCTTTACCTTACGAAAGTGATACAGTCAAGGAAGAAACAGTGAAATAGATAAAACTAGGCTGTACTTTTTTTTCCTTCTACGAGAGCTTTGCAAGTACCTTTTCCAGTATCCGTACGCAGCCAGTATGTGACACTAGTATGGAGTGACACTTGTGTCCAAATGGAATATGTTGACGTTTCTACGGAGTCTAGGACATTTCAGGTAGTGGAGCTCTGAACAGGCTGTCCGGAAGCAGGATTCACCGGCCTGTGCGCGCACTGACAGACCGCTGTTGTGCGTGTCTTTCCCAGAGTTCGGTAGTCGAGGTGATTGCTTACTGGCAAGCAGTTCAAAATGGTTCAAATGGCTCTGAGCACTATAGGACTTAACTTCTTAGGTAATCAGTCCCATAGAACTTAGAACTACTTAAACCTAACTAACCTAAGGACATCACACACATACATGCCCGAGGCAGGATTCGAACCTGCGACCGTAGCGATCGCGCGGTTCCAGACTGTAGCGCCTAGAACCGCTCGGCCACCCCGGCCGGCTGTTAATGCTTTGCTGCTGAACAAAAAGAGAACTGCAGAAAGGAGCTATCGTGTTTTGATACGGCCATTACCAGTCTGTGAGTAAAGTTACGACAGTTTTTGGAAAGTCGAACGTAAATACAAGGAATGGTGGACCACTCGCCGCTACGTTCTGCAGGACATAATCATCAATGTGTGGCATCAGCTGGATATGGCCCACCTGCAGAATGTTGTGGCCTCTCGTCCTCGTCGAACAATGGTCATTACCAATACTAGAGCTGGTGATACATACTATTAATGTGATGTCTCCTGCGAGTGTGAAATTTGTTTGACAGAATATAAAATTATAGGTTGTCCACCGTAGAATATTATTTTTGTGTGTCAGTAACTTTCTGTACCTTTGATCTGTTTCTTCGTAGACTGTGCCTGTAAGACCCAAATTGGCCGATCGTGCGAGATGTTATAAGGTGAATACTTGTCAAAACAGCCGAGTTGGAAAACTTCAAAATGTTTAGTTTTACAAGGCACAGTGCCTCTAACGTTATTGGAAGAATACATAATTTATTCTTAATTCAATAGTCAGTCGTTTCTTTTACAAAACGAACAATGCGAAGTGAAACTTTATTTTCGATCAGTTGCGAAATGTAGTTTTCTTTTTTTAATTTATGTGTGGAAACACGATCTAATACACACAGTCGCGACTGCCTCTGTTGTGGAAGGTGATACAGTCTGGCAGCTGGAGCGACACTGGCGTTGCAAGCGGTGCATTTGCCGGCCGGAGTGGCCGTGCGGTTCTCGGCGCCTCAGCCTGGAACCGAGCGACCGCTACGGTCGCAGGTTCGAATCTTGCCTCGGGCATGGATGTGTGTGATGTCCTTAGGTTAGTTAGGTTTAAGTAGTTCTAAGTTCTAGGGGACTGATGACCTCAGAAGTTAAGTCGCATAGTGCTCAGAGCCATTTGAACCATTTTGCAAGCGGTGACAAAACAGTCACATGTGTCGTACGGATAATGTATGCTTTTTGTATTTTTCTACTTAACTAATAGAATAGTTGTTATATTTTTGCGTTCCATGGGTCAGGAAATTACATAGGGACATGCATTATCTCTCTATATAAAAAGTCATGTCCTGACTGACTCGTCATCACCTAGCCCAAACCGCTATGTATACAAACTTGAAATTTAGAGAAAGGGTATATCATATACTTTAGACATCGTTCAAAAAGGAATTTTTCGAAATTCCAGCCGTAAGAGGGTGAAAAAGGGGATGAAGGGTTTTTGGAAAAATGACGCTATTAAGGCAGTTTTGAAGCTAGACCTAGGAAAGCTGGTATTTGGTTTCTTGGTCAGAAATAAACAAAATACGTGTTTCAGCATTTTGGAAATTTAACCCTAAGATGGTGAATTAGTGGGTCAAAGCTTTTTTTTTGAAAATATATCATTATTAAAGAACCACCGAAGTATTTTTGAAGGTACGTGTATGAACACTGCTATTTGACTTCTCTGTTACAAATAAAAAATACGTGTTTCAGTGTTATTGGAAATTGAATCCATGAGGTTATGAAATACAGGATGATATTTCTTATGAAAATATTTTATTACGAAAGCATTTTTAAAGCTAAATCTATAAAAATTTAAATTTGGCTTCTCAGTTATAAATAAAAACACGTGTTTCAATGTTTTTGGAAATTCAACCCCTATGGGAATGCAAAGGGGAATTAAAGTTTTTATGGAACTATTTTATTGGGCAACCACATTTCAAGCTAAATCTATGAAAATTTGTATTTGGCATCTCTGTTAGAAATTAAGCATACGCATGTCACTGTTTTTTTGAAATACAACCTCTAAGGTATGAAACAGGGGATGAAACGTCTTATGAAAATATTTCATTGGGAAAGAATTTTTAAAGTTAAACTTTGAAAATTGATGAAAAAATATTTGTGTTTCATTGTTTTCGGAAATTCAACCCTTAAGGGGGTGAAATAACATCAGACTGATACACTGACTCACCATCGACCAACAGAAACCGCTAAGGATAGAAAATTGAATTTTGGAGGTGTGGACCCTATACAGTAGGCGTCGTTTAAGAAGGGATTGTCCGTAATTCCGCTCCTAAGCGGTTGAAACAGGGGATGAAAAGCGTTTTTAAAATAGATCGCTATTGAGGGAATTTTGAAGAAAATAAAAAATACGTGTTTCAGCATTTTTCGAAATTCAACCACTAAGGGGGTAAAATAGTGGGTGAAAGATTTTTTTAAACTACATAATTATTAAGGAACTACTAAAAGATTTCTAAGACTACAATGACAAGTGGTATTTGACTTTTCGGTTAGAAATAAAAAAAAATACCTGTTTCAGTGTTTGTGGAAATTCCGCCCCCAAGGGAGTGCAATAGGGGATGACAATTTTTAAGGAAATAATTCGTTACATTATAAATATTTTGAAGCTAACGTTATGAAAATTGGTATTTCGTTTCACGGTTAAATACTAAGAAATATTTGTTAAGAGATGGAAGTTTCTGTGGAAATATCTCCACAAGAACGCAAAAGGAATGAGTAACAAGAACTTTGGACTCCAGTTACTAGACTCGCTTTTTGATCAGAATTACATTCGGAAAATACCGTGCTTATATGACATTAGTTGGCGTGAAAAGCTCAAAGGTGTTGCAGTTTGCCGGCCGGGGTGGCCGAGCGGTTCTAGGCGCTACAGTCTGGAACCGCGCGACCGCTGCGGTCGCAGGTTGGAATCCTGCCTCGGGCATGGATGTGTGTGATGTCCTTAGGTTAGTTAGATTTAAGTAGTTCTAAGTTCTAGGGGACTGAGGACCTCAAAAGTTGAGTCTCATAGTGCTCAGAGCCATTTTTTTGTTGCAGTTTGTGAACAACATAAAAATTCGATTAAATAAATTAAAAAAAAAAAAACCTGCTGGCCACACAGTCTACGCAAGAGAAGCAGCGAGCGCTTTGCTAGTCGTGAAATAAATGCAAAAAACAGTTGATAAGCTACAACTTATTCATGAAGAATTACTTTCTAATATGTGTGTAATTGCAGCTTTCTGTGCTGACAGTAAGAGAATACCAATACATATTTCATGCATGAGAGGCATAATATATTTCTGTTGCTCTCCGAACTTATTATGATAGGCACTTTTCTTTACTCATAACAGAAAAAGTTTATGGAGACTAATGATTCGCCCAGTCTTACACTTCATTCGACTTTCTAATGCACGAATATTTTTGTAAATATATTTACTTCTGTATCAAAAGCGAATATACTGAAAATTCTTGCCGTTTGTGGCTCAGATGTAGCAACAATAAATTGTCGTATTGTTTCTTCTCTGTTGGGAAAACAGTTCCACTGCTTTTTGTCGTTTTATTATGTCGTTTGTGAGGTTTTTCCCTTCAGCAAGAGGTGTGGTGGCTTATTTCGCACGTTAAATAATGGAGTGGGGGTCAGTGAAGTGAAGTGGAAGGAAGACAAGGATTTCTGGTCAGATGAGTATCGGGTAATATCAACAGCAGCAGAAAATGGTATAACAGGTGTAGGATTCGTTATGAATAGGAAGGTAGGGCAGAGGGTGTGTACAGTTCAGTGACCGGGTTGTTCTAATCAGAATCGACAGCAGACCAACACCGACAACGATAGTTCAGGTATACATGCCGACGTCGCAAGCTGAAAATGAACAGATAGAGAAAGTGTATGAGGATATTGAAAGGGTATTGCAGTATGTGAAGGGGGACGAAAATCTAATAGTCACTGGCGACTGGAATGGGAGATACGGGAAGATTTCAATTAGATTACATCATGGTCAGACAGTGATTCCGAAATCAGATACTGGATTGTAAGGCGTACCCAGGAGCAGATATAGACTCAGATCACAATATAGTAGTGATGAAGAGTAGGCTGAAGTTCAAGACATTAGTCAGGAAGAATCAATACGCAAAGAAGTGGGATACGGAAGTACTAAGCAATGACGAGATACGTTTGAAGTTCTCTAGCGCTATAGATACAGCAACAAGGAATAGCGCAGTAGGCAGTACAGTTGAAGAGGAATGGACATCTCTAAAAAGGGCCATCACAGAAGTTGGGAAGAAAAACATAGGTACAAAGAAGGTAGCTGCGAAGAAACCATGGGTAACAGAAGAAATACTTCAGTTGATTGATGAAAGGAGGAAGTACAAACATGTTCCGGGAAAATCAGGAATACAGAAATACAAGTCGCTGAGGAATGAGATAAATAGGAAGTGCAGGGAAGCTAAGACGAAATGGCTGCAGGAAAAATGTGAAGACATCGAAAAAGATATGATTGTCGGAATGACAGACTCAGCATACACGAAAGTCAAAACAACCTTTGGTGACATTAAAAGCAACGGTGGTAACGTTAAGAGTGCAACGGGAATTCCACTGTTCAATGCAGAGGAGAGAGCAGATAGGTGGAAAGAATACATTGAAAGCCTCTATGAGGGTGAAGGTTTGTCTGATGTGATAGGAGAAGAAACAGGAGTCGATTTAGAAGAGATAGGGGATCCAGTATTAGAATCGGAATTTAAAAGAGCTTTGGAGGACTTACGGTCAAATAAGGCAGAAGGGATAGATAACATTCCATCAGAATTTCTAAAATCATTAGGGGAAATGGCAACAAAACGACTATTCACGTTGGTGTGTAGAATATATGAGTCTGGCGACATACCATCTGACTTTCGGAAAAGCATCATCCACACAATTCCGAAGACGGCAAGAGCTACCAAGTGCGAGAATTATCGCACAATCAGCTTAACAGCTCATGCATCGAAGCTGCTTACAAGAATAATATACAGAAGAATGGAAAAGAAAATTGAGAATGCGCTAGGTGACGATCAGTTTGGCTTTAGGAAAAGTAAAGGGACGAGAGAGGCAATTCTGACGTTACGGGTAATAATGGAAGCAAGGCTAAAGAAAAATCAAGACACTTTCATAGGATTTGTCGACCTGGAAAAAGCGTTCGACAGTATAAAATGGTGCAAGCTGTTCGAGATTCTGAAAAAAGTAGGGGTAAGCTATAGGGAGAGACGGGTCATATACAATATGTACAACAACCAAGAGGGAATAATAAGAGTGGACGATCAAGGAACGGAATGGACAGTCTAATGAGTACACAGTATGGTTTGAGAGTAAATCGGAGAAAGACGAAGGTAATGAGAAGTAGTAGAAATGAGAACAGCGAGAGACTTAACATCAGGATTGATGGTCACGAAGTCAATGAAGTTAAGGAATTCTGCTACCTAGGCAGTAAAATAACCAATGACGGACGGAGCAAGGAGGACATCAAAAGCAGACTCGCTATGGCAAAAAAGGCATTTCTGGCCAAGAGAAGTCTACTAATATCAAATACCGGCCTTAATTTGAGGAAGAAATTTCTGAGGATGTACGTCTGGAGTACAGCATTGTATGGTAGTGAAACATGGACTGTGGGAAAACCGGAACAGAAGAGAATCGAAGCATTTGAGATGTGGTGCTACAGACGAATGTTGAAAATTAGGTGGACTGATAAGGTAAGGAATGAGGAGGTTCTACGCAGAATCGGAGAGGAAAGGAATATGTGGAAAACACTGATAAGGAGAAGGGACAGCATGATAGGACATCTGCTAAGACATGAGGGAATGACTTCCATGGTACTAGAGGGAGCTGTAGAGGGCAAAAACTGTAGAGGAAGACAGAGATTGGAATACGTCAAGCAAATAATTTAGGACGTAGGTTGCAAGTGCTACTCTGAGATGAAGAGGTTAGCACAGGAAAGGGATTCGTGGCGGGCCGCATCAAACCAGACAGTAGACTGATGACAAAAAAAAAAAAAAAAAAAAAAAATGGAGGGCTTACATTCCAAACACGTCTTCTAGGTTCCACATTCACTGATTTGGCTGGAAGTGCAGCGAACAAAACTTCGCGTTCTTGCATAGATATGCAACGTCTTCCTGCAAAAAGTAGTAGCCATTTTCTATCCTTAAAAGTAAACGATGATCTACAGTGACTATCGGAAGGCTAAAAGACAATCGTAAATAAATTGTGCGGGAATCTACTGTTTCATACCTTGCAGGGTCCTTAGCGAGCTAAAAAATGATAAATGTGTTGTCATGTTTTAGCTATTATCCATTTTTATGGCACCATGAAGTTCCATATTGTAAAAGCTATGTTATAGATGAATGTAAAACGATAGTATTCGCAGTTATCCGATATCGTAGTTAGAAGTTTCACTTACTGGTCACTTGGTGCGGTACTATAGCTGTGAGTTCGCTCTAGACAGTGTCGCAATTGTTACGTTAGACTGTGGTGGCAAGTACCATTTATTCCTTGATTTGTCATTTAGTGCTCTTTGATGCTGGTGTACGGTCGAAGCGGCAGAACGTTATTAACAACAGTCAGATGCGTATTCTAAGTCCCCAGTAATGTTTGTTGTCCTGGTGAACTAGTTCTTCAAGAGAATTTTCATTTTAGTCCCCTTATAGCGGTTGTTCAGCCGAGACAGGTTACAGTAACTCAGATTATACGAACGTTAGAACACAGGGTTCAATCCTCTTAAATTTTTTAAACAGTGAGCCGCCACGATCTTCATCAATTATAAAACTAAAACGAATTTTGTCGCACATTTGTAGCGCTGCAGCGCTTTGTGAATGCGTGATGAGAGCACATGGCGCAGTGTGGGGATGAAAAATCCGGGACACGCTCTATGAATTTTGAGCGGAGCTGCGGAAACCAGGGATGCGACCGGCCTAAGTATTCCCACATACAGCAGCTGCAGCATGCAGCAGTTACTGCCGCGGCGCGCTCTATTAGTAAACAGCAGTCTGCGACGGAACGAGCGCTTACATCCCCGAATGATGACCGGCGTGGAGGACATTAGATGAACGGGAAGACGGATGCTAGGTCCAGTCTATAACAGACGTGAGAGCACTCGACAGCCGTGGAGCACTGAAGGACGGCCGCACGTCTGCTGAAGTAGCGAGTGCCGTCTGCGGCGTTAGCCGGCCGCTGTGACCGAGCGGTTCTAGGCACTTCAGTGCGGAACCGCGCTGCTGCTACGGTCGCATCCTGCCTCGGGCATGGATGTGTTTGATGTCCTTAGGTTAGTTAGGTTTAAGTAGTTCTAAGTTTTAGGGGACTGATGACGTCAGAGGTTAAGTTCCATAGTGCTCAGAGCCATTTGAACCATTTGAACCTCAGATGTTGAGTCCCACAGTGCTTAGAGCTATTTGAACCAATTTTCTGCGGCGTTCCGCGAGAAGCAACACCCCAGCAGGCAGCCGACAGGCTGTGGTAAGCGCCCGATTCGCGGCCACATTGTACGGAGTCTCTGGCAGTTGGTCTGTCGCTTTCAGCTGAGCTTCTAATGGCTCTGAGCGCTATGGGACTTCACACCTTAGGTCATCAGTCCCCTAGACTTAGAACTACTTAAACCTAACTAACCTAAGGACATCACACACATCCATGCCCGAGGCAGGATTCGAACCTGCGACCGTAGCGGTCGTTCGGTTCCAGACTGAAGCGCCTAGAACCAATCGGCCACACCGGCCGGCTCCTCGGTATCAGCTGTTATCTTATAGTGTCTGCAAGTTCAGATACTCGTGACCTTGGCGATGCCTTCTTGTGAGTCAGATGAACCTGTGATTATCTGTGCTGCCCGTCTTTCAGTATTTTCAGCATCGCCTCTTAGTCGTATTTGGTATGGGATCCTCACACTTAGAGCAATATTCTGCGATTGGGCACACATATTGTCAACAATCTCCTTTTCGGTAACAAAGGTCCCAAAATAGAACTTTTATTGCCCATATCGCAGTTTCAACAAAGTGATATTGCCATCGTCAGGTCCGTAAGTGTTACAAATACGTTACTACGTTTGGACTATAGTTATCAAAGGTAATTTCCAAAAACTGTTATAGAGCACGCATTAATTTTTTTCCAATCATAGCGATCGAAAAATATGTAGTGAAAATTATGTATTATTTGTTATATATTTAAAAAAGTGTATACATATATATTGGTGTCAGTGTATTTTAATTTCACATTGTATTATCCCTTTATACAGGCACATCTTTTCAAACTTAATGAAAATTCTAAATTACTACATATTTTGCGATCAGTATGATCAGAAAAAACTACTGTACGCTCTATAATGCTGCAATAATTTTGTACGCTTGTTGTTGATGCAAACAAATTGGTTTACTTTGTATATAGCTGAACTGTGGTCGTAAATTACATGTTATTACGTATGAAACTACTGCCACTTACTGGTACTGTGTACTACGTAGTTATTTTGACAACATTCCGGAAGTACGCAGCCGGTTATCAACACACACACATCTGACAAGAGTGGATGTGCTCTATCTGATGTGTCTGACACCTTTGTGACTTGCTGACACAGTTATGGCTTTCCTTTTTACTGTACTTATTGTGGAGTGGTTATTAGATGGCTGATGACTGCTGTATTTAGTTCGTGCGGCGATGTTTTGACTGCTTGAGTAACGTCTGTTCTAGACCTCTTACTCCATGCAGCTTCACCTGACACCGCCGCATTGACACTCCCTTATTAGATTGGTGTATACATTCCGCCTTGCAACTCTTGAGATTTACCTCAGCGTCCAGCTATCCTGTGCCCTGTTCTTCCTCGGCATCGAACTTCTTTCTTCCGTGCAGGTTTCGCTAAGTGAAGTGGCTAAGAGCAAAACACTGCTTCTCTACTGAAATAAAGTACAATTTGGATCCAATTAACTCTGTATATCGTCACAAACTTTCACAAAAAGTTAAACGTTACATGGGACCCAACTAATGTTACTGTTCAAAGACTTCTCCTTAAAATTCTGTGGATAGTATATGACAACAATCGTTTACAAACATCATATTCGTCTTCCTTGGTGCCGGAAATCTTCCATGGTACCAGAGCTCCTTCATTCCTCCTTGCTCCACGGAGATGGTAAATACTCTCCAGAGGTATACTCTGCACATATTGAGTAATACATGCCTTTCTATGAATGGCATGGATCTCTACAAGTGTTGCATGGGAATATATATTCTAGAAGGTAAACATTATTTTAGTCTATGAAGATGCAGTCTTCATAAAATTTTTAAGCGCATTCTTTTGGGTAATATTTTTAATTTCACAGTTTACCTCCATGTTTTCGATGGTCAGATAGCAATGTGGCACACGTAGGGGTTTTAATAATCCACGCATCCGATGGTATGTAAAACTCAATTAACGTTTTTTCGAAATTATGTATGGTAATTATAACCTTTGTAGCATATTTGTAACACTTACAGATCTGAAGATGACAATATAACTTTGCTGAAACTAGTATCAGGACACTTACCAAAGGCGATCTGAGCAATGAAACTTCCATTTTGTAAGCTTTCTTGCATTGATATAGAAATTCCTCTGCTTCTGACAATGTCAACTAACACTGTTTTTGCAGACTGACCACATTTTCCTATTATCCTGCCAATCAAGCGGAGTCTGCCACCTGCCTTTTCAACGAATGAGTCTATGTGGTTTCCATTTCACATCCCCGCAAATTTTTATACCTAGTTATTTGTACGAGTCGACTGAGTTCAGTTGCGCATAACTGGTTTTGTAATCATATTTTACTACGTTTTTGGTGACTTAAATGGAAAGCCGGCCGGTGTGGCCGAGCGGTTCTAGGCGCTTCAGTCTGGAACCGCGGACCGCTACGGTCGCAGGTTCGAATCCTGCTTGGGCATGGACGTGTGTGTGTGTGTGTGTGTGTGTGTGTGTGTGTGTGTGTGCGTGTATGTGTGTGTGTGTGTGTGTGTGTGCCGCACAGCATGGATGTGTATGATGTCCTTAGGTTAGTTAGGTTTAAGTAGTTCTAAGTTCTAGGGGACTGATGACCTCAGATGTTAAGCCCCATTGTGCTCAGAGCCATTTGAACCAATTTGAAAGCCACTGGCCCCGATGACCGCCCGTCAGAGTTATGGTCTTCTCAATAATGGAATGCGGCACGCTCTGTAACAGATCTTTTCAACCAGATGATCAAAGAAGGTAGAATACCAACAGACTGGCAGAGGAGCACCACTGTACCATTCTTTTTTTTAAAAAAGAAGACGGGAGGGATGTTCTGCTGAGTGTTCTAATTACCGCCCGATCAGACTACCGAGCCACACCATGAAGATCCTTGAACGTATTTTCGACAGAACGATACGCGAAATAGCTGAAATCGCTACGACCCAACCCGGATTTGTGAATAACTCTGCCACAACTGACGCAACCCATGCTACGTGGATGCTGGTTGAAAAATACCGCGGAACTGACAAGCCACTGTGCCTTGTTTTTCTGGGCCTCGAAAAGGCTTTCGATCTGGTCAGCACTTCGACACCACAACATTCCGGAGTATCTTGTCAACTGGGCACGGATTCTGTTATGTAGAACCGAGGAGCTATGTCCAAGTCGCAGCAGGAGTGACAAATGACTTTCGCATCACAGTAAGAGTCCACCAAGGCTCGGCCTTATCACCCCTGCTATGTATTCTTGTGATGGACACTGTCACATCAGACCTGCACATGCCACCACCATGGACACTTCTCTATGCTGATGATCTCATGTTGGCTGCAGAGCACTAGTTTGATCCAACAAACGTGGAATGACCGGTTAGCGCGATATTGCATGCGGCTCAACAAAAAAACACCGAGTGCATGGCATCAGATCAGGGAAAAGACGGGACCGTCATCGTTGACGGAGAAGATCTACCACGAGTAGAAAAATTTAAGTATCTCGGTTCTACAACCTTTAGCGATGTCCAATCTACAGATGAGGTCAACGCAAGGACGCAAGCAGCCTGGATAAAGTGGCAAAAGACAACAGGCGTCACCTGCGATCGTCAGATTAAGGATCGTCTGAAGTCTATGATCTACGGCGCTGTCATCCATCCTGTTGCTCTGTAGGACATCGAGTGTTGGCCAGCTACAAAAGAAGGAGAATGACGATTGGATGTCATGTAGAGATCCTTAGATGGACAGGTGGCATCACACGTGGCATCACTGTCTCATGTCTCAAATGACACTATCAGGGAACGTTTCGGGGTCTCACAGATCCAAAAGAAAACGCGAGAGATTCGTCTGAGATGGTTTGGGTATGTACTGCGTGTAAAATACGATATCAGTGCAAAGTCAGCATACACAGTGGAAGGAGCAAGGAACGACCTATACCACGATGAGCCAATACTCTACACAACTACCTGAATGCTGCAGAATGAGATTTTCACTCTGCAGCGGCGTGTGCGCTGATATGAAACTTCCTGGCAGATTAAAACTGTGTGCCGACCGAGACTCGAAATCGGGACCTTTGCCTTTCGCGGGCAAGTGCTCTACCATCTGAGCTACCCAAGCACGACTCTCGCCCCGTCCTCACAGCTTCACTTCTGCCAGTACCTCGTCTCCTACCTTCCAAACTTCACAGAAGCTCTCCAGCCAACCTTGCAGAACTGAAGGCTGTAACTCTTCATCCAGACATGAAACACGATCGAACAAAATGGAGACAGTTAATCCACTCAGCGGGCGCTGCCGCCAGGAGGGACAAACATTAAAGAAAAAGAAGAAAATTACACTACTTTTTGTGTTTTGTGAAGTACACACTTTTACAGTGAGAGGCACCCACATGCCCTTCTCATACTGTGGCATCAAGCAGTCAGGCCTGCAAGATGAGTGGTCTGCCAAGCAAGTGGATTCATTCTTATTTATCGAGTAACTTGAACTCTCGTACTCACAATTAAGTTACAAGTTATCCTCCTATATGAATAATACGCAACGGAAACACACATCCGACTATCAGTAATTTACAGAACTCTGACTGTTCACTACGCACTGGCAATACCACATTTTCTTTTTTTTTATTTAAAGGCTTTTATCAACACGTGGCCATCGCACTGACTATGAGTGGCGCACACATTATAATTTCTGGATATCATGACAACATACAATTCGAAGGAAAAGGCCACCAATCTTTTTCTTTTCACTATCTTATTTATTCCGATAAATTCTATAACCTAAACACACAAATTCTATAACTTACAACAATAACACATGAGAAATTCCGCCCAGTGGGCATGGCTTTACATTGGTGATTCTCTATCTTATGGTCTCGTAATTATTTAACGCTACCGTGCACTTTCTGGATAGGATGGTGGATCTTTTGCTATATCTCACACTTCGACTCTAACAACCATCATCACGAAACTTTCCTCTAGACCGAGCGGTACAAAAGGAACACGCATAACCCACTACCTCTGAAACTACCTTGCTACTCTCCCATGCAAACCACACATACTTAAATTACATGACATACACCACACTACAACATGAAACACAACACAGGGAATAGTCACAACATTATCACTTTCAGCTTTCCCACTTCAATTAATATTTATCCCAGTTTCACACGACACTGCCCCACTTCGTAATTCTACTTTCCTACTATGAACTCTGGAGATATATGCACGTCTTCCTGTGTAATACAAGCCAAGTGGCGTTGCTGGATAGACGGATGACTCACCTTGTTTCTCTCTCAGAGTATTATAGTTTGAATCAAGCGTCACACGGAAACATATCACGCAAAGTAATATTAAGAACATATTCATCACACACACGAGTCCTCAACTGATACCATGGAGGAGTACTTCTCTTTATCCTTTGTCTCATACACAGATTGAGACTCACACAGTACTCACCACGTGGAAGTACTCGCCTCTAATTTCAAGCCCTGCACACGCTATTTCTTAAATATTTCAACTTATAGTACACACGCTAGTAATTCAGCTTAACTTAAGCACACGGAAGTATTTCAGCTTATTGCTGCACGTGGTTTCATTGTGACCATTGGTCACTTCCGAAGATTACTATGATCCCATTAATATTACCTGCCTGACATTTAATTCTCCCCACAAAAGTTCCTGAAATAGAGAAATTATTATTTCAAACTACTCTTAAATATTCCACATGCATACCATGTCACCACTCTTTTGTCTTTACGGAGCACACCTAAGACAGGTCTTAACAGCACAGCACAGAGTGCTGAAACATGGCCGTTCTTCAGGTTCTCTCGCACCTCTGCCGAAGTGGGGGAGCACCTTGCTACCGTATTGGTCAGCCACATTTCAGGCGCTCAAAGCTCAGGTAAATTTCATATCTTTGGTCCCACCAAAGGTGGCAAAAAGGATCGTCTCAAAGATGATCATATATTCACATTCACTATCTGCGGTTAGCAGACGACCATACATTCATTCATTTCACAGATCTCACCAAACTGGATGTAGGGATTTATTTTGTGGGAGTGCACATGTGATCAATTAAATAAATAAATTGTCATTCTTTCCCACACTGGTATCCGGCTTCGCTGTATTAATTGAAATTGAGTTATTTTACAAAAAAATGTGTTGTTCTGACAAAAATAATGAAGTATGTTGTACCTATTTTCAATGTCGGGCTTTACTGTAGCCTTTCAACAGTTCTGCAGATTTAAAACAGGTTACCAATATCTGAACTGGCTTTTAATTTTGTCAATATCTATCTGAATATTTGTGTAGATTTTTCGGATAGTTGTTTATTACAGATAACTACATTACGTGGAAAAAAGTCTGCGATTACTGTTTTCGCCACATGATTAATACACAAGATCATCAATAAAATCCCAACTGCCGGGTGCTGTGGCTGAGTGGTTCTAGGCGCTTCAGTCCGAAACCGCGCTGCTGCTACGGTCGCAGTTTCGAATCTTGTCTCGGGCATGGATGTGTGTCATGTCCTTCGGTTAGGTTTAAGTAGTTCTAGGGGACTGATGACCTCAGATGTTAAGTCCCATAGTGCTTAGAGCCATTTGAACAATTTTTGAAAATCCCAACCGTATTTTCACAAACAAGTTTGTGAGACTCGTTCCTTACAACAGCCGAATCTACGCTGATGAGCCAAAACATTATGACCATCTGGTTAATAGCTTCTTTATCCGTCTTTGGAACGAAATGCATCACTGATTATATCAGGGACCGGTAGTATGTTAGTAGATTTGTCGAGGTATGTGGTATTAGATGCCTACGCGGGTGATGTAACTTGCGTAAATAACGGGCCGCTGATTTGTGTACGCGTTGGTGGCATCCGATAGCGACCGACAAGGGTTCTATAGAATTTAAATCAGTCAAATTTGGCCTCCGAAACATGAGCGTGAGTTCACTATCATACTCCTCAAATCACTGTACAACGGTTCTGGTCCCGAAACACGGACCATTATGCTGCTGACAGATGACATCGCCGTCGGGGAAGACATCAAGCATAAAGGGATGCAGGCGGTTCGCAGCTATCAGCGTGTCTTTGATTACTACCACAGGTCCCATGGAAGCTCAGGAGAATGCCTCCCACAGCATAATACTGCCCCCACCAGCCTGTGTCCATGATGCGCTGCACGTTTCTAACCGCCGTTCACCGCGATGACGACGTTTGTGGAGACGACCAGCGACCTAGTGTAGCAAAAATATGATTTACTCGTAGAGATGACACGTTTTCATCGATCGACGGTCGAATCCCGATGATACCGTGTCCACTGCAGTCGTAATCGACGATGTCGTTGTGTCAACATGTGAACACGTAGTGGAGGTCGGCTGCGAAGCTCCATGTTCAACAGTGTACGATGAACGGTGTGCTCCGAGACACTTCTGCGTGCACCAGTATTGCGCTCTTTCGGCAGAGATACCACAGTTCACCATATATCCTACTTTACGGACGGACAAGCCTCCGAAGCCCATGTTCTGTGAAGATTCATGGACGTCCAATCATTTAGCGGCAACTGGTATTTCACTCCGCTTCTACCTCATTCCGTAGAGGCTCACGACCGTTACAAGTGAACATTCGACCAGCTTCGCCGTTTTCGAGATATTCGCTCACAGACTCTGTGTGATAATAATCTGCGCTTTGCCAAAGTCGCTTATTGCAATGGGTTTCGCCGGCCAGAGTGGCTGAGCGGTTCTAGGCGCTACAGTCTGGAGCTGCGTGACCGCTACGGTCGCAGGTTCGAATCATGCCTCGGGCATGGATGTGTGTGATGTCCTTAGGTTAGTTAGGTTTAAGTAGTTCCAAGTTCTAGGGGACTGATGACCTCAGATGTTAAGTCCCATAGTGCTCAGAGCCCTTGAGAACCTCATCTGCAGAAACCGGCATGGTTTTAGGAAACAGCGGTCATGCGAGACACAGCTGGCCCTTTTTGTGCATGATATACAACAGGCTCTAGATACCGGCTCCCAGGTTGACGCCATATTTCTCGACTTTCGAAAGACGTTCCACTCAGTTCCGCACTGTCATTTGCTCCAAAAAGTGCGCGCTTACGGTCTATCCGATGACATATGCGGTTGGATAGAAAGTTTTCTAACAGACAGGGAGCAGTATGTCGTCCTGAACGGGGTGACTTCAACAGAAACAAGCCTAACTTCAGGTGTGCCCCAGGGCAGCGTAATAGGTCCGCTGCTTTTTACGATTTACATAAGCGATCTGGTTGATGGTATTGACAGCGGCATTAGACTGTTTGCAGATGATGCTGTAGTCTACAGGAAATTAGTACCACACGAAAGTTGTGAACAAATCAATGAGGATTTGCAGAAAATAAATGCGTGGTTTAATGACTGGCTGTTATCTCTTAATGGTTTAAATGACTCTGAGCACTATGGGACTTAACAGCTATGGTCATCAGTGCCGTAGAACTTAGAATTACTTAAACCTAACTAACCTAAGGACATCACACAACACCCAGTCATCACGAGGCAGAGAAAATCCCTGACCCCGCCGGGAATCGAACCCGGGAACCCGGGCGCGGGAAGCGAGAACGCTACCGCACGACCACGAGCTGCTGACTATCTCTTAGTGTTAGTTAAGTGTAACCTACTGCGTATAACAAAGCGGAAAATCCCCGTTAATATAGGAGTACAATATAAATACCCAGTCTTTGGAAGCGGTAACATCCGTCAAGTACCTAGGTGTGACTATTCGAAATAATCTCAAATGGAGCGATCGGATTACACAAGTAAGGGGTAAGGGTAAGGCGAACTCTAGATTGCGGTTTATTAGTAGAATCCTGAAGCAATGCAGTCCTTCAACAAAGGAAATTGCTTACAATACGTTAGTTCGTCCAGTCTTAGAGTATTGTTCGTCTGTATGGGACCCTTACCAGTTGGGTCTGATTCGAGAGATTGAGAAGGTCCAAAGAAGAGCGGCAAGATTCGTGACTGGTACATTTAGCCATTGCGAGAGCCTTACAAATCTCGTAGAAAGTTTGAAGTGGGACACACTTGCAGATATATGGCGCGCTAAACGGAAGGGGCTCCTCACTAAATTCCGAAGTCCGATCTTCACCGAGGATGTAGACCATATATTATTACCACCAACTTTCAAATCGCGCAATGATCACCATTCAAAGATAAGGGAAATTAGAGCTTATACTGAGGCGTTCAGACAGTCGTTTTTCCCTCGCGCGATCCGCGAGTGGAACAGAGGGGGGAAATATGACTTTGGCGCGAATTGGGCCCTCCGCCACATACCGCTTGGCGGCTAGCGGAGTATATATTTAGATGTAGATGTAGATGTGTAAGCTCCACTTAAATTCTCTTGTTACACGTCAAGTGCCGGCACACGCCACCAGGTGGCATCCAACGTCGCTGTGGGTAGTGGTCATGATGTTCTGACTTATGAGTGTATGAGCTAAGCGTCTGCAAGTGTCACATGTTTCCCTTTAGAATGCCTAAAATTACTACTACGTCTTTCGATAACTCTACATCTGCATCTAGATCTTCATGCACACTCCACAAGTCACTGTACTGTACGTGGTGGAGAGTACCCTGTACCACCACTAATCATTTCCTTCCTGTAACATTCGCAAATCGAGAGAGATAAAACATCTGACCTTATGCATCGGTAGGAGCCTTGATTGCCCATATCTTCGTGGTCCTTGCGCGGAATGTACGTTGGCAGCCGCACAATCGTTCTGCAGTCAGCCTCAAATACCGATTGTCTGAAAATACTCGATAGCATTCCTCAGGAAGAACGTCACCTTCCCTCCAGGGATTCCCGTTTGAGTTCCAGAAGCATCTCTGCAACACATGTTGTTTGAACCTACCAGTGACAAGTGATTGAAGAGTTCTTAGATAACAGAACGCAGCATGGCATTCTCAATGGAGAGAAGTCTTCCGAAGTGCCACGGGGGGGGGGGGGGGGGGGGCGGGGGGGGTCATAGGACCGTTGCTATTCACAGTGAATATAAATGAACTTCTGGATAACATCGGAATTTCACTGAGGATTTTTGCCGATGATGCTGTAGTATATCGAGAGGTTGGAACAATGGAAAATTGTACTGAAATGCAGGAGGATCTGCAGCGAATTGACGCATGGTGCAGGCAATGGCGATTGAATCTCAATGTAGACAAGTGTAATTTGCTGCGAATACATAGAAAGAAAGATCGTCTATCATTTAGCTACAATATAGCAGGTCAGCAACTGGAAGCAGTTAATTCCATAAATTATCTGGGAGTAGGCATTAGGAGTGATTTAAAATGGAATGACCATATAAAATTAATGATCGGTAAAGTAGACGCCAGACTGAGATTCATTGGAAGAATCCTAAGGAAATGCAGTTCAAAAATAAAGAAAGTAGGTTACAGTACACTTGTTCGCCCACTGCTTGAATACTGCTCACCGGCGTGGGATCCGTACCAGATAGGGTTGATAGAAGAGAGAGAGAACATCCAACGGAGAGCAGCGCGCTTCGTTGCAGGATCATTTAGTCATCGCGAAAGCGTTACGGAGATGATAGATAAACTCCAGTGGAAGACTCTGCAGGAGAGACGCTCAGTAGCTCGGTACGGGCTTTTGTTGAAGTTTCGAGAACATACCTTCACCGAGGAGCCAAGCAGTATATTGCTCCCTCCTAGGTATGTCTCGCGAAGAGACCATGAGGATAAAATCAGAGAGATTAGAGCCCACACAGAGGCATACCGACAATCTTTCTTTCCACGAACAATACGAGACGGGAATAGAATGGAGAACCGATAGAGGTACTCAAGGTACCCTCCGCCACACACCGTCAGGTGGCTTGCTGAGTAAGGATGTAGATGTAGATGTAGATGTAGTAGCCCTACTCTTTAACCAAGGTGGCTTCCTGTGTCCTCACTATCACGAAATCTTCAATTCAGTCACAAATTTTGTTTGAAACTTCATATAACCGTACGTTTGTTAATAATAGTTGGTGTAGTATCAAGTTATATGCTTTTCGGAAATTAAGAAATACCGTCTCAACCATATTTCTTTGAACCATGGCTTTCAGGGTGCCACTTGAGAAAAGCGTCCAGCTGGGTTTCCTATGGTCGATGCTGCTTGGCATGGTGGAGTTCGTTCTCTTCGAGATATATAATTACGATCTAGCTCAGGATATGGCCTAGCGTTCCATGACAGTCAATGAGATAGGTTGGTAGTTTTTCGGGTCGGTTCTGCAACCCTTTATATAGACTTGTGTGACCTGTGCGTTCTTCCAGTCAAAGGACACCGTTTTTGTTCAAGGAATCGACGGTATGCTATGATCAACGTGATCACTAGCTCAGTTGTAAATTCTGTAGAGAATCTGACTCATAGGCTATCGGGTCCCCAGAGTGGTTTTAGCTGTTTCTGACGCCCCTGACACAAATATCTATAAATCAGTTGTTTTTACAGCGTAACGGGTCTTAAACTGAGGCAGCCAAACGATTTTCTTCAGTGTCTCTCTATAGCCATATGCTTTGTTTCACCCTTATTAGGCAGAAGTTGCAGTTTGTTGCGAAGCTTATTTACAGTGTTCAAAAAATGTTCAAATGTGTGTGAAATCTTATGGGACTTAACTGCTAAGGTCATCAGTCCCTAAGCTTAAACACTACTTAACCTAAATTATCCTAAGGACAAACATACACACACCCATGCCCTAGGGAGGACTCGAACCTCCGCCGGAACCAGTTATTACATTGATGATATACCATGGAGTGTTCCTCCCATCATGAAGGAACACGTATACGTATCTATCCAGCGACGGTCAATTATTATTTTAAATTGTAAATACAGTTATCTGCATCTACATGTCTACTCTTCTTAGAAATATGACACAACTGCCTCTTTATCTAGCTTTCTGGGCGTGTAAATCTTCCTAATTATTTCAGCTGCCCTTTACACTTTAGTAAACATTATAGCTACAACTGACTTATGGTTACCGGCAATAGGTGTGAAAGACTGTTGTAAAAAATGTGCTGTTGCTGTCTGGGACAGGACATATCAATTGCTCTGAATTTGCGGTTCGGGTGACGTTGGCTTGTTGGTCAATACTGAAGTCTAGAAAATCATTCGCTACACCTCAGCGAAAAAGTGCTTCACGTGAAAGGCAATGCAGCTCAGTGTGAAGGTTGCGAATAGTTTAGTTCTCTTATTACCATTTCCTTCCTTCATTTCTGCTAATTACTTATTTCGAGGAAAGAGCCCCTGCAACGCCCACTGGCAAATTCATTAAACTTTCTTTATCAACTGGGAAGTGTTTGAACTAAAATTATTTGATATGTGTTTTAAGAAATTAATTAAACTCTGGAGATATTCCGTCTACTCTCATTGACGCTGGCTCTAGTTTAGCAGGAAGCCCCGCATCTGGAGAGCTGGCTCATCCCTCGTCTTTCCTGTTGGTACGCACAACTTGGAGAGCGATTTTAATTTGATTCCGCCTCGGTGCGGTCACCGACGACTCGAGGGCGTTGGGGAGGAGGGGGGTGGGAGAGGTGGAGGATGGAACCTCATCCTCCTTCTCTCCCATCCCGCCTAACGACTCAGCCCTGTTAGAAAATAGTTCTGTGAACTGTCAACGTTGCCTCGACGTGCACACTATTTTGCACCAGGCTCTTGTCCGCAGCGCTACGAATTAAAGCACTTGGAAGCTTCCTTCTGAAAAGTTTCTGGCTAATGTAACACCGCTGGCTAATGTAACGTTCCTAAGCCCGATTATGTCTAAATTCTTGTTACTCACTTTCAGAGTTGTAAAGAGGATCTCAGTGAAAACCGTTTTGTGCACGAATTCATGGTTGAAAACGTACTGCTCCCTTACTTTGGGAAAATAATGCATATCTATCTCTCCGATGTTGGCAGTTCGCTACCCCTCTCCCAATACACAGGTAACCGACTAAATAAACTGACAATTCCCAATATTAACAACTGTCGTGACTGTTTTACCGGTTATGCAACATCAGTGGAAGATGGAACACAAAATGATACAATAATGTTGTACAGTTCGTTTGTTGTTATAATTCACCAGCAAATTGTGTCTCACTAAAAGTAATTTTCCTTTCGAAGATCAACTTTTTTTCAGATCGATTAGTGTAAATAATTAATTAAAAGATTGCGGTCTCTGAAAATCTTTACCGGTTCCTACATGTTCCATTTTCTCTTTTTTCACGGAAATACTACCTAAAGAAAGGTGGTGAGGTAGAAGGGCAAACAAATGAACCTGAAATATGTGTGGCGCCACAATCTTAAGGGACGGTGATAAAACATCACAGTTAATGATACTAACGGATATGAAGACCTTGAGGATAAAAAATAATTTAGAAAGTTCGGAAAAAATGAGAGGCCATAACTGTATAGAAATTTTACGTCTGGAACTAGGGCAGCTGAGAGATGATAAACTGACAAAGATGATATTTACATACAGAAGTTTTTTCCCTGATTTTTGGAAGCTGATACTTAGTTAAAGTAAATTCACAGCACATAGCATGCCATTTTTCAGCTCCTTTCATTATACAGAGTGAAGTACTCCTGTTTCACCTCAAAAATCTTTTTGTTTGCCAAAGATGTTGATACTCTGCTCTTACCTTGACGGGTATTGACAGGATTCTCCAAACTGAATGTGTTTTTCTCAGACCACCTAGACACAGAAATAAAATTCTGTAACAAGTTTCAGACCCAGCCATTGATTATCAAGAATACACTAGGTTATAGGATTCTTCCGAAATCACAACAGAAGTGGTAATTTAGTTTCCACAGATTTCTAACTCCTTCGCTATCTTCACAGAAGTGTCATCAGTGACGAGTTTTGAGTAATACCTAACTTCTCTTCTTGCCATGTTAATTTTGCTTCTTTTTCCGTACACATAGTAGAATTTTCAAATATTCATGTCATTAGGACACCAACGCAGTTGAAATTGTCACAGAATTCCGGATCAATGGAGAGTAAGGCAGTTCAATAGTTCATTCCTGTGAAAAAAATATGTAGTTACTTACATACGGTAAAAAATACTCTCCTCTTTGCGTGCTATCAGTTGCGAAAATCTCGTTTCGGTGTCAAACCGTTTGTGAGATATGAAGGATGTTGTGAATATTTCATTCTCGCTTTATCCTTGGCGTACACAAGCAGAATTGAGTGCACTACATGTAGTCCGTTTACTCGAGATGAGAGATGGGTGCATATCTCCTTCCACGTTTAAAGACTAATTGAATACGTTAACTACACTTCGTATCTATAAATGTATGACATAGCATGCATCAAACGCAAACTCATAGCGACCTCTATTTTTCATCGCCAACAATTCGAAGTTCGTGCAGTAGCTTACTTAGTCTCGAAATGTTCCAATAAGTACGAACTTTAACGGAATGGTAGTGGTTCAACGCAAGATTGACAAATTAGGCTATGAAATGAGAGAGAATCAGTTTCTTTTGCCAAATACTTTAAAACCAGAAAACGCGCATGGCTCTCCGCAGGCAGCAAGGTAGCAGTTGACTTAAGACAGCTTGGGAGCCATCACGTGAGCCAGCAAGTAAGTTTACAGGGAATTTTAGGCAGAGTTTACACGGCAACCAGCCAGAGCAGAGCCATGACACTGCTGTGGTGTTCGTGCTGGTGGCGGTCCGCGACGGGACGGTGAAAGTCCGCCTGGAATGCGACGGCAACGTTGAGAATGTTTAACACACTCCAAGACAATAAAAGACGACACACCACGGAAGAATTACCTAAACTTTGTGATTTTCATGCGCATCTACTGAAATAGAAACTCGTTTATTGCTGAACCGCACAGATGCTGATGCACTCAAGTTTTGTGAATTTATCTAGATTATTTATCATTGTCAAATTAACTTATTTCAAATGTTTCTGTATTTAATGTATTTCCGAGGTTGGGAGTTCGTATGTAAGTTTCTAATTTGTGGTTGACTGCTAAAACTAGTTACCCTCTCGGCCATTGGGTGTAAGTCTGATGTAAGGAAACATCCTTGTAAATTCTATTGTTCTGTGTGGACAGTTAGTACGAATGTTTAAGTGGAAGTGCTCGACAAATCTTTTACCTTTTCTATATATTTTCCACATGTTCAGGTATAAATTCATGAATTACACGGTGTTTTGAGTAATAAGTATAAGGCACAGTATTCCCTTGCGAGAGTGCTTTTTATTGCATTTTATGGTAATCTAACTAGATAATAACTGCTCAGTTCATTCTTAATGATGTCAACATTATTTTATGCAGTCTACCCCAACATTCCAGCCTGGGCTTCTTCAGAGCCATCCAGCAAATTTTACAGGTTAATCCTTTTTTATCAAAGATCATTAATGATTTCTCAGTGAGAAGTAGTGTTATATTAATAACGTTGTATTATTACTAATTACAGTAATTGTAGGCTACGCCAAAAGATACATACTATTTATTGCTTACACAAACCGAAATATACTTCATGGACATCTAATTGGAACTTTTTGAACAGCATTACCAGCAATCCACGTTGCAGATAACTGACACTAAATCAGGGTTACCGAGTTGTGTTAGCCATGCGCTAATCAGCTCCCTCAAAAGAAACCATTTAAATTTTAATCTATTATTTCATGTAGCTTGAGAGAAGAATCTCTGTTCTGGATTTGATCAAATGGTAATCATAGAGGTAATTTTGCAACATTAAATTTCAAAATATAACTGTAAACAGTAAACGAGAACCAAATTCTGTTTCTTCCTGAGCACTGTGTAGGATGTTTTAACTGAAAACTGAGTAGGGACTATTCAAGCGTTTTAGACACCTCCCGTCTGTTTCTAAAAGGAGTGTTACATCAGATGTTAATGAGTCTTCCATCATTGTTCCGTTGTCGTCAATAACTCCGGATAGGCTGAAAAATACTTCATTATGGCTTTTTTTTTTAAAGAAATGGGGAACATCTTACCATTTAAGACGGGAAAAATTGCAAGTATTAGCTTTCTAGGAAAATAATTTCCCCTTTCTGTGCCATCGTTTATCAGAAAGTTCTTTCAGCTACTTTTGAACCGTCTAGGATACATTACTGTGTTCCACATTATATGAACCTCTATGTATGCTCGTCATAGATTGATCACTTCATGGTCTGCACCCACGTGTCTACCTGTACACACACACACACACACACACACAGATATAATACCAGGCTGGGTTTCGTAAACACAGATCGTGCGCTTAACAGATATGGAACCTTAAGATGATACTGCAACACAAACAGAACATAACCATCACTTCGGCCGACTTTAGGAAGGCGTACGACTCAATAGATAGAGAAACCCTCTTTAAAATCCTGAAAGAATACAGAGTAGATAGGAAGACACTAACCATAATTCAGCAAACACTAACAAACACTACATCTAAAGTGAAGTTATGTTGAGACATCTCAGAACAATTCGAAATCAGAACAGGCAGGGCGACGGTCCTTAGCCATTGCTGTTGAACATAGTACTGGACAAAATAGTGAAGGAATGGGAAAAGACACAGTAAGGAGTCCCGTTAGGAATAGAACGAGCCAAGTGCCTAGCGTTCGCACACGATTTAGCCATCGTAGCGGTACGAGAAACAGAAACAATAAGAGACAAGACCAGACTACAGATATAATACGAGAAAACACAGTTCATGACCACGCGAAAGCTCCCATCACTACACACAAAATATGGGACAATGCACAGAACAGAAAATTTCAAGTATTAGGAAAAACAATCTAGATTACTGAAAGAAATAAGGTATCTAATGAAGGGAGAAGAGCGAAACTAGAGAAGGCCTACAAACTGACTTGGAATCACTACAATAAGAAAGCTATCGCACGAAAGGCCAAGCTACGACACTACGAGAAGGTGGTGCTGCTAGAAGCACTATATGCAGCCGAGACCACAGTTGAACAAAGACAGACACGAAGCAAATAGATAGAGAAGACCCAACGAAAAATACTCAAGAAAATATTCAGGGCGACGCACAATGACGGGGTATGGATAAAGAGGCCAGCTGAAGAACTATACGAACACAAAGACCAAATCAGGAAACGAAGACTACAGTTTTACGGAAACCTCAGCAGAATGGCACCACATAGGGTAACGAGACAGATCTTGAACTGGGCTATCAGAAGGAAAAACAACAAATGGATGAATGAAGTAAGAAATGACATGGAACTCAACATCACACAGGATACAATACAAAACAAAACACTCCTTAGGAACTTTCTCAGAAGAAACAAACTATAAGAGACACCACACAACAAATGAACACAATGGACTGAACAGACACGACAAGAACACAGCCAGAGGATGAAGGAACAATGGGCGAACAGGAGAAAAGAGAAGCCGAATAGAACAAAAGACCTAAAGTGGGCCGAAGAACGGGAGCAGACACACAGCACACCATGAGGGAAGTTTTGGCAGAACATAAAGAGAGAAAATAACAGGGAAATGGACATGAAGTTTAGCCTAAATGCACTCTTCTAGGGCATAACACAAATGTCGGCGAGAAGCAGGTCAATGTCACAGTTATTTGTGACATGTCTTCATATTGTTCTTGTCGTCATGGATGTGATCAATTTACAAATGCAAGTAGTTGCTCCCATTTTTTGGGATTAGAGACTGGTCTAATGCCACAATCATGACGGAATTTCCAAGAGATCGAATGTAGTGACAAAGGAGTGCATTTCAGATGGTGAGCGTGAATGTAAATTATCTTTCCTTATAATTAATTTGGTTTTATTTGAAATAAACTGATATAGTTATGTAATATAGTAATTATGGAAGTATTTTGAATTGCAAAACAAATTTTTAGAGTTATTAAATATTTTTTAAATCTGTGTCTGTAATTAAATATTAAACAAAAGAGTTCCACATGATATGGAATTCATGCTGATTGTTGTAACTGCTGTTTGCATACAGCATTCTTACCAAATTGTTCAGCTTCAATATCGCATTCTTCCATGTGATGAGAATATTAAAAAGACAAATGGACTTAAATACGAGATCATCTGTATTGATGAATATTTCTGTTTCTTTCTTGGGTAATCTCAATCGTCCATCATTTTAGCAAATGATCACTGAAAAATTTTGCTTTTTATGGAATGCAAATTATTCTACAGACACTATACATCTGTGAGGAAAAGGTCTCCCAAATTCTTTAACAAGAGATAAGTTTTATTTCCCAGAATGACATAGTGTAGTTCATGACACTTTCCTTGAAATCTTGTTTGTGGTAGTAGTAACAGTACCCCATTCGTAAGTTACATATACAACACGCTTTGAACACACATCAGAGATTTTACTGTAGAGTCCAACCTCTGCGACTACGGATTTTTCATCAGCGACTGCTAGCAATACGAAGAGTAATATTACTTGTAATAGTAGAAAATTCTGCCAGAATTTTTAGGAGACAGGTTATTTTTGCGCTCTCTGTCTATACATTGTAGGCAATTTGGGAAATCCTACCTTGCAGACATTTCACGGGGCACGTCTTTAAATTAAGGAACAGTTGGTGTGGTTAAAAGAACTGGAGTAAGTGTTTTCCATATGGCCACTCAAACTTCTTTCTCCACCAACGATACAATGCTGTGCATCCCAGTAGACAGATACCTGAGAAGAAAAGCTGTTATACTTACTGGTGATGGACAAAGTCTTTGTTACTGTTTCGATAGTAAGTGTAATAGACATTTACACAGTTAATCTATCTTCAAACTTCTGTTGCTACAGGGAACTAAAGACTCATGTTTTCTTACATCCTTTTATTATTCTTTCAGTTAAAACAGTGAAATTGAAATGGAAACACCTTAGAGACATTTATAGAGCAGAACTTAAAAAAATTCACAAAGTGAAATCATGTTATGCAGGGAAAATTCTAGAGAAAGGCAGTTCCATTCCGTCTTTGCTTCACCTCAATAATTTCTTGTAAGACATTTTAATTCCAATCACTATGTTCAGTTCACTGTCAGAAGAAAAAAAAACCAACGAACCAAATTCAATTATCTCCAGATATTTTGCCTTTCAATCTGTTTCTGTCACGAGACGAAGGCGATTATTCTGAGAGATCATAATTGCCTTCGGTCGATGAACTACCGCCACTGCCAAGTACATCATCATTGAGGAAAAAGCAGAAAAGTAGTGGGAAAAACGTTGAAGAAGAATGTTTGCAGCTCGAGAGGAACGAAATTAGATCGGATGAAGCCATACCACGACGTCACCCAAGACGACGACTCTTATTACTTCCTAATGAGTCTCAGGAATGCAATGAACTACTTTCCTCTTCAGAGTGTAACTTCTGTATAAATGGATAGGATAAAAGTTGTTTAATTAAAGTTGTCTCTAGTTAATGATGTTCAGTAATAATAATGCAGTAAATAAGCGATGTTACTTTTGTGTTATAACGTTAAATTGCAAAAGTCTATTATTAAATAAAGGTTTTAATTCTCACATAAAATATTGAATTCGCTGAAAACTGAATACACGGCTCTCTCTAATTTAAATAATAAAAGATGATTTCGTGGATATGCGTGTTTTCTGACACTATACCTTTATAGATGTCTACATCCCATCTTAGACATGGAAAACCACAACATATACAAAGTTCATGAAATGTATTCGCATTTCAGAATAAGGACAACTATCAGCTGTGTAATGGAATGATGACAATGAAAATTTGTGTCAGACCGTGACTCGAATCCTGATTTCCCACTTGTTGCAAGCAGTTGCCTTACCATTTTTTAAATCTCATTTTAACCGTTATTGACAGTTGCATTTGTTCGGGGCGGACGTCTCATCGGTGATACACTCACTCAGTTCTTTTTTATTACAGTGGGCAGCTATCCCTCTGACCGAACACGCTGAGCTACCGTGCCGCCGTACCATTAGGCTATCCAAGCACACTCCACAGCCAGACCCAAGCTACAATCTGTACTCATACATTCATTATAAATATTCCCATACAGGAGAGACATTTTATTTTAAAGTTGACTCCCTGGTTTCGGCAAATAAATTCAAGTATGCATGCATGCATGATTGCCCTATAGGAGCACCTATCATAATTTTGAACAGCACAGGCTCTGCAATATCGTACATATACGAAGAATTAGATCTTAAACAGTCATTCAGATACAAAAATGATGAGTGCATTCAGTTTACTCGCTTACTACAAATCATTTGCAACACAAATATTTTTGCTTTTAGCTTATATTTTAAGCTTACTTCTCAGAATGTTGTGTAGTATACAATGATTTTTTTTATGTTAGTGACCGTGCTCCTGTCCTATCTAATGATTAGAATCAGATTGCTGTACATTCAAATTATGTTATACAACAACATTGAAATCGATGAAGTTCAATTCAGTGCCAACCCAAGAATAAGGACCAGAAGAAAGAGAGAAATCAACATCAAATATAATTAATGAGGAACGAAATACCTGCAGTGATTACATACAAGTCGTTTACATGTTCTCTATCTTTGAAAACTGGCGTCTGGACACAGAAAAAGTTTAATTTTAGTATTGATGTCACCAAAGACAAATGTTTATAAAACTTAAAATACAAGAGCCTGTATATAATAAATTGGAGGCAGTGAGTTTGGTACGAATCTATCCTTCAAAATAATGATTGTGCGCTAATTCATCTTTCTCATCTTTAGAGGCAGTCCTGCCTCTGCTGTTGTACGCCAGCAAAAATGTGTTTTGAAATTTTGTCTCCAATATTCTTCAATGCATGCTGAGGGAATTAGATTACGAAATGAGGCACTTAAAGTAGTAAAGGAGTTTTCCTATTTGGGGAGCAAAATAACTGATGATGGTCGAAGTAGAGAGGATATAAAATGTAGGCTGGCAATGGCAAGGAAAGCGTTTCTGAAGAAGAGAAATTTGTTAACATCCAGTATTGATTTAAGTGTCAGGAAGTCATTTCTGAAAGTATTCGTATGGAGTGTAGCCATGTATGGAAGTGAAACATGGACAATAAATAGTTTGGACAAGAAGAGAATAGAAGCTTTCGAAATGTGGTGCTACAGAAGAATGCTGAAGATTAGATGGGTAGATCACATAACTAATGAGGAAGTATTGAATAGGATTGGGGAGAAGAGAAGTTTGTGGCACAACTTGACCAGAAGAAGGAATCGGTTGCTAGGACATGTTCTGAGGCATCAAGGGATCACCAATTTAGTTTTGGAGGGCAGCGTGGAGGGTAAAAATCGTAGAGGGAGACCAAGAGATGAATACACTAAGCAGATTCAGAAGGATGTAGGTTGCAGTAGGTACTGGGAGATGAAAAAGCTTGCACAGGATAGAGTAGCATGGAGAGCTGCATCAAACCAGTCTCAGGACTGAAGACCACAACAACAACAACATTCTTGAACAGACACTGGAATGTAGTATTATTCATTCTGCAATGCGAACAAGAGATTTCAAGAAAGTTTGTTAGCTCTTCATGTAAGCAAAAAAGCTCTCCGTGTTGTCAGTTGATATTCATGGTGCGAGCCCATAACCATTTATTGCTCATGTGCTTCAAAACTTGATGAGTCACTACGATGCCAAAACAATACTATTAAAATAATAAAAGCCATTGTTCTGTAAGGTTGCTTTAGACTAGATGCCAGTGAACAGATTTTGGCTGCACCAGTGTTGTCTTCAACCTTTTATGCCAACTTTTGAACAATGTGAATTCGATTGCTAGTGGATACAAGCCCACCAAGCGGAAGAAACAACACTGAAAGAAAAACAAAGAATGACACAATATGTCGTTGTTTAAACAGGCTGTAACTGCTTGAAGAACCGACACTAAACTTTCAATGACCGATAGTAATTCTTTTACCTGTCCTGCATTTTTTGAGGCTATGCTGAACCCGCGCATTTGTCTTTCAGTTAAAGTACCCATAGAAACAATCGTAATGGAAACACCTTATAGATGAAGAAAACTTAAGAAGTTTCTAGTCAGATGATCCAGCAAAACATCCACTGAAACTGTTTCTTTAAATTATTTTTCTAACATATTGTTCCTTAGTGCCATGCATTGTTCCTTGAAAGTCGAGGTGGTGCATTTAATTATTTACAGCTTGAGATACTACATTTTCATAGAACTACGAAAGCGATAATTTCAGTACTGAACGTGTTGCTAATTCGTCACTTAAGCTGCAGAACCTGGGCGCCTTGCCACGGTTCTCGCGGCTCCCCCCGTCGGAGGTTAGAGGCCTCCCTCGGACGTGGGTGTGTGTGTTGTCCTTAGCGTAAGTTACTTTAAGTTAGATTAAGTAGTATGTAAGCCCAGGGAGCGACGACTTCAGCAGTTTGGTCTAATTTTCCAAAAACTTTTGTAGTTATATCTCTGGCATCTGCCAGTTTTCATCTTCAACAGAAAAGCAGTTAAGCAGACCGTCACAAACTTTTATTATACTCCTTCCACATCAATGTTCTGCTGAAATTCCTTGTGCAGTGAGCAGCCTAAGCCAATGAAGTGCAGAGGCGCACAGGCGTTGGGTTTGCTGTACAAGTTTCGAAGGAAAACATGGCCGTGTCTTCTTGCCATTCTGTTCGTGGCTGTGGTAGGGATAAGGTCTAATTTCTTGCAATGCGAAGTGATTTGCCATTGAGTGTGGGTGCATTTATACTCTGATAAGCCAAAACATTATGACCACTGCCCACCGTGACGCTGAATACCGCCTAGTGGCGATGCGATCACGTGACGCGGTTAGAAAAGTGTGTAAGCGGAGCAGACACGGATGGCGGACCACTCTAGCGAAGATATGGCCTCCAAATGGGGAAAATCCATTGAGATAAACTACTTTCACAACGAGCAGAGTATTGTTCAAATGGCTCTGAGCACTGTGGGGCTCAACTGCTGAGGTCATTAGTCCCCTAGAACTTAGAACTAGTTAAACCTAACTAACCTAAGGACATCACACACATACATGCCCGAGGCAGGATTCGAACCTGCGACCGTAGCGGTCTCGCGGTTCCAGACTGCAGCGCCTATAACCGCACGCCCACTTCGGCCGGCAGAGTATTGTTATACAAAGCTTGTGAATGAGTATCTCGAAAACAGTGAATGTAATCAGATGTTCACGTTCTACTGTCGTGAACATCAACGGAAGGAGGTAGAAGGCCAGTGAAACAACTAGTAGGAGCTAAATGGTTGGACGTCCACGAATCTTCACAGAACGTGGGGTTCGGAGGCTTGTCTGCTCTGTGAAGTAGGATGGATGGTGATGTGTGGCATCTCTGCCGAAAGAGCACAGTGCTGGTGCACTCACAAGTGTTTCAGAGCACGCCATTCATCGTACAGTATTGAACATGGAGCCCTGCAGCAGACTACTCGTACGTATTCACATCTTGACGAAACGACATCGCCAATTACGCCTGCAGCTTGCACGGAGCCATCGGGATTCGACGGTCCATGAATGAAAACGTGTCGACTCTTAGGGTGGATCACATTTTTGCTCCACAAATGCCTTCATCGAGGTGAGCGACGGCTCGAAACGTGCAGCGCACCACGGAGGCAGGCTGGTGGGAGCTGTATTATGCTATGGGAGAAATTCTTCTGCACGTGCATGGGACCTTTGGTAGTAATCGAAAACAAGCTGACAGCTGCGAACCACTTGCATCCCCTCAGGGTTGATGTCTTCCCCTTCGGCGATGTCATCTTTCAGCGGTATAATCGTCCGCGTCTCAGAGGCAGAATCGTGCTACAGTGATTTGAGGAGCACTATAATGAACTCACGCTGATGTCTCGGTGACCAAATTCGCCTGATGTAAATCCTATTGAACCCATCAAGATCGCTATGGGTTCTATCATCGCGTACGCATTTCAGCGGCCCGTTATTCACACAACATTTAATGCCACACATGTCCACAAACCTACCAACAAACCGTCGGATCCGTGATGCACAGACTCAGTGACGTACACAGGTGCCCATCGTTAAAGGAACAAAAGGATATTTTGCGTTTATTTTGACACAAAACAGTATAAACAGATGATACTAAAATAGAAACAATGTAAAGAATACAGAACGTAAACAACTGCAACAAGCATAACGGTAGACAAAAATGATCTTCATTTTTTCCAACTTAACAGATTTGCACACATATTCCGACAGCTCATTATGGGGTGTGGCCACCTCTGGAAGCAATACAGGCCTTAGAGCGACATGGCATGCTGTGAATGGTGTCATCAGTCTCATGTTGAGGCAGTAACGCCCAGTCTTCTTGCAGAGCTCCCCGCCGTCGTGGAGAGTGATTAGTGAATGCTAACGTGATGCAAGCCGCCTCCCGAGTACATCCCAGACACGCCCCATGAGATTCAAATCGGGCGAGCGAGCAGGCCACACCATTCGTGCAGTATCTTCCGTTTCGAAAACATCAACCAACTGTGCTCGATAACCGAAACAAAACCGTAATCTCACCTAAACTTCGAAAAACGCTTTGTAACTCACTGCACGTTGCGAGAAACTTCGAGCTTCACATAGAAAAACACCCAAAAAACTTCGAAGAAAAAACTCCTGTTCTAATAACACACTGCTTTCTACAGAACTTCACCAGTACTGGCATAAAAACACACATACGCACAGATCGAAAGATATCGGTGAAATGTTCACGCAGTAAAATCGGATATTGCGAGAAAAAGCATCGGTGAAAATTGCCCAAATTTTTTCTGGTCGTCAGTCTTCTGACTGCTTTGATGCGCCCCGTCACGAATTCCTCTCCTGTGCTAACCTGTTCATCTCAGAGTAGCACTTGCAACCTACGTCCTCAATTATCTGCTGGGTGTGTTCCAATCTCTGTCTTCCTCTACAATTTTTGCCCTCTACAGCTCCCTCTAGTAACATGGAAGTCATTCCCTCATGTCTTAACCGATGTCCTATCATCCAGTCCCTTCTCCTTATCAGTGTTTTCCACATATTCCTTTCCTCGCCGGTTCTGCGTAGAACCTCCTCATGTTTTACCTTATCAGTCCACTTAATTTTCAACATTCGTCGGTAGCACAACATCTCAAATGCTTCGACTGTCTTCTGTTCCGCTTTTCCCACAATCCGTGTTTTATTACCATACAATGTTGTACTCCAGACGTAACATTCTAAGAAATTTCTTCCTCAAATTAAGGCCGATATTTGATATTAGTAGACTTCTCTTGGCCAGGAATGCCTTTTTTGCCAAAGCTAGTCGGCTTTTGATGTCCTCCTTGCTCCGTCCATCATTGGCTATTTTACTGCCTAGGCAGCAGAATTCCTTAACTTCATCTATTTCGTGACCGTCAATCCTGATGTTCAGTTTCTCCATTACAGCCTTGAAATATTTATTGTTAACTCACCGCCGTGATCTGTCTGAAAGTTTTCTGGGCTTCGATTCATCCCCGTCTGCAGCAAGCAGCAGTCATGGACTGTGAGACTGGTCCAGGCGGAGGTTCGAGTCCTCCCTCGGGCATGGGTGTGTGTGTTTGTCCTTAGGATAATTTAGGTTAAATAGTATGTAAGCTTAGGGATTGATGACATTAGCAGTTAGGTCCCATAAGATTTCACACACATTTGAACATTTTTTTCTGTAGCAAGCCATCAAACACATGCGCGACTTCCCTGTTTTCGCTTTCACATGTAATGCCCAGGTATATTTAGAATAATTATCAATGACCATTAAAATAAATTTGAATTGTTATTCACACGTGAATATTCTCTCGTGTCGACAAGATCCGCCTGCCACAGCTCGTCGAAACCTATAATCATAACATATCTTCGAGGGTATGTTTTGCGTGCTGGTTTGTGCAGTTCTCGATCTACAGTCTCCATACTTATTCGATGATCCCTCTCTCTCTCTAAGCTCAGAAATTATCGAAACAACTTCTTTCGAATGAGCTGTATTACCAGCGGCAGCTGATGCCATGAGCAGTCGTAGCCGGTCTATTAGCTCATTGGGGTCATCGTAATATATATACTGCGGGAGTCGATTGCTCAGTCCTTTATACTGAATGTCAATACCATCACCACTGCTATTTTTTTTTTACCATCCAAAATAGGTCTTATAATGGATTTGTATTTCACATTGCTTCGACTTTTTGCATTCTTATGCAGATCTGTTAAAAGCAATATTTCACGATACATTTCCAGATCTTTAGGCGAATAATTTACAGTTTTTGTGCGTCTTAGGAAAATAAGGTTCAGTAGACCGGGTGCTCTTTGAAATTGTTTATCGCCGATCTGAATTGTTTTTTTCATTTAAAGTTATAGGCTGTGTGCCCAACATTTATGGTTTCTCACCACTAACACAGAATGTTTTGTCTATCCTAGCGTCGCTGTGACGGTTAATGAAATCGGCAATAGCGTCATCGTCGTCGTTGCTGAATTTCACTGAAAGTTCATCGAGAGATTCAGTAACTGGTCTGAAAGTTTCTCGCAGTGTCTGCTTCCTCTTCAAATGCCCTAACCTCAGCAACAGTAACTCCTCGTGAACGACCTTCCGTGACTCGATGACTCTATGCTTAGTGACATCTCGGTGTATACTAATCGGACTTCTGTGCTCTCGGTGTATACTAATCGGACTTCTATGCAGCGTGAGGTTTTATATATCCCCTCACCTTCTTCTTATGCTGTTCCCCCTTCTCGGCAACAGCTATTTTCCCTTCAGTTAAGTTACGTATTTTCTTTTCAATTGCGTTAACCCGTTCGTACGATGTCCCGTTCACATTTACAGCTATCCCCCCTTCAGTTAAACCGTTTATTTTCTTCTCGATTGCATTAACCCGATGATTCAGTGTGTTGTTCAGTATCAGAAGGGTTTGACAATACGTCTCTAGTTCCTTGCGTACACCTCCAACTTTATGTCCGAGGGTTTGAATTTTCGAATACACGTACAAGCGAATGTTTTGTCTATGTACACCTATCCTGTCAAATTGAGCTCGGGGCATGCGTGCGAATTTATCCATGGCGATGCGTATACTGATGTACTCACCTCTTTGCATGGCTATCTGTAGGAACTTCTGGAAGTTCTGTCTGTACCTGACATCACTCAGTTTTCTTGTTTTATCAACAACGAGAAACCCTGAAAGGTGGCTACACTGAGACACAGCGCAAGAGATTGCGCCAAAGATTATTATTCCGCCGCCTCCACTGGCGCAGTAGTAGTTCAGAGAATGTCGAGGGCAGTCGTTCTTCTGTTGGGCGAGAGAGTAGACGATCTGAGTGTTGACTGAAATGTTGTACTGTTCGGTTGGTGTAATGTATAGATAGAATAAGATGCAATTGTCAGAATATATTTGAGAAAGGAGATGGGCTTTTATTTTTGGTGCTGGTGTAATGGAATATTTTCGTCAATATATAATGAGGTAAAAAGATATTACAGTTTTCTTTAATAACACTCCATCTTGCTCACAGGTACAGTCAACAAAGCATCTGGCTCGTGTTCATTTATTAGACTTGTAATTCTGGTTCCTATGTGCAATTATAGTACTTCTGGTTTTTCAATTAGTTCATTGTAAACGGTGTTTAAAATATTTTGTCGTATTGAGAAACAACAGAGCCAGATACATGTACGTTGAGTCACACTACCACACACAGAACAGTTACACATATGCTTTGTTGTTTCGTAGCTTTTATAGTTACAGGGACTTAATTAATCAATTGTGTTAATGGAAATTCATTGCCATTCTTTATTTTTATTTTATGCAGTCAGATTGCGTGCTAATAATAGTCAGGGCCAACCCGTTACGAGACTTCGTAACCGGTCATACAGCTAGTAAAATTATTGCATTTATTCATTAATATTAGTCTTTTCTTTTTAATTAAGCCTCCATGCAACCCATACTGTGACTGATTCCAGCAATCTGCACATATCTTTACAAAATCATTGAACGACATGTCGGTTCCTACATGAGCCTGGTAAATGTGTTTTAAATTCAGATTGTCCTGTTTGAATACTATAATTAAGTTTGCATTATCCTTCACTAGTTGTTTTGGGATTCTGGAATATGTCTGACTTAGATAAAATAAGTCAGCAGCCATATGGCGACCGAAACAGGAATATCGTCTAATTTGATCTTGGTTTTCCACAGCAACATCGTCAAATATGAACAATGTGTTTGGCTTTACTTTTTCCAATGGAGGGATGTCGCTGCTGTCACTCAATGTCGTGTATGTTACACCATTTACACCCTGCAGAATCTCCTGTAATAGTTGATATTTGGGCTGAAACAGTGTTTTTGAAAATGCATATACACGCTCAAAGCGGACTCCATCCGGATGTGCTAGCAGCGGCTTGAGAACATTTGTCTTGCCACGGTTGGAGGGACCTACAATTATTGCAAGTATGTTGTCGGGAAGGAGTGCGCCATTCTTCTTCTTCTTCCGGTCTTTTTGCAGCGCCGTCACAGCTCCATTCGCTTACAACAAAGTCTTGATGCTTCGTCCGCCCTGCCGTGACACCTACTACGTCAGGTACTGGTGTGCAATGGGTTTTATAGAAAATAATTAACTTTGTGCCCTTTCCACGACATCAACCATTTCAGGTACTGGCGTGCAATAGGCGGAGTATTTAATTCAATGATACAATTTTCTGCTGTTGCATGTTCCCCGTGAAAATATCGGGCAATACCTCTAGTACTTGCAATATAATGAGAGGTAAGAAATAAAAAGAACATACATGGTTATATACATTTTTGTTTTATTCAGTAAGCATACATAGGATGCACTACATCAACTGTTTCTTTCTTTATCCATACGCCAGCACAGAATACAGAAAATATATCATTCTGGTAAACACAGAATTCAGCACGTATTTCTCTCAAAATTATTGGCAGTACCTTAGTTTTCGCCGGCACCATACTAACCCACCGTTCGAAGTCGTCTACATGCACACTGTTCACACTTGCATACTCTGCAATGTCTCTATACATAGCTTTAACTCAAGGCAGACATGTGTTCTGTCTTTCCAATGCAATGGATATCACCATCTGTAGGTCGAAAAAAATTTTAACAGTGGGGTGCTGTAGATAAACGGATGTGTCACCTGATTTCACACGGAGTGCAGGGTCATTGTACGCTGTTGTAATGGATAGAGTTAGAGGAGCACGGTAAATGTTCGGAGGAGGACAGCTCGGGTGATACTCGGGGGTCAACTGCTGCATGATATACCCTTTTGCACGACAGAGTTCATCTCATTCCACCTTCGTATATCGCACTTTAATACTTTTAGCTGCATTCTCGATCTCTGTCACAATACGCCACTCTCTGTCTGTGGTTGCTTCTATATGAATATGTAAAAGTTTTGAACCGCTAGCGGCTAATTATACACTGTAGAGAAGAGTAGTGGTGCACAATGCTTAATTGGTATCTTCTCATCCACTACATCCTCTCACTGTCCTTGCAGTATCACTGGAATATTCTGCGATGTGTATGATGCAGGCCAGTACCGATCTGTGTCATGCTGATTAGGGCCCCCGGTGCACTTCAGCGAGTCAGGGGCTGGTTGGGTGTCTTCAGCCGACAATAACAGCTGATTGTGCATTAAGCAGAGGATACTTACTCATCCGCGGCTTCTTCGTATTCCGTTGCTACTATGGCTGGACAGTGCTGGTCGTTCTCGACTGGCGCTTCATTCTAGGTGACTGACCGCAACTGAGGTTGCAGAGCTGCTGGGCCCGCCTTATATCCCTGTTGTGATCGGATGGTTCAAATGGCTCTGAGCACTATGGAACTTAACATCTGAGGTCATCAGTCCCCTAGAACTTAGAACTACTTAAACCTAACTAACCTAAGGACATCACTCACATCCATGCCCGAGCCAGGATTCGAACCTGCGACCATAGCGGTCGCGCAGTTCCAGACTGAAGCGCCTAGAACCGCTCAGGTGATCGGATGCTTCGTTCCTATTGGCCACTACCAATTTCCAGCGCCTCTGGTGGTTTAATAGTGTTGGGGGGAGGGGGGATACTTGGGCTTTCTACCCAGGAGGACCAGGGTTCGAGTCCTGGAAATGGTACCGCCAATTTTAATTGCCCGTTAATTCCAAGTGCCTCTGGTGGTTTATTTGTTTTAGAGAGGTACACTTGAGCTTTCCACCCAGGAGGACCAGGGTTCGAGTCGCAGAAAGGGAATGGCCAATTTTAATTTACCGCCAATTCCCAGGTGGTGGTAGGGTGGGATGTCGGCACGGCCCTGGGACAAAGAAATTCCCACAATTTCCGCCAAAACTCGAAATTCCCACTAGTAGGGTAGGTTGGGGGGGGGGGGCAGGGAGGGGGGAGGGGTAGGAGGGTTTTTTTGTGGTTCTAGGGCGCACAACTACAATGGTCATTAGCGCCCAGACTAAATTATGAATGCACTGCGAGGCACAATGTTAAAACAGCAACTAAAAATAACAACACTATAAAAGGCACATTAACAGGCAAGGGATTGAAAGAAAACAGCATAATCAAATGTCCTTAGACAGGTTTGTCAAGTGGATAAAACGAAGAACGCGAGCAGCTGCTCCTGGGTCATCCGCTAAAATTTCATCCAGAGTACATGGCAGGCCAAGATCAATGCGCAGTGTATTAAAATTTGGACAGGCTGTTAAAATGTGGCGTACCGTCAGCAAGTGCCCACATGTGGAGAACGGCGCCGGCGCAGCCGTCAGCAGATGGCGGTGGCTGAACCGGCAGTGTCCAGTCCGTAACCGGGCCAAAACGACCTCCTCCCGCCGAGAAGGGCGGGAAGAGGTCGTCCAAGCCGTGGGGAGAGGTTTCAAGGCCCGATGCTTGTTTTTCAGTAAGTGTAGACCAATCGGCATGCCACAGCGATAAAATGCGCTGACAAATGACCCTGCTAAAATCAGATGAAGGCACACAACAAGAAGCTGTCCGAGGCTGGAGGACCGCAGCCTTGGCCGCGGCATCTGCAGCTTCAAAAATGGCTCTGAGCACTATGGGACTCAACTGCTGAGGTCATAAGCCCCCTAGAACTTAGAACTACTTAAACCTAACTAACCTAAGGACAACACACACATCCATGCCCGAGGCAGGATTCGAACCTGCGACCGTAGCGGTCGCGCGGTTCCAGACTGTAGCGCCAGAACCGTTCGGCCACCAGAGGCCGGCTCTGCAGCTTCGTTCCCAGGGATACCGACATGGCCAGGAACCCACAAAAACGTAAACGGAGACCCGTCGTCCGCCAGCTGAGAAAACACGTGACGTCATCCGGGGTCGGGGTCGACGTGGTCGGGGGTAATTTGCATATCAATTTGATATCAAAAGTGTGCTGACGCCGCCGCTACCCTACTACTAGCAAATGCCCACCGTTAGTAGCAACAAACGACGGGAATCCACATAACATACATCGGCAACCAGCTTCAGACAGTAAAATATACACACTTGCTAGTGCACTCGAGGCCACCACCACCAGCCCACCGCCGACACACTCCTCAAATCGTAACACAGCGCCGCGAGCAACCAACGCTACTCCGTGACGGTCACTGCAAGTCTCGCCAACACAACATGTGCCCAAACAACGGGCAAGCACGACCACTGGGGCCCCGGAGCGTAAAACCAAGACAGCCATAAATTGTTAAAACAGTTCTTTGCAAATTAATATTGTACACTAGAAATAAAAGGAATGACGTTAAGTTGTTTTTAAGGGACTGGACATGAATTTTGGAGAATGGAGGCTGCAGCCTCCTACAGGCCGTCCTGATTTAGATCGTCCGTGGTTTTCCTAAATTACTTCACACAAATGCCTGGATAGTTGCTACTATAAATCCATGGCCAACTACCCGTCCCATCCTTGTCAAACTAGACCCGTAACTACCTGTGTATATGAATAGTGTTTTTTTCTTTAACTTTGGTATTATGATATGGCCAATATCTTTGTTGAAGTGATAAAACTAGTTCTACCAGTACTGTTCTTCTCGCCAGGGGTTTATAATGTAAAGTCACGCAGATGTCCTGGACTGGAGACAGGGCTCAAGCGACGACACCTTAGCACGGTACAGGGCAGAGGGATTGCGGACATGTCGAAAAGTCTTGCAAGGTTGAAAGTACGAGGACTGGGAATAAATCAGAAAGAGCTGAATCATAACGTCAAAGAGTACAAATTTAACATTTGGAGATGTTATTTCTCCACTTTCTATGGCGTGTAACTACAGGCGGTTAGAAAATGAACTCATAGTTCACACGTCGCATTCGTTATTACTTCCACACAAATATAGTTCAGAATGACAAACGGTGTCTATACATCCACTGATAACTGAACAAATGCTTATGTAGACTGTTTAACGCAAAAATTTTCACACCAAAGTGGCCTGAATTTCATTTCTGTAACTTATAATAACAGGCAGTTCTCCTTGTTCCTGAATAGATTCAAGACACCTGAAACAACATTTCAGAATGGTGTTGATAGTCGAAATATATCTTTTATAAAGTAAAAGTACAACTGGTGCTGAAATTCTATTCAAAACAGTAAACTACTGAACTTGTTATCGAATATTATGTACAGTAACCTTCAGACCACGATCTGTCTGACAATTTTAAGCTTAGAAATGTCAAAACTGTCCTCACATGGGCGGTGGTTTCGAACGTCAGAGTGCTGTGTAAAGAGTTTCTGACATCGCAGAGAGAAAAAGCATTTTGCGGGGGTTCCCCGAACGAGTAATGTCAGGCATGTCAGATACCCTGAACACCCATACATCGCGCACCTATGAAATGGAACAACGGCCCCTACGTCACAGGCTGTCGCTTCTCGTTTGATTACAGAGAGAGTATAATGGCTGCTGGGATATTGGGAGGATTACGTCTAGTGACTGATAAATTTAAAGAAGAACGATACTCGTAGAACATCGAAAGTACAAATCACCATGATAAACATGATCGTGCAGTGGCTCCATTTCGTGTCTTTGACGAAGTGAAAAGTTAACGTACGTTGGTCCATTTCGAAAACTCATGTGTAATCCGTGCGCCTATATGCAGCTGGCGGTTGCCACTGCAGTATTCTGCGGAACTCACTTGGTCACGTGACTAGCTACAGTCATGGTCCAGTTCAAAATACTGTGAATTTTTAGCTCGCAGAGTGAGCTTGGAAAGTTATCACGAAAAGATATCACGGAAAATTTATTACTCGCAGGGAGCCATGACAACTTGCTGTTAACTTCATCAATTTTACTGCCAATGACAAGAAGGAATGTGTGGTAGTACTGATACGGAACGTACAAGCAGAAGATAAGTATGTCACCACTGAGACGAGTGCACCAGTATTCATGCATCTGTCCCAAAGCAGGACAAGTAAAACGCCCACAGATATTTGATAATTAAGATAAATGTGTTATTAGATAGCAACTTCCTTGGTGTTATGAACAATATAAAGAAAACTGACTCTGCAAAAACTTCACAGAACTAGACTTCCAGACTAGCAAAGAAACGCTGAGGATAACTGTTACATCTATGAGATTCGACTTTAAAACGTGCCTGAATGACAGTCGTGTTACGCATATGAGAGAACATGCTTGCACAAAGATCATAGTACATTAGATTTTTTTTAAGAAAAAAGCGTGACATTTAAAGTGGCCAGTGATTTATTTATCTTACAAGGGGAGGCCGCCAATTGTCAAATTCAGATTCAATTCATACTGCGCATAATAAAAGCTCATGGCCAGAGGTGTAATGTGGCAAAGCACCAAGATGCACTTCTCAGCCGTTGTCGAGAAAATCGACAGTTAAAATAAACCGTTGCGGTGAAATACTCTCAACGATTAGTGTTTGTCTACTGCGTCGTGGCGCAGCGGTAAGTGCTCGGGTTCGTAATCCGAAGGTCGCTGGATCGAATCTCGCGCCATGTAACTTTTTTTTTTTAGTATTTGTTTTTTGTAATTCAAATGTGTGTATACACACACACACACACACACACATATATATATATATATATATATATATATAATTCCCGGCAATCAGTTGCAACAATTATGCATATAATAGGTTGTTGGAAGTCGTTTGTCGTGGAAAAACTGGCGACTTCGAACATCATTATGTATTCCGCAAACAAAGTTGTATTTCACAAATGTTATTAATTGTCTTCATAATGTTAACCACGTATAGTTAACGGAAGGCGTAGAAACGAATACGTATAGCGTAAGTCAAACGTTCGAATTAGAATAGAAACCCCACGAACACAAAATTGCTGTGGCAGGTATGAAATATAAACTCCGTTACTCGCTCGTTACACTTGAAGGACAGATGTTGAATGGGCCGAAACGAGCCGCCGCATAACAGCGTAGATGCGGTCCCTAGCGCAACTTATAACATCGTCGAAAATCAGTGCGGACGTGAGAGCTTTGGTACACCATGTTAAACAAACGGAAAAATGGAGGCGGTACAATTGGAGAGCGATCCGCCTTCACCAACATGCATAAGCAATTCATTAATAGTTTATATATATATATATATATATATATATATATATATATATTTGAATTGTTAGACACTGGACTCGTATTCGGGAGGACGACGGTTCAATCCCGCGTCCGGCCATCCTGATTTAGGTTTTCCGTGATTTCCCTAAATCGCTCCAGGCAAATGCCGGGATGGTTCCTTTGAAAGGGCACGGCCGACTTCCTTCCCCATCCTTCCCTAATCAGATGAGACCGATGACCTCGCTGTCTGGTCTCCTTCCGAAAACAATCCAACAATCCAATATTTGAATTACAAAAAACTAATAATAAAAAAAAATATTGCATGGCGCTAGATTCGATCCAGCGACCTTCGGATTACTAACCCGAGCGCTTACCGCTGCGCCACGACGCTGTATAAAACTGTTAATCGTAGAAAGTATTTCACCGCTACGGTTTCTTTTAACTGTCGATTTTCTCGACAACGGCTAAGAAGTGCATCTGAGTGCTTTGCCACATTACACCTCTGGCCATGAGCTTTTATTATGCGCAGTATGAATCGAATCTGAATTTCACAATTGGCGGCCTCCCCTTGTTAGACACAAGCCGCGCTGTGAATAAATGCTGCGACGTGAGAAGGTCCGACGTCATTGCCAAAAAACGGTGCCTGCCAATGTTTTTATTGTTGTCTCGTGATAACTTCTTCTCTAACAGTATTACAGAAAAATTTCGGACTATCACGCAGAAAGCGACATAAAACAATTAAAAATAAGTAGATCCCGGTAAAGCTGAACTTTTGGTATTAATTAAGAAGCACCAAATTTCTCCTCATATTTCAACTGCTGCCATACGTCCTACACGTAAATTGTATGGAACTCACCTAATATCTTGCGAAGAATAAGATCCGTAATCGTAATACGTCAAGAATCGTCCTCTCTAACTGAAAAAGAAAAAAAAAAAAATTGCGGCTCTTGCTGCTAATAAGTAAACGTAATCTGTCACTTTGCCCGACGCACGTCTTTCCACGTAACGCTACTTCGGTGACATGCTAATCAACTCCACCGCTTTTATATTCATCTACCTTGCACTTGCTCTCACAAGGACTTCCTTACAGACCTTTCTACCACAAAAAATGAAGTAGTAACCAGCAACCAGACACGGAACCTCGACATTACTAGACGAAAACGCTTATCACTGGACCACTTTCTTTTACATAGTCGGTTCGCTTCTGCAGCTGTTACATCAGCTTTTACTGTTGAGAAGCCGTGCAAAAGTAGTGCGTGATAACTACTGGAGGAGAGATACTTCGGCAGGCAAGGAAATTACACTCATGGTCAGAAACAGTAGGACACTTCGAATGACTAGAGATAGGAGGTTCATATTCACATTAGCATGTGCTGCAGAAATGATTAGCATTTCAGTCATCTCAGTTCTGCACGTGTCCTCTTCCTAGTAGGCACAGGGTCCGCCATGGGCCCCGATAGCTTGTTCCTTGCGTGATGGCATCGACGCTTACAAGGCGTGAATGGAGTCCTATGGTACAGCCATCCATGCTGCCTTCACCTGGTTCCAAAGTTCATCTGGGAGGTCGGCACTGGGTCACAGCGCTGCACCAATCGTTTCACCGTGTCCCACACATTTTCTATGGGCGACAAGTCTGGTAATCTGGCGGACCAGGGCAAAAGGCTGATACCCTGTGATACCAAGAAGGGACGCGTTGCTACAAAATGGCGTCTGGGGTGTTGTGCAGAAAGGGTAAGGCTGCAGGCTGCAAGGACGTCATTCACGTAGCGTTCAATCAGGTGCTGGAAGTTTTCTTGGGGAATGGCAGCCTATTTTTCACGGAGTGCTGCAATGAGGATAGGTATCGTTGTTGGCCGGTGAGGCCCGGCACGAAGTCGGCGTTCCAAAACGTACCGAAGCTGTTCTATAGGATTCAGGTCTGGACTCTGTGCAGGCCAGTCCATTACAGGGATATTATTGTCGTGTAACCACTCCGCCACAGGCCGTGCCTCGATCGTGTTGAAAGATGCAATCGCCATCCCCGAATTGCTGTTCAACATTGGGAAGCAAGAAGGTGTTTAAAACATCAAGGTAGGCCTGTGCTGTGATAGTGCCATGCAAAACAACGAGGGGTGCAAGCCCCCTCCATGAAAAACACGACGGCACCATATCACCACCGCCTCCAAATTTTACTGTTGGCACTACACACGCTGGCAGATGACGTTCACCGGACATTCGCCATCGGATCGCCACATTGTGCATCGTGATTCGTCACTCCACACAACGTTTGTCCACTGTTCAATCGTCCAATGTTTACACTCCTTACATCAAGCGAGGAGTCGTTTGGCATTTACCGGCATGATGATTGGCTTATGAGCAGCCGCTCGATCATGAAATCCAAGTTTTCTTACCTCCCGCCTAAATGTCATAGTACTTGCAGTGGAACCTGATGCAGTTTGGAATTCCTGTGTAATGGTCTGGATAAATGTCTGCCTATTACACATTAAGACCCTCTTCAACTGTCGGCGGCCTCGGTCAGTCAACAAAAAAATGTTGAAATGTGTGTGAAATCTTATGGGACTTAACTGCTAAAGTCATCAGTCCCTAAGCTTACACACTACTTAACCTAAATTATCCTAAGGACAAACACACACACCCATGCCCGAGGTAGGACTCGAACCTCCGCCGGGTCAGTCAACAGACGAGGTCGGCGTGTACGCTTTTGTGCTGAACGTGTCCCTTCACGTTCGCACTTCAGTATGACATCGGGAACAGTACACCTAGGGATGTTTAGGAGCGTTAAAATCTCGTATATAGGCCGATGACAAAAGTGACACGGTATCACATGACCACGTTCGGAGTCCGTGAGTTCCGCGGAGCACCCCATTCTGCACTCTCACGACGTCTAATAACTACTGAGATCGCTGATATTGATTACCTGGCAGTAGGTGGCAGCACAATGCACCTAATATTTAAACGTATGTTTTTGAGGGTGTCCGGATAGTTTTGATCACATAGTGTATAAGTATATGGATACAGGCGAAACAAGACGACTAGCAATTGATAAGGACAAAATGTGCGGCTTAGCAGAGCTAATTTTGCAATTTTAATCTTGTCCATTCTCGTAAACAAGCTGTGTGCTTTGAGAACCAGATACAGCCGACAGCTGCCGCTGGTGTGGGTTCTCCTTGCAAATCACGTTAACTAGCACGTCCCATGTGACTGCCTCTGTCTTTCGTGACGTTGGAGCTCTCGTCCGCTTCAACGTAAGCTGCCTCGTTCCGTGTGAGAACGGCTTAAGGTCGAGGCCTGTTCCTCTCTTTCCGGTATCTCTCTCTTCTTTTATTTTGTGCTTTTCCGATGCCGCAGGGGGGCCGGTGCCCCACAGGCGAGTTTTCGACAAAGGCGGCAGCGGAGGAACTTGGCCGCTGGCCGTGACGTGCCCGCTCGCTCCCCCGCCACCCCACACCACCCTCCCCAGCGCACCCCTACCATCCCACCCCCTTCTTTGGCAACCCGACGGCGCGCGGGCAGTAGTTGCGCGTCCAGACTGCAGACTCGCGAGACAACTTGTGCCGCGGCCGTCACCGCCCCAGCTCCCTTTGTTTCCGGGCAGACAGACAGCATCCCTCTCCCCCCATACCACCCACGTCACCAGCTCCCTCTACTCGCCTAAGCTGCGCCGCTTCTTCAGTCCACAGACCCGCCGCCGCGCTGTGGAGCCTCACACCAAGGGCGAAAACGGAGGACTGCGTAAGCGGATACAGCGATTTCTTGAAGAGCAAGTCACAAATTACACTAAATACGTTTCTCCCACCCTTTCTCCTCCTGTAATGGTACTTGAATTACGTAACTGTTGTTTACATAGTTCCGCGCAGTCAGCGCGTACAGAACTTTCCCACTAGAGCGCGCCCCGCTAAGCACAACAGCGCAGGCGCAACGCTCGTCCGTCTCCGCACTACGAGATGGCGCTGTCTTAGAGACGGACCAAATTCTGCTTCCGCCGATCCGCGTATTAATATGTAACGCAGCCAATGAGATTGCTGCTAACGTAGAACCTTTTCTCCTCGCCGATCACACTCGCGCAGTGATACCTGAACGCGCGAGGGATTATAACGAGAGTACAGACCTCCGATTAGTCAGTCTGCATTAGTCTGCATTTGTCTGTCCCAGTCTATAGTCAAGTTTCAGTCAGCACCTAATAAGATTACCATATTTCTGTACATAGCCATGAAGATAAATGAATAGACGCTTTGTCAAGTATCAGAGATGTGTGAGAATAAGATTAACGTACCAAGACCAAAGGAACTTCAGATTGTCAATTGTAAACAGCATCCAGAATCAAGTTACATAATGTCTATGTTATTTATTATTTTAATAAATGTGTGAAAATTAATCAAGTTCTGTTTAAAGTTGGTCACCATCAATCTGCTACTCTAAACGTGCAAGTGGCATTTCTATCATCTGACCTAATGGCAGAAGATAAACACGCCACAATAAGACCACGACACATATTGCTGACACTCGCCTACTTCGTTAGAGCGACAAGTCAAATAATCTGATGGTGTGTGTACCGAAGGTCTTACAGTACGCACACCACAGTAACCATTACATCACCACACCTCAACTTCTTGATACCAGCAATATTCTACTCTCTTTCTGTAAAATAGTTAACATATTTCTGTGACAACATTCAGATTTGATTTCATTAATGTAGAGGTACTTCGATACCTCGATAGGTATAAATTGCAATTATATTATTCTTATGTGTATTCTTTCTTATGTCACTATGATCTTTGACGTACTTGTAACTCTGATTTTTGGGCGCGTAGGCGGTGATTAGAGAGTCCAGCTGTGGTCGTCATGTTAAAAAGATGCAAATTGTAGTCAGTTTATGAAATGTGAACTTTAATAGTGAGGAAGATATTTTCGAGTATGTTTTATATTGTGAAGTGATGTTTTGGAACGAGTTACGTGATATTGCATCAAAAGTAGTAAAAAAGAAGTGTAACTTAAATTCGGAGTGCTGATTACTTTTTTACATCACCATTGTCCTAACTTGCAAAAGTTTAATCTTCAAGAATGGTTTATGAAACACTTCTATAAAACTTTTGAATATCGCAGAATAACACCTAGTCCTCTTTGCATCCGAGCTTGGAATCATCACTACCTAGATTTTCGACGATTGAGCCATGAGTTCACAACGAGACCAGCGTGGGGAACAGGAAAAGATGAGTGCCTAGTTTATCTATTATTTCAAGAAATGACATTATTAACTGTGCTCTAATGACACCTGCCACATAATATAACTTTGTTGTTGCCCGAAAATGCAATATCTAGCAGCGTGAGCAACACTACAATCATAATTAACTTTTGACCTTTGTTGTGGTAGGGTTGTTAGACTCATCTTCTCTTCCAAGTTATTACAATCTGCAGTTACTGATGAGTACAAAATTCATGCAAGATAAAGTATAACGCTGGCGACACTAAATTTTTAGCATAACGTAAACAGGGACTACTTTGGCCCAATTTCCCTTGTATTTTTATAAATGGCCAGGAAACAAAGGATAGTGGGAGAGAGGTAAAATACTTTTGTAGTATCGTCGGAGCCACATACCATCAATTAAGTAAATCATTAAACAAAATAACATCACATCTCTTACCGTGGCACCATAAAAATGTAGACCAACGTTATCCGTGCTCGGGTCTACTTTGATCCAGTCAATCATTTCGTCATGAAAAAGTGCTAATACGAAACTTGGACAAACTAAACGAATATCTCTAGAGTACATATTCAGGGGCGTGAACAAAACACTAAATTTTGAACGTAAGGACAGGGAACTGAAGTTTATTCAGAAACTGATACTGTAAATATACAAGTGTATTATATTTCATCATCTGACTAGTTAATTACTTCCCAAGTCACATGTTACACTATGGCAACTGTTTGCAAATACATTGTCACATACACTAATGTTCAGAAAAAACTGAACATCTTGAACAACTAGAGATAGGACGTTCATATTCACAGGACATTTACATTACTATGTTCTGCAGAATTGATTAGCGTTTCACTCGCTTCGGTTCAGCATCTGTCCTGTTGCCTAGTAGATACACGGTTCGTGTGGTAGAGGTGGAGCCCCTCTATGCCCACACCGGCATGATGGTCGACTCAAAAGGTCTACTGCCATCTATGCATAAGGGTTACTTTTCACTAGAGTGATGTGTCGCAGTCCGCAGCTCGTGGTCGTGCGGTAGCGTTCTCGCTTCCCACGCCCTGGTCACGGGTTCGATTCGCGGCGGGGTCAGGGATTTTCTCTGCCTCGTGATGACTGGGTGTTGTGTGATGTCCTTAGGTTAGTTAGGTTTAAGTAGTCCTAGGGGACTGATGACCATAGATGTTTAGTTCCATAGTGCTCAGAGCCATTTGAACAATTTTTTGAGGTGTCGCAGGATGTGGGTACTGCGATGTTTGCGTACGTTTGGTTAAGGTTAACCATTAATACGGGCTAATCTGGCCATAGATTAGGTGGAAGTCCAATGAAGGGTAGTGGTTTGAAGGGCAGAGGGAAAAAAGTGCCAAGGCAAGAGCCAAGGGAAAAAAAAACCTCTGCGATAGTTAGGTCTAGTGGTAAGAGGAGTAGCGGATGTCTTGCTGTCTGCGACAGGTCGTGCAATGGTAGGCTTTGTTAGTAGTGGGTATCATGCATGACGATAGCTCTGACGTTATGCGGCGGTGTTGCTCGGCGGCTGCCGCTGGGTGCCGGTGTTGAGCTCTCGATCAACGTCACCAAAGTGCAACAGTTAGGTTCATCATCGTTTTTGTGTCCTATACATCATATATCGGATGCACAGTGTAGGGCGATGTTGGCGAATTGTTTGTGCGTCAGTGGGCGAGCTCGTCGGCGTCCCTGCTGTGGCCTGTTGGTCGGCTCTAACAGCAGCTGGTAATTTCCAGTCAAAGTTGCTGATATGCAGGGGCTTGCCGACGTTTGTCGCTTGTTGGTGTATGTTAGCTTGCCATAGGTGGTTATGTCCTAGCTAGTAGTGTCTTTGGCCGCTTATGCGTCCACGTACGGTTGTGATCGTAGTTTCCCAGAGTGAGGATGAAAGGATTGTTCGAGTGTCTCGAGTTCCTGTACAGTCGTGTGGAGTGTTTTTTGAATACTTCCTTGAGGGTTTCAAAGCGGTATTCTTGGTGAAGATCCACGGTGCGCGTATAGCGTGGAGCGTTGCTAATGATTCGTAGCACTTTGTTCTGTATGATCTGCAGGCGGTGCAGTCGTGTAGGAGCTGCATATCCCCAGACGGGAGCTGCGTACGTCATCAGAGGTCTAATCAGTGTCATGTATATGGACCTCGACACCCTCCTACTCAGAGTGCTTTTGCTGGTGAGCATTGGGTAAAGTTGTTTGTGCCTCGCGTGCGCTCTGTTGGCGAAGAATTCGACGTGGCCCCCTCATGTAAGTTTCCGGTCCAGCCAGACACCAAGATATCTGACTTCCTCTCGGAAACGTATTGGGTGTGCATGTAGCGTTATCTGTCTACTGTGTTGATGTTTGTGCAGTATTTTCGGTCTGCGTGTATACAGAACTGCTTCGCACTTGTCGATTCTAACTTTAATACGCCATCGTTCGAACCAAGGCTCGGCAGTTCTGAGTGTCGTCTGTATTCGTGAATTAATGTTCGACGGTTTCCAGTCTTGCGCAGGGATGGCTGTGTCATACGCGTAGATGGCTAACGTCGTGTTTTGTGTTGCTAGAAAGTCGTTAATGTACAGGTTGAACAAGATGGGCCCTTCCTTGGGGTACTCCAGCTTGGATACCATGTTGTGTTGATTGTTTGCCCTGCATGTCAGTGTTGAAACATCTGTTCGTGAGATATTAATGTATAACACATACGAGTCCGTCTGGGAAACCAACTTCGCTTAGTTTGCGTATAAGGCCGTTGTGCCAGAGGCGGTCGAAAGCTTTTTCGATGTCCAGGAACACGGCCCCTGTGGCTTTGTTCATGTTGTAGCCGTGTGTTATATGTTCAGCCGGCCGGCGTGACCGTGCGGTTCTAAGCGCTTCAGTCTGGAACCGCGTGACCGCTACGGTCGCAAGTTCGAATCCTGCCTCGGGCATGGATGTGTGTGATGTCCTAATGTTAGTTAGGTTTAAGTAGTTCTAAGTTCTAGGGGACTGACGACCTCAGAAGTTAAGTCCCATAGTGCTCAGAGCCATTTGAACCATTTTTTGTGTTATATGTTCGACTACGCGGAGGAGTTGTTGTATTGCCGAGTGTTGATTCCCAAAGCCGAATTGCTCCGGTCTTACGGTGTCATTGGCGATGCAGTGCCTAGTGATGCGTTTTAATATTACGTTCCCAACAATCTTGCTGAGCGAGCACAGCAGACTGATGGGTCGGTAATTTTGTGGGAGGGAGTGGTCTTTCCCTGGCTTCCTGAACATCAGGACCTTGGCCGCCTTCCAAAATTCAGGTATTTTGGGATGGCATTCGTTATGTATGCGGCTCTATCCGTGAACTCCTGGACGACACGGTTTTGAATGCCATCAGGACTGGGGGCTTTCCTAGCGTTGAGATGCTTGATAGCCAATGTGATTTCGTTTGTGCTAGTGCGTCTAATTTCGTCGCGCGTGGGCTGGGCTGCAAGTCGTGCAAGGACGTCATTCACGTATCAAGTGTGACTTGTGGAGGTACCCAATAGCGTCTTGAGTTTGTGCAGCATGTCTTGTGCGAATGCATTCACTGTGAGGCCTTTCCCCCTGTCTGCGGTGAACCAAAATGGTGCCATCATTTTCAAACAAACAGAACCTCGATTAGCCCGAAAACACTATCTGATGCCTCTCCTGTCCCCAGTGACGTCCTTCCATACACCATTGCCAGCACATTCGTCAAAGGTAGACAGAGAAGTGGACGAAGCGCACGTAATCTACGCCGTAATAAACGGCGACGAACTGTCACCCCTGATAGTGTACGATGTGTTGAACTGTTGTATTATTGCGCGAGAGCCGCAGATCTGTCCTGCAATGGCGTTCGGATGAGGCCTCAATCTTCTCGGGGGATGGTCCAGGTTGTGCGACCTGGCTCATCTCGTCGTGTTCTACGGCCTTCCATGAACACACCCATTGCACTGCCGAAGCACTTCCGCCACACGAGCAGAAATTTCCTGGATGGATACATCACATTCTCTCATGCCAATAAAGCGCCCTCTTTCAAACTCACTGATTTGACTGTACGTTTCGAGCATACGTCTGCGAGGCATTCCGCACATCCTCCCAACTCACACTGATATATTATGGTCGGTTTAAAGAGACAGCGAGAACCGCAGGCAGAACTTAATACAGGTAGGTGGTGTTGCGCCGCGATATAGAAGTGACCTTGAGCCCGCGGGGCGACATGATTCAAATGGTAATGATTTCTGCAGCAAATATTAATGTACGTGTCCTGTGAATATGAGCATCCTCTGTCCAGTCGTTAAACGCATTCTGTTTCTCCTGAACATGAATGTATTAGGAATACTATACGGTATAAATATCAGTACTATTACACAATTACTGAAGGCCTGGTACTTAAAGACACTCGCATTTTGTTAGTAATGTAAGACTGATAGTTCTTAGCAAATCCACCTAAGGATAAAACAGTATATTTTTATGTTCTGGGCATCTGCAGTAGGACTTCGTCTTTTCCATGCAGTTGATTTTCGCACCTTCATCACTCGCTTCAGTCCCAGTTCTAGAATATTCCGTTTGTCATAAAAGACCTTAAAATATTGCCGAACAGCTAATTTATCTTTCAACAGTTTGTGGTGCCTGACGTCATCTTGCACATCACAGAAATTTTCAGAATCACCATCAGATTCTAGCAAAACTTCATTTTCATTCTGGGGTTACTTTGCCCCGGGCTAAAGTAACCACTATTTGGCAAAAATGTGTACCAATTTACACAAGTATTAAATATATTATCTACATTGATTTTCCCACAAATGGTAGTTTAACACCTTGTTACCTAATACTGACAGAGTGCAAAATTACACTCATCATGTCTTCAGCTTAACTGATGTTAACCTTCCAGGGAGAATTTATTGCGGTGTATTAGAGGTCAAAATATCTGTGATCAACATGGAGTCCAATGCTGCCAATGCACTATTACTTCATGGAACTCACACCCTTCTACATCATTCTTCACACACTGTAAATGCTTCCTACCTTATTTACTCCGTGCTAATATTGTAACATTACGGGGAAAAAATTATTTTTTTCCGACGAGTGAGCCAAAGTTACCCACAAAGGACAAGAGCAGCACCAGCTTACGATACCCAAAAACGAACTTGCTTAGTAAGTTCGTAGAGAATAACGTTCATGATCTCTGCGGTAGTACAGCATATTTTCATCTTGGAGTCTCTATAGGAAACATTATCACATCAGATGTTTTAAAACTGATAATAAGGCTAGCTGGTTCTTGCTAACTATAAAATACTCAAGTAAATTAAAATTATTGCGGTTCAGAAGCTCAGATTGCTACTGTGCTACTGTTTGCTACTGTCTTTTTGACAATACCAGTTATCGCGTTAGTTCATGCTTGTTAAAGTTATCGCAGCCAGTTTGGCAAAAAGAAAACCTTTTTCAAATTCATATTTCAGTTTACTGCTACCATTTACCTTTTTATTTTTATTTATTTATTTAGCTTGATCTGATTAGGGCCATCAAGCCTCTCTTACAGCGGACCAGAGTTTCAGTACCTTTTTTATATAACTGTTTCCTTAGAAATAACAAATGGTATTAAAATGATTAGAGTACCTGCAGTGTCAAAGTGAGTAAATAATACTGACCTAGTAGTAATAAACTAATACTGGCAGTACTTCTACTACTGCTGCTACCACTTGTAGTTATAATACTAATAATATTAATAGTAGTAGTAATAACAATAATAATAATGATAGAGGCAAATATAAAAAGAATTTATAGGTGTAGAAAATAGATGTTTTCCGATGTAACGTATTCTGGGCAAAGGAAATTTAAGGAGACTGAACCAACTAACACTACAGGGAAATTAGGAAGATCTGGTTAAAAAGAAGGACGTGCAGGTGTAAGAGGTGCGTACAGGGACTATGGTTTCCATTATTGTTGGTTAAGCAGGTAAGTCATTAACTGTCTTCTCTAGCAGGAGATGTTATCCAGTTCTCTGACATAACGCACGAGGTGATTAGAGAGCGGGGCTCCTGCTACTGAGAGGAACTTCGAGAAAGTGGCTGAGTGGTGGAGTGGGACAGAAATAATTTTGCTCTGATGGGAATTAGCGTTCCTGCAGTGTTATTCAGACGAGAACGTTAAAGGTCAAGTAGAGACATGAGAGACAGTGTACGTTGATGAGACGGTACAGACGATAGAAGGTATGGACGTCTCTGAAAGCAAGCAGCTGTGCGCATGGTAGTGAAATATGATCGAAGATCCTGTGACAAAGCAGGTTTGTCCACCGCCATCCTACTTGGTCTTTTTACTCCTACTTACAATACTTTTTACTCCTACTTTCTTGCTATTATTTTTCCCAAAAACTTTGATGATAGAATCCGTTATGTGAGCACACGTTACATTAATTTGCAAAGTGATATAAATTAATTTCCCCGGTGAAACTTATTTATTCAGATTATGGAATTCGTTGTTCTGAACATTTTGTATTAATTACTTTTGCTGAAAATGATGTATTTCAAAAGTTACTATATCTCAAAGTTTTCGATCTAGAATGCTCCCGTAAAAATCTAGTGAATTAGTAAACAGATTAAGAAAAGTAGTAAACTATAGACCAATTCCTACTCACTTCCAAAACATGTTTATTTTAGCTCAAAAGCTAATTAATTCAGGAGACATAATTAATTAAACATTTCAACCAACCCAATTTTTCAGCACATATTGTGATCAAACTGCTATAAATTTCTGGAATATATTAACATACTATTGATGGGCTATATTTTCCTAACCCAACGACACCAATAACAAATATGTAATCGCCATAATGAAGAACTGCGTCGTTTTGCATATCCAAATTTTAATAATCAATGTCGATGCCATATTTGAAAGTCAGGAATTCCCAGGCTGTAAAAATAAATCAGATCTGTATATTATAACAGCTACTGCTGATATCGGTAATTTGAGGAACAAAGTCTATTTAAAAAGGAATAATTTGATCTAGGGAAATTTTAAAAAAAATGGTTCAAATGGCTCTGAGCACTATGGGACTTAAAAGCTGTGGTCATTAGTCCCCTAGAACTTAGAACTACTTAAACCTAACTAACCTAAGGACATCACACACATCCATGCCCGAGGCAGGTTCGAACCTGCGACCGTAGCAGTCGCACGGTTCCGGACTGCGCGCCTAGAACCGCGAGACCACCGCGGCCGGCAAGAAATTTCAAATAATAATCAAATAACGGAAATCTCTTAATATTCTACCCCGTGTCTATATGAGGACGACACGTACCCAATTCCGTAATTACGCTTCTCGTTTTTCTTGGAATAAGTCTTGGTCAATATATAACTGTTACGGCGTAAAGCCAGCGCTGGCACGCCAGTCGGGAACGACCGGCCGCGGTGGTCTAGCGGTTCTTGGCGCTCAGTCCGGAACCGCGCGACTGCTACGGTCGCAGGTTAGAATCCTGCCTCGGGCACGGACGTGTGTGATGTCCTTAGGTTAGTTAAATTTAAGTAGTTCTAAGTTCTAGGGGACTGATGACCACAGATGTTAAGTCCCATAGTGCTCAGAGTCATTTGAACCAATCTTCACGCGACAGCACACAGCTACCAGATTAATGAGTACATGGGGACTATTTTTCTTGACCTTAGATCAGTCTGCAAGAGTACTATTACAAATGAGCCTCTACCACAAAACATGGGCTGTATTCAGATTAAGTAACAGCTTCCTGTTTATGTAAATAAAGAACCGTATTAATCCACATGCGCATTTGTGTTGTAGAAAGACGATACCGGCTACCCATAACATCCTATCCCCTGCTCCCTTTCGGTACAAGACTCTACAGTGGTGAATGAGGATAATTCAGTGGCTATCGTAGATAATCAATTTGACCAAAGATTTTGCTTGCTTTTCATGTGTTTTAGCTTGCAAGCGTGATCGTGTTCAAGTGTTTCCATTTGCTAATTTTTTGTTGCGTTCTTGCATGTATTCCAGGAGGGTAGCCGCAGAACTAATCAAATTTCTCTTTGCAGAGGCTTGCTTGCTTTTTGACACAACGTATTTGCGTCAACCATCAATTCCTTTCCCCTTCCACCCTCTGCCCCCGCGCCTCAGCCGCGGATGGCCAATGTGATGGATCTAACACACGCTTTTCAGTTTTAGAAGCAACAAACCGCGACCTTACTGACGGGCGTACGACAACTACTGGCTACATAAGCTGAGTCGGCCGCGCAACGACAACCGACCAACCAACAGCCCAGCAAGTGCCGCCGAGCAGTACACCGACGTTCCGGCAATTTAAGGAAACAGAGGAGAAATTGATTGAGTAACTGACCCAGTTGCACGCAGATTGTCAGTCCAGGTACTGTGAAATCTCATTGCTTCCCGTCCGTTACAGGAACTCCCGAGTTTCGCTTAATTCAAAAACTCTTCCCAAAGTCGTCTCCCAACGCTTTCTCCTCTGATGAAGTAGCAGGTGCATTAAGTCAGTATTACGAACAGCAGATTCAGGTCGCGGCAGCCAGAATTCAGTTCTTTCGCCTTAAGAAAAAGCCGGAACAGTCGTACCGCCAGAATTATCGGGCATGACGTTTTTTTTTTTTTGGTCATCAGTCTACTGACTGGTTTGATGCGGCCCGCCACGAATTCCTTTCCTGTGCTAACCTCTTCATCTCAGAGTAGCACTTGCAACCTACGTCCTCAATTATTTGCTTGACGTATTCCAATCTCTGTCTTCCTCTACAGTTTTTGCCCTCTACAGCTCCCTCTAGTACCATGGAAGTCATTCCCTCATGTCTTAGCAGATGTCCTATCATCCTGTCCCTTCTCCTTATCAGTGTTTTCCACATATTGCTTTCCTCTCCGATTCTGCGTAGAACCTCCTCATTCCTTACCTTATCAGTCCACCTAATTTTCAACATTCGTCTATAGCACCACATCTCAAATGCTTCGATTCTCTTCTGTTCCGGTTTTCCCACAGTCCATGTTTCACTACCATACAATGCTGTACTCCAGACGTACATCCTCAGAAATTTCTTCCTCAAATTAAGGCCGGTATTTGATATTAGTAGACTTCTCTTGGCCAGAAATGTCTTTTTTGCCATAGCGAGTCTGCTTTTGATGTCCTCCTTGCTCCGTCCGTCATTGGTTATATTTTACTGCCTAGGTAGCAGAATTCCTTAACTTCATTGACTTCGTGACCATCAGTCCTGATGTTAAGTTGCTCGCATGACTAGGAATCGTAAATTAAAGTGTAGCTGTGGCAACTTTTACAGTGATTTAATGATACGTGATGTTGTAATGTTGTTGTATTAATTTGTTCTGCAAGCGGTGTTGATAGACAATACAAGCGGGTTAAAAGCTGTGAGCTGTCAGGGGAAGTTAACCTTGCATTACTGAGCAACTGTTTCACCAGGTACCCAGTCCAGCTTACCAAATTCCCAACCAGACTAACATTAATTATAATCTTTTAATAGTCATACGACAACCGGTGATATATATATATATATATATATATATATATATATATATATATATATATATAAAGAGAATTTAAATAAAAAGAAATAAATCAGTTTATATTTGGAAATTTATTTTAACTTTGATCATCGAAATTTCAGCATATTAAACTTGATTCAGAACTAAACTGGTGCCTTATTTAGGATTGTGAAAATGTGAGTTTGTAATCTTACAGAACCCATCAAATATGGAGCCAAGATTGGGATACTGCATACAACACTGCATTCATAAAATAACAAACGAAGAACGTTGAAACATATGCAAGAGGAAATTAACCACAACCAACCGATTCAATTTTCACCCAAAGAAGTTACGTTCGTAGCGCAATCCTGTCCGTCATGTAATTACCACACACTGGTATACTAAATTCATACTAACTCTCTGTGAAATCTTCCCGAAAAGAATAGCTGAGGGCTACTTTGATGATTACACCAAATGCTTCACGTGGTCAACTTGCTTTACACAAAGAGTGTAACTCCACAATAATTTTGATAATTAAAATAAATTAGATCGAAAAGCAATTTACAAAAGAAAAACCTCGAACTGGTTACTACCGCCTTACTATTAACCTGATGGGTCAAACAATTGTATAAGCACGTGGTACTGGTCTCACAAAGTACACCCCACGTGGGTTGAACACAAAGAAAAGTTGCTATATTGAAAAATATTGTCAAGACGAGACATTATAATCTCACGCACATGCGCATTTAAGATTGATGATCTTAGTTAGAATTACTGATCAACATGTGGTTCCACTTTACTCACAAAGTAGAGACAAAGCAACTACTGGAAGATATTCTGAACTTCACACTCGAAATACACTGCGTTGCAATTTAAGATAACATTAGATATTTTAGAGCTAAACCTGAAATAAAGGTGATTCAATTTTCAGTTAGGCTGAACTTAAGAAATCCATTGTCCTACGGACTTAACAGACACGCGCTTAGCTGGAGATCTTACCACTTCAGACGCTTGCCACGGACAGACTGCCGTGGTCCCTTCCTGAGGGTGCCTCACAGATACAAACGGAAGTGACCAGAGAGGCAGCTTCCTATACCAACATGACAAGGGACGGACAGGACTATACTAAGAATAGAAATCTCTCTGCTTTTAGAAAGCGTAGCTACCTGTTCCGACGTTGGTCCTACTGTTCTCTAGCAGACAGGCTTGTCTGCTACCGTCAGGCATGCAACTAGAAAACATTTGCTCATTCATCCTCTCACACAGAAGGGAAGGGGGATGACAGTATACAGTATATAAAAGAAAGCGGATGTAGGTTCCGTATGAGACTGTGTGACATAAATTACATACAAACTGTGTTCTAAAGTGTAGTAGTGTGACAGATCGTTCTTGTTTATGTGTAAAAGTAACACGTTTCACTGCTCAGTCTCCTCCCAGATAGTCAGAAACACCACAGTAAATTTAGAAGAGGAATTTATGCCGTGAATGACAACAGATTTAAGAAATTAACATGAAAGGAATCCAACAGAGACCTTTCAATGTAATAACATTCAATGTTCTAGATAACAGAATACGGGAACAGATCTTAAAGTACTCTGATCCATCACTTCCCCAAGTGTTGCAAATCTTAGAGCAATATGATTAGAGTGACATAGCGGTCGATGAGTTTTACCAGTCCCGATTTGTCGGGTCGAGTCGCACCTTGCCCATGACCGCCCCAAGCAGCCACAACAACGACACCGTACACAGCCGCACGGACAGCCACGTAAACATGTAAACAGGCCTTTGAATTTAGTGAAGTCTTGCCCAGGATGCTTTGATCACGACTGACCCTTAACAAAGGCAAATGTAATGTATTGCAAATACATAGAAGGAAGGATCCTTTATTGTATGATTATATGATAGCGGAACAAACACTGGTAGCAGTTACTTCTACAAAATATCTGGGAGTATGCGTACGGAACGATTTGAAGTGTAATGATCATATAAAATTAATTATTGGTAAGGCGGATGCCAGGTTATTCATTGGGAGAGTACTTAGAAATTGTAGTCCATCAACAAAGGAGGTGGCTTACAAAACACTCATTCGACCTATACTTGAGTACTGCTCATCAGTGTGGGATCCCTACCATGTCTGGTTGACAGAGGACATAGAGAAGATCCAAAGAAGAGCAGCGCGTTTTGTGACACGGTTATTTGGTAAGCGTGATAGCGTTACGGAGATGTTTAGCAAACTCAAGTGGCAGACTCTGGAAGAGAGGCGCTCTGCATCGCGGTGTAGCTTGCTGTCCAGGTTTCGAGAGGGTGCGTTTCTGGATGAGGTATCGAATATATTGCTTTCCCCTACTTATACCTCCGGAGGAGATCACGAATGTAAAATTAGAGAGATTTGAGCGCGCTCGGAGGCTTTCCGGCAGTCGTTCTTCCCGCGAACCATACGGGACTGGAACAGGAAAGGGAGGTAAAGACAGTGGCACGTAAAGTGCCCTCCGCCACACAGCGTTGGGTGGCTTGCGGAGTATAAATGTAGATGTAGATGAAAATAGGATTGCCCATCACGTAACGCAACGTGTTACACGTGTGGAAAGAAAGGCCATGTCCAAGCAGTTTGTTTGCAAAGGTACAAAAACGCCAATTTTGCCCGGTCCCAGGAAACCAGGCCCGTGCATCTGCAGTGAACGCTGTGTTTTCAAAACCTACAACAGGTTCTGACAAAAATAAAATTAAAGCTGTGCCTCCTTCTCGCCCTAGCGCTGTGCAACGACGCTCTAACAAACCATTTGCCTCATTACGCAATGCTGGCCGTCGTGTGAACTTTCATTTAGACACAGGTGCCTCAGTAACTTTTCTTAATCATGCCACGCATGAACAGTTACGCTCACCACGCCTTTCTACGAGGCGTGTTTTTTAAGTAAGTACCGTTTTGAAATTAAAAAAAGACGTGCTAAGATATCTCAATAATTTTATTTTTACATTAAAGCCTGTACCTTAATCTACTTTTCTACATAATTTCCGTCAATATTGAGGCACTTGTCATAACGTTGTACCAGTTTTTGAATACCCTCCTAATAGAAGTCCGCCACCTGACCTGTTAACCACTGCACACCAATGCTTTGACTTCTTCATCGTCTTGAAGACGCTGACCGCCCAGGTGTTTCTTCAAGTGCAGGAACAGATGGTAGTCACTGGGCGCAAAATCGGGGCTGTACGGAGGATGATCTAGAGTTTTCCATCGAAAAGATGTGATGAGATCTTTGATCTGATTCATCACATGCGGACGGGCATTGTCTTGCAGCAAAACGATGCCCTTGCTCAATTTCCACGGACTGTTGCTTTGATTCTGGTGTGACGTAGGCCTCCCCATCGCCCGCAACAATTTCGCTTAAGAAATCATCACCGTCGTTGTGGTACCGCTCAAGGAAAGTCAATGCACTGTCTAAACGTTTGGTTTCGTGCATATCCGTCAACATTTACGGTACTCAACGTGCGCACAATTTTCGGTAATTCAAGTGCTCGGTCACAATGCCATACAAAACACTACGAGAAACATTAGGAAAGTCATCCCGCAAGGAGGAAATCGTAAAGCGTCTGTTTTCTCTCACCTTTTTGTCCACTTCCTGCACCAAACTTCCATTAACGACCGATGGACGCCCACTCCGTTGTTCATCATGCACATTTGTGCGGCCATCTTTAAATGCTCTCAACCACTTTCTTACCATTCCATTACGCATAATGTTTTCTCCGTAACCTGCACAGATCTCACGATGAATATCGATCGCTTTTAGGCCTTTAGCACTAAGAAATCTTATAACAGCCCGTACTTCATAGTCGGCGGGACTCACGATTATCGGAGGCATCTTGAACGCTCAGTACACAACGTAAACAAGGAAGAATCAGACTGTAATGGCGCCAGTGCGTAGCTTATGGTACAGGCTTTCATGTAAAAATAAAATTATTGAGATATCTCAGCACGTCTTTTTTAAATTTCAGAACGGTACTTACCGAAGAAACACGCCTCGTAAATCGAGCAAGCACCTCGCTGCCTACAACGAACAGGGAATTCCAGTGCTTTGACAATGTAGTTTGCCTGCCACTTACAAATCTCACACTAGGACAGTGACTTTTACTATGTTGAAATCAAGAGACAGAACATTTTCAGTTTAGATGCCTTTGATTTGTTTGGACTTAGCATCTAAGACAATGTACTTTCAGCGTTTGTTTTTGAACCAAAATACAGTGTAGCTACATTCCTTAAAAAGAATTTCCTGAACTATTTTCAGAAGAAAACGGGGAAAAGCTAATAACTTCGTAGCGCATGTTACATTGAAAGACAATGCACAGTCTAAGTTTTCCCGGCCCATCCGGTTCCAGTTGTCTTAACGGAAAAGGTAGCCAGTGAATTGAAAGATTTGCAAGATAATGGTGTAATTGATCCCATTCAAGATAGTCAGTGAGCAAGTCCTCTAGTTTTGTTGCTAAGGCCTTCTGATGGCATTCGCATTTGTAAGAATTTTTAACATTGTGCAGCCCTGTCAGCAACTGTGATAATTGAACATGTAAGACGTCAGCCTCAGTTGCAAATAGAAACCAATCTTTACCCAGGTTTCAGCCAAAATAATTTGGCCTTCTTCAGAAGCCAATGACACTAAACTATTGCATGCCAAAGTTTGGCCATGTCAAGTATAAAACCGTAGCACCGTAGTAACCAGTCATAAATCTACATTACTTGGGCTGAAGGAACAGCAGGCCCCACTGCGCGAACGAGGTAGGTAGGCAGAGAGAGCTGCGCCGAAACTCATGGAGCTGCTACAGTATTACACTTGACACGCCCAAACTTTGGCATGCAATAGTTTAGTGTCACTGGCTTCTGAAGAAGGCCAAATTATTATGGCTGAAACCTGGGAAGAGATTGGTTTCTATTTGCAACTGAGGCTGACGTCTTACATGTTCAATTCGCATTTGTGTTGACTACAAGTCTACAATCAACTCACAGACATTAACTGACACTTATCCGTTACCTCGCCGTGAGGAATTAATGGACAGGCTTAGTGCAGGATGTCACTTTACTAACAAGGGAACCTCTCCATCGCACCCCCCTCACATTTAATTATAAGTTGGCACAGATCAATCGAGAAAACAGGAAGAAGTTGTGTGGAACTATGAAAAAATAAGCAAAATATACAAACTGAGTAGTCCATGCGCAACATAGGCAACATCAAGGATATCCTGAGCCTAGGAGTGCCGTGGTCTCGTGGTTAGCGTGAGCAGATGTGGAATGAGAGGTCCTGGGTTCAAGTCTGCCTTCCAGTAAAAAGTAAAATTTTTTGTTTTCAGTGTATGTCACAAACTCTTATGTTTTCATCACTTTTTTGGGAGTGATTATCACATCCACAAGAAAACCTAAATCGGGCAAGGTGGAAGAATCTTTTTACCCATTCGCCAAGTGTACAAGATAGGTGGGTCGACAACATATTCCTGTCATGTGACGCACATGCCGTCACCAGTGTCGTATACAATATATCAGACGTGTTTTCCTGTGGAGGAATCGGTTGACCTATGACCTTGCGATCAAATGTTTTCGGTTCCCATTGAAGAGGCACGTCCTTTCGTCTACTAATCGCACGGTTTTGCGATGCGGTCGCAAAACACAGACACTAAACTTATTACAGTGAACAGAGACGTCAATGAACGAACGCACAGATCATAACTTTACGAAAATAGAGAAAGTAAACTTATCACTCTAGGGAAGAATTGAACCAAGGACATCTCGTTCCGCAGGTGCCCACGCTAACCACGGGACCACGGCGCTCCTATGCTTGCATTATCCTTGATGTTGCCTATCTTGCGCATGGACTACTCAGTTTGTATATTTTGCTTATTTTTTCATAGTTCCACACAACGTCTTCCTGTTTTCTCGATTGATCTGTGCTCAGTTTTTCAAGGCCTATCCACTGTGCCAACTTATAACTAAATCTGAGGGGGGTGCGATGGGGAGGTTCCCTTGTAAGATAGATATGCGTGATCCCTACTTCCAAACTCCAATGGATGAAGAATCACAGAAAGTGTTTGTTGTAAATATATATTTAGGACTATTCAAGTATTTGCGTTTGCCCTTTGGCAGTGCTTCCGCACCCGCCATTGTTCAACGTTACTTGGAATAGCTGACTACAAAACTGCCATTTTGTTCAAATTACCTTGACGATACTATCGTCTCACGTCGTATACCAGAGGAACACATTGCCAATTTGCGTAATCTTTTTCGAGTGTTATCAGAAGCAGGACTCTTGTGTCGTCTCGAAAACTGTGACTTTTTTCAAACTGAATGTCAGTACTTACGTCATGTGACGAACAGACAGGGTGAGCATCACCTCCACCCTCATTTACTTGCAATCCGTGACCTGCGTGTTCCTCGGAATGTGTCTGAGCTGCAGTCGGTACTAGGCAAGATAACATACTATATTCGTTTGATTCCGAACGCTTCACAGATCGCGGCCCCATTGCATCTCTTGCTTCAGTAAAATGTGCCTTTCGTGTGTTACGACGCATTTCAGAAACTCAAAAATGCCTTGCCCAATGACAGATGGTTACTATGTATATCTTGATGCAGGAAACCAGTGATTTTGCAAGTAGACGCTTCCTCTTACGGAATTGGCGCTGTGTTTTCGCTCAGAACTGGTGCACAAGACAGACCTATTGCTTTTACCTTCAAGTTGTTAACTCAAACTCGGTGCCATTATTCGTAAATTGAAAAACAAGCTCTCGCTATTGTGTATGGTGTGACAAAATTCCATCAGTATTTGTATGGTCGCAAGTTCTTTTTAGTGACATATCACAAGCCTGCAGTCCTTGTTTCATCCGTCAAAGTCGGTCCCTACACGCACTGATAAAAAATTTGCTACGTTGGTTTTTATTGCTTTGGCAATATCAACATGAAATTTTGTACAGGCCTACGGCAAAGCATGGCAATGCAGACGCCCTATCTCGCTTTCCGATTGACGCAGACTCCGATTTCGATGCATCTGCCGCATCTTATTGCCAAACCGATGCACAGGACTCTGAATTGCTGGAATCTTTTCCCTTGCACAACAAGAAAATTGCACAGGCCACGGAAGTGGACCTAAATCTTAAGATTCTGTCGCATTATATTCGCACGACTTGGAGTCGCACATTGAATAGTATCCAGAACTGAGTAGTGTGCCGATATTTTGCATGTCGCCCTAACCTTTCAGTCCAGCAGGGTGTGATTCTAGTTCAAAATCACAGTGGACAGTCGAGTATGCTTATTCCCAAAGTGTTGCAAAAGGATGTGTTGCGATTGTTCCATCAAGAATGTTGAGAAATTGGTCACTCTAAACCGTTAGGGCGCCGGAACTGTACCTGGCAGGGCCTGGACGTCCACATTGAACAGATGACGTCACAATCTCGCGCATGCGCGGACAACCAATCAGCTCCGCCATATACATTCGCAGCTTGGCCTCAGACTCATTCGCCTTGGCAACCAGTGCACATAAACTTTTCAGGAATGTTTTGGAACACTCGTTGGCTTATAGTGGTAGACTCTTTTAGCAAGTTCCGATTTGCGCTGCCTGTGGATTCTACACCACGTAGCACCATTCAAGTGTTGTCTTCCATCTTTTGCATCGAAGGTTTGACGGAAGTACTTGTGTCGGACAACGGACCACAGTTCACTTCACATGATTTTGAACAGTTCTGTGAACGAAATGGCATCTGTCATCTAACATGTGCTCCTTTTAACCCCCGGTCCAACGGAGATGCAGAATGCTTCGTATACACTTTTAAACAACAGATGGCCAAGCTTCGCACCACCCACATACGGGAACAGGCGCTGCAACACTTTCTAGCCTCCTATAGCTCCCACCCAAGAGACCATCACCGGCGGAACTTCTGCACGGCTGCCGCCATGCTGCTACACTTGCTACACCCATCGCAGCATCCGGCGCCGCCATTGCTCCGCAAATATCGCTTTCCGCCCTGCGATGTTGTTCTTTTAAGGGTTTATGGCAACCGTTGGCGCTGGGAAAGAGGCGTGGTGCAGCAACACATTGGCTCTTTTATGTACTTGATTGCAGGTCCCGATAATTGGCAGCACCGCCACCAGAACAAAATTCGAGTGTATCGTTTCCCCTGAAACACGTATGTAACGCAGCAGCGATGGCGAGGCATTGTAGCATCTGTGACCAGAGAGTATGCGCTTGACCGCGCGAGTGTTGCGAGCGGTTCTCAGTCTGTCAGTAGTCGTTTCTCAGTCTGTCAGTCAGTCGTTGCGAGTCTGTAGCTCTCTCTAGTTGAGGGCAGTTCTCTGTCAGTAGTCGTCGCGTGCTCTACGCCAATAGTCGTCATGGAGAGCGGTCGGCAACACTGGTCAAGATGGTGAATAAGGTATACTGTTAATTAATATAATTATTAGGTAATGAAAAATTTTATTTATTGTAATTATTCTCCAACAAGTCTCCCAATAATAATTTTTTATTTCAAAAGCATTTTCTCAAAAATTTAATTTTTTATTGAACTCAAGATTTCGTTGCACTTCCCATTTCATTCCACTTCTTTTGAAGAAAAATTCCACTAAAATCACAAAAAAAAGAGAATATTATTATTTGCAATGCAGTTCCTCCAAGCGGTGCGCAACAACAAGAGCAGATATGTGACATCCATTTATTCTGAGGTAAGACTTTAATTCTGATTGTTTTACACAGGGCCAAAGACCGATATTTCGGTTTAATTGTATTTTCTTGTCACTGAACGGATTTTAAATTTTGTGAAGAATTTATATTTGAGTCAGATTGCGTATTTCACATTTTTGTTGCCATTGTCAGTACATTTCATTGTGGGCAGGTTACGCATAGAGCCATGTCCATCAGCTTTTCTAATTAATATCGTTATTTTCTTTTAAAATTTTTGTGGGGAGGTTACACTTGGCTCCCATTTCTATTGAGTATTGTCATTTATTTTCTTTTAAAATTGCGGTGGGGAGGTTACACTTGGCGACACCCAGTCCAGGATCGTATTTCGTTGAGAGTCTTTTGAACAACAGTCAGATATCTGCTCTTGTTTGCTTAGATATAATTAGGATTTAGCGCAACGCTTTTAATAATATTGTGACTTTCTCTCTACAGGTCAACGGCAGTTTGTTGCTTTGTTGTATTTGTGTGTTGCTTTTGCACTGTGTTGATTTGTTTTGTGAAAAATTTTGACTATTGTAAAAATGCCGCGAAAGACTGTGAATAGTGTATCGCGAGGTATTACGAACGAAACTACCGATTTAAACATCTTTACCGATAGGACATGTGACACGCAGTGTAATGATGACGATCCTGCGTTCACTAACAATCAGTGCATTACAACCACTAATGATGACTTTTACCTTAATGATGAACAAACGAACTCAATTGTCTCGTCTGTTAATTTGACGACAATTGATGACGCAGAGCGGTCTATAGTAATGAGCGCTGCAGAGCTTAACACACCCGATTCGGAAAACTCAAGTAATGTACAGACAAATCTATCTAATGAAAATGAACAGATCACACAAAGTAGGGCGGATTTATTTAATTCCGGAACAGTGTCTGACAATGTACATCCGACTGACAAACCTTTTTCTAAATTACAGAATGACCAAATGGTCACGGAAAGCGAGAGAGTTCTAGATCCACCACTAAACAGCACAGAGAATATAAACGCTAATTTTGACTTGGTACGAATTATGACAAGATTGCTACAACAACAGAGTGAAGATATCAAACAACAATTTAGTGAACAGGACAAAAAATTTAATAAAAATGATGAAAATTTCAAACAACTTAGTGAACAAATTACAGCCGTTGCCGCGCAGTGCCATGACACTAAGGAACAGTTGCGCGTGGAAATTGAGGCTTGTTCAAAAAAAAATAGCGAAGAAATAAAGTCGATTGCGCAAGAATTAAGGGAAATGCAAACAGCCGCAACAAATACACTCAGAGACGAAATTAGCGGAGTCGCCAAACAGTGCTCTGAAAAAGCTACACAATTACGGGACGAGTTTAGAGCAATGACGGTAGAACTTTCGCGCACTATGGACGCAAAGATAGACACGAAATTCGAACAGCAGAACACTCAGATTAACGAGCGCTTTAATCAGCACATACAGAACAGTGATACGCGTTTCCGCAGATTTATTCAGGATCAAAACAAAGTAAAACGACAAGTCATGGAAACAATCACTGCACAAAGACAAGAGGACAAACGTAAAATATTCGCGAAAGCGAAGACGTATGTAGACAATAATATTACTACAGTGTCCGACAAAATTAATACCATAGAACAATTGAACGCGGAATTACGGGATGAAATTTCTGACCTTAAATCAAAAACAGATACACATACAGTAAATATTCAAACAGTGACAGATAGATTCGAACAGTTAGATCTAACACAGGATTGTGATGTTATCAAAGCTGATGTTAAAAAACTGAGCGAAACTACGCGCAAGTTGCAAAAACAGATTAATGCGTCTGATTCTAAAACCGATGATCAGGTTAAGATATTGACTGAAAAATGTGATGAATTGGCCAGTCGTATTGATGTTATCGAAAATGCTAATGACAATAAATCAGACGATACTGCACCGGTTTCTTTTATCCAAGCACCTGAATTTCAAAATTTACAGCAGACAATTAATGAAATCGATTCATCTAACAACACGTTACGTCGGAAGTTATCAAATTTACAACAAGAAGTAACAGAAATGAAAAACATTTCAGTTAATAACATACCGCAACAGACGCCACTTTATGAACATGTGTCAGACTCACGCAGCGCGTATAATTTGAGTAATTTACAGAGACTACGAGACGTAAAATCCGAAAAGCCACGCGACTTAAAATCTGAAAAGCTACGTAATTTGAAGTACGAAACGACACAGACGAACAGATTCACACACAATCCCGAACGTGTTATTAAACAGAGTGACGAGAACGCAGATTTCGAGCAATTTGCATTTGTAAGAAAATGTAAGGAACTTAATAATGACAGCGTACAGGTACACGATTTGCACTGTATACGACAATTTGTTTTTATGCTTTCACCGCTATTACCTGTAATGCAGAAACTAGCTTTGAACCTGATGCGACAATTTGCTATTGCATTTTCATCAGCATTGCCTGTAATGAAGAAACAACAATTAGCATGCAGACAGCGATTAACTTTTGGAATTTTACCGCTATTGCTTGCAACGCAAAAGCTAAAATTTATTTGCAGTGCGTAATAGACCTCAGGGGATTCATTACGCTTTAATGAATATGTGCCGTAGCGAGCATAGGGCCCCGAGCTGTAGTAGTGCTGTTTCATCTTTAGTTTTCTGCACTGCTGCCTTCTCTTCTACTATCCTTTATATCTATCCAAACTGCTCTTTAACTATTGCTCTACCTAGTATTAAGAAACGAGTAATGAAAACCCGATGTGACAAATTTTTAGCGAATGTGACAATTTGCATTAGGCACTCCAGAACCAGCGTAATTTTATTAACAGATAAAATCGTAATCATCAGTATGTACAAAATTTTCGGCAGTCGCAACCATATTTTTGTAACAATAGATGTTTTTCACCACAATAGCATGAAAGTCAGCCGCTTAGCATACCTAACCAACAATGCAGTCTACAAGGTCAACCAAACTTTAACGTTTCGCCGCGTGCACGTATAGTCCCAGCCCCAACAAATAGTAACGCATGGCAGCAAAGAAATAACTACGTACAGACAACACACTATTTCAACTCGTATCGCAATGCGCCGTATAGAAATTACTATCAGGACAGACGTAAAAAAAAAAAAATGATGAGCACAATTTTCAGCGTACATTTAATAACAGTCGATCTTATGAGCAGCAACAACATCAGCAACAACAAATAATCATGAATGGAACAGACAATAGGTGTCATCCATAGCGTAACACGTCAGTAAGAAATAACAGAACAGTTCATATAGTGTATATGCCACAACATTCTCCCGTAAATAATAACACATACGATAGATTTTAACCAGACACAGCACAGATTGCATATTACAGTAACGCAAACATTACTTTTGACACGCAGAATTTTGCTCACGAGAATGTTATTTGAAACATGCTCTGTTGAATGCTCCACTTTTATCGCACCCAGATCTTACTAGAAATTTTTCCTTTGCCACCGACAGTTCCAACACCGCTTTAGGCGTACACATTTTCCAGGAAATAGAGGAAGATGGTTCTACAGTAATTAAAAACATCGCATTTGCAAGCCGCATTTTGTCACCCGCTGAACGAAATTATTCTGTTACAGAACTTGAAACATTATGTGTTGTATGGGCTTTCACGAGATTTAGGCACTTTCTTTATGGCAGACATACCACCGTTTACACAGACCACAGAGCGATACAATTTTTACTTTCGGCTAAATTCACTCACGACAGATTAAGCAGATGGAAACTTTATTTGCAAGAATTTAATTTTACAATAGTTCACATTCCTGGTACGCAAAATGTTATAGCAGACGCAATATCGCGTTCTCTCGGCAACAATCAGCAAGACGTAGCAACCAACTTCTGCAAAACAAATTTCAGTGTCATGTACATTCAACAAGTTGCATTTGAAAATTTTATTTCATCGTCATTGCAGGACATAGCACAAGAACAAAACAAAGACAATGTATGGAAAGAAATTAAACAGCTTTGGCAAGATAAGAATAATGTTACGATTAGAAACCACTACACTGTACGCAATGACATTCTGTTTCGCCGCTCTCATCCTGACAGCAACATTTGGTTATTATGCATTCCTGACGAACTGGTTAACAAACTAATTTGGTACACTCATTTAAGTTACGCACATTACGGAGCACGAAAATGTTTTCTTATACTGAGACAGAACTGTTATTTTGCCAACATGGAAAAACGTATACGACGAGTTTTAGCGTCTTGTAAAATTTGCCAGAAAGCTAAATCAGACAGCACTTCACATATTCCTCCGTTATATCCCATTATACCTGTTAAATTAAGACACATGGCCGCAGTAGATATTTTTGGTCCGATTCCCAGAACTAACAGAGGTTTTTGCTACATCTTTGTCGCTGTTGAGCTCACTTCAAAATTTGTTACTTTCACTCCGTTACGCAAAGCTACTGCTAAAACTGTTTCGAAAGCATTTGTAAAACATTTTCTATTTCATGTAGGGCATGTAATGAAAGTAATTTCTGACAATGGATCTCAATTTCGTAGTAGCGTATGGACACGCATGTTACGAGCCAGAAACATTTCTCCGATTTATATATCCAAGTACCACGCTTCTTCGAACCCCTGTGAAAGATTAATGAAAGAAATTGGTAAACTGTGTAGAATATACTGCCACAAAAGACATATTGATTGGGATACACACATACTCTCATTCCAAGATGTAATTAATTCCATTCCAAATGAATCCACTATGCTATCTCCGTCTGTTATACTGAAAAACGTTGAACCACCGAACAAAATTAAAGAATTAATAGAATTTCCCAAAAGTCGTCGCCTACGACACCACGAAATAATTGACATTGCGCTGAAGAACATCAAACGTGCCGCAGAGCGCCGGAGAAGACAGCAAAAACAGGTTTGTAAACGCCGAGACTTTCACGTTGGACAGAAAATATTAGTGCGTACACACTATTTATCCAGCAAATTAAAAGGTAAGTGCAGTAAATTTGAACTTCTATACGCAGGTCCGTATCGGATTCGCAGCATCCCTCACCCCAATGTTGTACACGTCGAAACTTTGAGAACCAGAAAATCGAAAGGCAATCACCATATCTCAAACATTAAACCGTTTATTGAGTGAAGCCACTGTATGATTCAACACACTATGATGCTATTTACTAATGCAATTATTTCACGTGACTAATTACTGATGATTATCGTATTTTTTCTTGGCAAGTGCCCGGCAAGGTAAGGTTAGCAGGTCGCTTTTCTTGTCGTTACACATCAGACCGTGCATATTTTTCCAGATGAATTTACACATTTACGACTATTTTTGCATTTATATTTATGTGACTACTTATTGATGATTACCGTGTTTTTTCTTGGCAAGTGCCCGGCAAGGTAAGGTTAGCAGGTCGCTTTTCTTGTCGTTACACATCAGACCGTGCACATTTTCCATTTTTTTGTGTATGTGACTGTACTCCAGTTTTGTTTGTATGGACTATGAAATAGTTAAGATATAACACACACCAGTCGACTTTGACATTTTTTTTTGCCTTATGACATCTCAACATCGTGACTGTTTCACATTTTTTTTGCTACTGCATTGTATTATTCTGTGTATATCTTTGTTTTTGAACACTGTCAATGTTTTTGACATATTACGTTTTCTGTCATGTTATGCTGTAGGGTTAATTATGTTACCATAAACCAGTCATTATCTAGTGGGTATATGATTTAAATGCAGGACATTAATCTTTGTTCATCAATTTCAGAAAGGAATGATGATTCTAAGAAATAAATTTAACATAAATGGGAATTTCACCTACGGAATAAACGAAAGGAGATGCAATAACTTTATGAGGAAGAGTAAATGGATCAGGATTAACAAACATTAACAAGAATATACAATACACATCACAGAATAGCAGTCTTAACTAATTTTTTCTTTCAGAATACAAGGTGATTGATGCAGGCTGTCAGACTGAACTACACATCTTAGTTTTAGTGATGAAATATGCTAGAGATAAGGAATAGTTATGTAATGAGTAATGAAGTGAATTTTTTGCAGATGATAGTGAATACTGATGAATAATGATGAAGGAAATGGTATTATGAATAATGAAGTTTTTCTTTACAGGTGATGATAATGGTGAAGTTATGATGATATGGATAATGAAGTTTTTCTTTACATATGAGGATAATGTTGAAGTAATGTATTTATGCTACGTAGTTATTTAAGTATTTGTTGCAGTTTGCTTTGACAGCAGGTGTTACATTGCATAGTAGGATGACTGAAAGTTTTGGAAAGGACAGCTATGGAACACATTTTTATACACACTTCACTGCCTGTTAATTCGAAGTTCACTACTTTTCAGCATAGTGTGCGTTTCTTCTTTCAGGTCAACAATCCGCTTTTGTATTTTTTCCAGGAGAAGTTTTTCATGACACTTACTAAACCTGTTAGTTATTATACCTGTTCTAGTACTTGCATTTTTATATTTTTTACCCATTTGTGTTTATCATTTATAAATGTGATCACATGTACTGCCTTGTTACATAATCTTGCTACAGCTGACTCATGACGAATGACGTTACCTATCCTCATTTGCAGCAATAGGTCAAAAGCAAAAAGTATTATGCCTCAGCAATTAATTATCGATCCCAACGCAATGCATTGCTAACAAAAAAAAAAAAAAAAAAATATATATATAAAATGTATTAACAGTCCCAAATAGTGATACCAGTTTGAGAAAATTCTGAATAATACTGATCAACTCTGAATAGCATGTCACTTGAGTAATGACCTCTTAATGAGACTATATTCAAAATAATGCTTTGTCACTAGCTAATAACTGCCACTGTCTATTATAATGATACTACGTATAATGCCTGTGATTATTAATGATTTGCCTGTAATTAACTGATTTTAATAATGACTTTGTAATGGTCTGAATACTACTGAAGGAGGAACACTGTTTATTGTAATGAGTACTTGTAATGCCCATGATTATTAATGCTATGACTGTAATTAACTGATTTTTAATAATGACTTCGTAATAATCTGAATAATACTGAATGATGATTTTATTCAATACTTGCTGGCCACTGAGTGCCAATAATTAATGTCACTCCACGAATTGTTATTAATTATGCCATTGATTAGCTCTTGTTTCCAATGTTGATACTTTGTAATTTGAAATGAATGTGACTGTTTAATAATGCTTTGTAATTAGGAGAAGGCTAATAATTCTTACTATATTGGAATTTCAAATGATTAATTAACGATGCCATACTTTGTTATTGGAAATGAATGTGACTGTTTCATAATGCTTTGTAATTAGGAAAAGACTAATGATTCTTAATAGATTGGAATGACACATAATTAATTAATTATGGTACTGTTTAATAATGCTTTGTAATTAATTAAGGCTAATAATTCTTACTATATTGAAATGACAAATGATTAATTAATTAACTGTAATTAGACAAATGATTAATTAACGACAAATGATTAATTAACTGTAATTAGACAAATGATTAATTAATGACAAATGATTAATTAACTGTAATTAGGAGAAGGTTAATGATTCTTAATTATACTCTGTAACTGAAAAGAATGCGATTATTTCATAATGCTTTGTAACCAGGAAAAGAAGGCTACTGATTCTCTGTACAACAATTAATGAACATTTTTCTGTAATACTACATACTTGGTACAGAAATGTTCAATAACTGGGCTATGAATGCCACAAACTACTAATTAAGTCTGTAATTGTCAATATTATGTGACTTGATGTCCTTCACCTCATAAGCTGACTACCCTGAATTATTGCAATGTCCATTTGTCCTGTCTATCCCAGTGATCATGGAGCACTATATTTGGTTTTGCACTAATTCTACGTTGGTGTGCCTTGTAAGAGTGTGGTGTTGACACGACATGCTGTCCACCACCATGAGCGATGAAGACATTATTATGGTCCCACTGTTTGGTGTACCTAATGTACTGCCAAAATGAAAACATGGAACATTACTACGACAGTTCAGTGTCTTGGCTACACTGATAAATTCTGATGGGAAAAGAACTTCAAGTTGTGTCACTTGGTGTTGTACTTCTGTGGAAAGATATGGACTTTCAGAGCAGCTGTGTGCAATCTAAAGTGCTACAACCATGATGCAATCCTTCCCTTTCCTATCCTGATTCTTGTCACATAAAGAAAAAATTTTTTGGTAACATCATTTATGTTCATAGGTTATACATTTTTCGATTCGCTGAACTCCAATGCGAGTACACTTATGTCACTTGTCAACATAATATTTTTTGCCAGTGTGTTCATTTGTTCTGAATATGCTAAAGAATTTTCAGTGCCTGTGCACTTTATTATCTGTCAAATAATTTGTATATATTTTTCTGATTTGCTACTATGTTTTGTACTCACATTTTGTCTTTGTCTGATATATTTTGTACTTAGTGCGTGTGCACAACATTTACTTTATGTACTACATCTAATTATTCTTGCCAGTCTGTTTATTTGTTCTGCATATGCTAAAGAATTTTTTCAGTGCCTGTGCACTTTATTATCTGTCAAATAATTTGTATATATTTTTCTGATTTGCTACTATGTTTTGTATTCACATTTTGCCTTTGTCTGATATATTTTGTACTTAGTGCGTGTGCACAACATTTAAATATTCTGTAAGTTGTAGGATTTTGTTAATTAAAAAAAAAAAAATTTGCCGCGATTGGCAAGTCCAAATGACTCACCATCGCTGCCAAATTTTTGCCCCCCCAGTGGAGGGTTATGAAACACGTATGTAACGCAGCAGCGATGGCGAGGCATTGTAGCATCTGTGACCAGAGAGTATGCGCTTGACCGCGCGAGTGTTGCGAGCGGTTCTCAGTCTGTCAGTAGTCGTTTCTCAGTCTGTCAGTCAGTCGTTGCGAGTCTGTAGCTCTCTCTAGTTGAGGGCAGTTCTCTGTCAGTAGTCGTCGCGTGCTCTACGCCAATAGTCGTCATGGAGAGCGGTCGGCAACACTGGTCAAGATGGTGAATAAGGTATACTGTTAATTAATATAATTATTAGGTAATGAAAAATTTTATTTATTGTAATTATTCTCCAACAAGTCTCCCAATAATAATTTTTTATTTCAAAAGCATTTTCTCAAAAATTTAATTTTTTATTGAACTCAAGATTTCGTTGCACTTCCCATTTCATTCCACTTCTTTTGAAGAAAAATTCCACTAAAATCACAAAAAAAAGAGAATATTATTATTTGCAATGCAGTTCCTCCAAGCGGTGCGCAACAACAAGAGCAGATATGTGACATCCATTTATTCTGAGGTAAGACTTTAATTCTGATTGTTTTACACAGGGCCAAAGACCGATATTTCGGTTTAATTGTATTTTCTTGTCACTGAACGGATTTTAAATTTTGTGAAGAATTTATATTTGAGTCAGATTGCGTATTTCACATTTTTGTTGCCATTGTCAGTACATTTCATTGTGGGCAGGTTACGCATAGAGCCATGTCCATCAGCTTTTCTAATTAATATCGTTATTTTCTTTTAAAATTTTTGTGGGGAGGTTACACTTGGCTCCCATTTCTATTGAGTATTGTCATTTATTTTCTTTTAAAATTGCGGTGGGGAGGTTACACCCCGTGACTCTGCTGCTTTTCTTGCCCCAGATTCATGGCCTGATAGGAACGCAAGGCCATTGCATGCCACCAGGGCACCCCAGGAGGAGGGGATGGACATTGCGCCTGATAATTTGCAGCACCGCCACCAGAACAAAATTCGTATGTGTCGTTTGTCCCGTGATTCTGCTGCTTTTCTTGCCCCAGATTCGTGGCCTGATAGGACCACACGGCCTTCGCATGCCACCAGGGCACACCAGGAGGAGCGGATGGACGTTGTGCCTGATAATTTGCAGCACTCGCACCAGAACAAAATTCGTGTGTGTCGTTTGCCCTGTGATTCTGCTGCTTTTCTTGCCCCAGATTCATGGCCTGATAGGACCACACGGCCTTCGCATGCCACCAGGGCACCCCAGGAGGAGCAGATGGACGTTGCGCCTGATAATTTGCAGCACCGCCACCAGAACAAAATTCTTGTGTGTCGTTTGCCCCGTGATTCTGCTGCTTTTCTTGCCCCAGATTCATGGCCTGATAGGACTGCACGGTCTTCGCATGCCACCAGGGCACCCCAGGAGGAGCGGATGGACGTTGCGCCCTCGCCCTCGCCGTCCCCGGTCGCCGATCCGATGGACTTGGACCCATGGTCGCCGTCATCGCCCCAGGACACGCCCTCAGGCCTGAATGTAAGCCCTGGCAACAGGTTTTCAGAGGATGTTCCCGCTGCTTCGCAACCCCGATGGTGGGGTATGGTCAGGAGTACGCCGTCCTCCACAGTCGGGGCTCCCAGCTCATCTCTACATCCAGTGTCCTGCCCTACACTCCTGTTGTCTTTCGCATCCTCCCTACACAACGACGGTGCGCCGTTGTGGGGTGGGGGTTGGGGGTGGGGGGGAGAGGCATGTGCTGGCGTAAGCTGTCGCCAGCACACCGGTCGGCAAAGGTGAAGCACGAAGATCGATTAGTAGGCACTGGATCAAGCACGCCTATCATGAGAGAGGCCAGAGACACACCGACAAGCAATACGCCGCCTACACCCTCTGGACAGCATGTATTTAGGCTGACGCCCCTGACCGGAGGGCATCGCTCACTCAGTCAACCAGTTTGGCGTCTGGTAACTAAGGCACAGGTCAGGTTTAGTTCGTCACAGGCTACGACAGTACATAGCGACCACATTAGTGAGTATAGGGGGACTAGTTTCATTGACATTACATCAGTCTGCAAGAGGACTATTACTGATGAGCTTGTACCACAAAACATGGACTCTATTCAAGTTAACTAACAGCTTTCCGGTTCATGTAAATAAAGAACCGTATTAATCCACGTGTGCATTTGTGTTGGAAGATGATACCGGCCACCCATAACCCTTGGCCGGCCGCTGTGGCCGAGCGGTTCTAGGCATCAGACCGGAACCGCGCTGCTGCTACGGTCGCAGGTTCGAATCCTGCCTCGGGCATGGATGTGTGTGATGTCCTCAGTTTAGTTAGGTTTAAGTAGTTCTAAGTCTAGGGGACTGATGACCTCAGATGTTAAGTCCCATAGTGCTTAGAGCCATTTGAACCTTGCGCCCTTGCGGTACATGACTCTGCAATGACCAGCGACTATTAGAATCAGTGATAGATTTAACAAGTAACATTCATAAACATGCCCTTGTGCCTTAAGGAACTACTGTCGTCATTCCGTGTGCCTTGTAGACAGTTTGTTGATCTGCTATAGGAAAAATTACTTTGTGTGCCTATTAATTCATGATTCTTGTCCTCTTGGCGGAATATAATTTAAAGTTCCCAGAATGAGATGGAAACATTCCCCAGGCAGTGGCTAGCCATGTCTCCGCAATATCCTTTCTTCCAGGAGTGCTAGTTCTGCAAGGTATGCAGGAGAGCTTCTGTGAACTTTGAAAGATAGGAGACGAGGTACTGGCGGAATTAAAGCTGTGAGGACGGGTCGTGCGTCGTGCTTGGGTAGCTCAGTTGGTAGAGCAGTTGCCCACGAAAGGAAAAGGTCCCGAGTTCGAGTCTCGGTCTGGCACGCAGTTTTAATCTGCCAGGAAGTTTCATAATTTAAAGTTGTCCGTCAAGAGTGAGTACAAGGAGACCTACATAAACATTTTGTAACACCTCTGATTTATGTATCCCGCTCGATCGGGATCTGAATAGCAGCCCAAATAAATATTAATTAATGTGACCGTGTACCTAATGGGGCTGGCAATCGGATTTGACTGCTACGGAGTTGTTACATTCCATTTTGTCCTTCTCAAATGCTGTAATAATGAAATGTCTGGTGACAAGAAGAACGCAAACACAGCTTCACTAATCAAGACCTATATTCGTCTCAAAAACACAAGAAAAGGGAGACATCCACTGCCTTCGTCATACATATTTAATAACGGCTAATCTCAGCACAGGCTTCCTCGCTATTCATTATCGTCACACGCAAATTCAATCACTGTAATCCAACACATCCAACACTGCAATCCAACACTGCAATCCAAATGATGCCGGCGCGGTAGACGCGAAACCAAAAATATCGGCACAGAAATATCACTGATCACTCTCGTAATTGTACTTCTTCACTTTCCCGTATTATTCAAACACAAAGGGGTTAAACCGCGGCGATGGCCACTCCCTTTGTCGGTACAGCCTTGGGATATAGCTACAGGCCTCCACACGGCTCGGCCCGCAACCTGGGAACTGAACTCAACTCTACACTCGCATTCGCAACCCGACACACTATCGATTGTTTGCCCTATCGACCTGTGCCGAGTGCAAACTTATAGTAAGGGCCTACGGACCCCTTACAATTTTTTATCTGTAATGAGGCCTAGTCTTTAACAGTGGAATCAAACTCCGTAAATAAATGTGGATTTCATGCGATCATTTAAAAAGAACTACAGGACTTCTCTTTTTATTTATTAAGAGATACAGTCCTATAACGAACATTTTGAATTAAGGAATCAATGCCACAGATATCGAGAAGCAACATTAATCTACAGGTAGGTCCCCCTTGTATCTGTACAAGCCGAGTATCGCCGACATAACGAACACAGGCATTCATAAACAGTTCCAGGGTCCGTGAGCTTCCCTAAGGAAGGCCTTGGAAGGGAACACAGCTGTACGCAGTAGTTGGAAAAAATTCTTTTTCGGGTTAAGAGGGAAGAGCTTATTATGTTTTTGCAAGGCATGGAGAGATACCATGGTGAGGTACCATGTCTGCTAGCCAGGACTGCTCCTAGCTGAAACACCACTAGTATTCTGTGCATAGTCCCTCTGGATGGGCAAGAAATCATGTACCTCTTACAGATTGCAGTGACTGACAAGTCGCAGTTGCCACAATAACAACTTTACTGCCTCTGGTTGCTATTTCAGTCCAACTAAAAGATTCAAGTACCAACTAAAAGAAGCGTTTAACATTTAGTGCTCTTTGCTATCTATTGACCGAAATTCTTATGTCTTTGTCAGAGTCTTGTGTCACGCCATCGAGTCCGGCTGCATATGCTGTCGTATCGCCAGAAGAGTGATATCACAAGGCAAATCTGGTATATCGCGACGGAACAACAAGTAAGCACAGTCTCTGCCAGACGTAACGACGAATGAGAGACGTTGGCGTAGACACGCCCACAAGAGTTTCCATAGGCCGCCGCTGGAGAATCCTCACGTCAGAGAGACGTGCCGCTGAGCCCACTCTACGATCAGCGCCTACGACAGTATCGTCTCACTACCGCCAGCAGGGCTGCGGCGAACTTTGTATCATTTGTACTCTGAGAGAAGTGAGTATTATCGTGTACTGTATCAGGTGATAGACTGTTACGCTGTACTGTATCATGTGATACCTTAGAGTTCAGTGACAGTAACAAATGCATGACATTCCTATAGCAGTGCAAATGCTATCGACGACAGTGTCGCCTAAGAAAAGTTACTGAACACAGCCTTCCTAAATTCCTTCACCAAAGAGGACGAAGTAAATATTCGAGGATTCGAATCGAGAGCAACTGCTAACGTGAGTAACTTAGAAGTAGGTATCCTAGGAATGGTGAAGCAACTTAAATCACTTAACAAAAGCAAGTCTTCCGGGTCGTACACCAATTAGGTTCCTTTCAGAACACGCTGATTCAATAGCTCTATACTTAACTATAATGTACTACCGCTAGTTAGACTCAAGATCCGTATCCAAAGACTGGAAAGTTGAACAGGTCACACCAATATTAAAGAAAGGCAGTAGGAGTAATTCACTAAATTACAGGCCCATATCATTAATATCGATATGCAGCAGGATTTTGGAACATATATTGTGTTCCAACATTATGAATTACCTCGAAGAGAACGTTCTATACACACACAGTCAAAACAAAATTAGAAAACATCGTTCTTGTGAAATACAACTAGCTGTTTGCACACACGAAATGTTGAGTGCTGTTGATAAGGCATTTCAAATTTATTCCGTATTTCTACATTTCCGGAAAACTTTTCACACAGAACCTCATAAGCCGCTAGTAATCAAACTGCGTGTATATGGAATGTCGTCTCAGTTATGCGACAGGATTCATAATTTCCTGTCACAGAGGTCACAGTCCGTAGTAACTGACGGAAAGCCATCGAGTATTGCAGAAGTGATTTCTGGCGTTCCGCAAGGTAGTGTTACAGGCCCTCTGCTATTCCTTATCTGAATAAACGATTTAGGAGACAATCTGATCAACTGTCTTAGGTTGTTTGCATATGATGCTGTCGTTTATCATCTAGTAAAATCATCAGAAGACCAAAACAAACTGCAAAACGATACAGAAAAGATATCTGTGTGGTGCAAAAATTGGCAATTCACCCTAAATAACGAAGAGTGTGAGGTCATCCACACGAGTGCTAAAAGGAATCTGTTAATCTTCGGTTTCACAATAAATCAGTCAATTCTAAAGGCCATAAATTCAATTAAATACTTACGAATTACAGTGTCGAACAACTTAAATAGAAAAAAACGCATATAAAATGTTGTGGAAGGCAAACCAAAGACTATGTTTTATTGGCAGGACAGTTAGAAAATGTAACAGATCTACTGAAGAGACTGCCTACACTACGCTTGTCCGTCCTCTTTTGGAGTACTGCTGCGCGGTCTGGGATCCTTACCAGATAGGACTGACTAAGTACATCGAGAAATTTCAATGAAGAGCAGCACTTTTTTTTATTATTGCGAAATAGGCGACAGAGTGTCACTGACATGATACCGGATTTATGGTGGACATCATTAAAACAAATGCGGAATCTTCTCACGAAATTTCAATCACCAACTTCCTCCTACGAATGAGAAAATATTTTGTTGACGCCGACCTACATTGGAAGAAACGATCATCATAAGAAAACAAGGCGAATCCGAGCTCATACTGAGAGAGAGGTGATTGTTGTTTCTGGGCGCTGTTTGACATTGGAATAAAGAGAATTATTGTGAACGTGGTTCGATGGACACTCTGCCAGGCACTAAAAGCGTGAGTATCCATATAGATGTAGATATGCCAATGAATTGTTTCAACGTTAAGTAATTCACATTGCTGAAGTCATAATAAAATGATTTAATGCACTGAAGAGCCAAAGAAACTAGTACACCTGCCTAATATCGTATAGGGCGTATAGGCGAGCACGCAGAAGTTTCGCAACACGACGTGGCATGGACTCGACTAATGTCTGAAGTAGTGCTGGACGGAATTGACACCATGAATCTTGCAGGGCTGTCCATAAATCCATGAGAGAACCAGGGGGTGGAGATGTCTTTTGAACGGCACGTTGCAAGACGTCCCAGATATGCTCAATACTATTCATGTCTCCGGAGTTTGGTGGCCTGCGGAAGAGTTTAAACTCAGAAGACTGTTCCTGGAACCACTCTGTGGCAATTCTGGAAATGTGGTTGTCTTGCTGGAATTGCGTAAGTCCGTCGGAATGCACAATGGACACGAATGGATGCAGGTGACCAGACAGGATGCTTACGTATATGTCACCTGTCAGACTCGTATCTAGACGTATCAGGAGTCCCATATCACCCCAACTGCACACGCCCGACACCATTGCACAGCCTCCATGAGGTTGAACAGTCCACTGCTCACATGCAGGTTCCATAGATTCATGAGGTTGTCTCCATACCCTTACACGCCCATCCGCTCGATATCATTTCAAACGAGACTCATCCGACCAGGCAACATGTTTCCAGTCGTCAACAGTCCAATGTCGGTTTTGACGGTTCCAGGCGAGACGTAAAAGTTTGTGTCGTGTAGTCATCAAGGCTACACGAGACGGCCTTCGGCTCCGAAAGCCCATATTGATGGTGTTTCGTTGAATGGTTCGCACGCTGACACTTGTTGATAGCCCAGCATTGAAATCTGCAGCAATTTTCGGAAGGGTTTCACTTACGTCACACTGGACGATTCTCTTCAGTCTTCATTGGTGCCGTTCTTGCAGGATCTTTTTCCGGAGATTTGATGCTTCACCAGGTTCCTGATATTCGTCGCGAGGAGTAGCCTTGAGGTCTAGGGCGCCATGCCACGGTTCGCGCGGCTTCCCCCTGTCGGAGGTTCGAGTCCTCCCTTGGGCATGGGTGTGTGTGTTGTCCTTATCGTAAATTATTTTAAGTTAGATTAAGTAGTGTGTAAGCCTAGGGACCGATTACCTCAGCAGTTTGGTCCCATAGAACTTGTACGGAAAAATCCCCACTACCGCTACCTCGAAGATGCTGAGCCCCATCGCTCGTGCGTCGACTATAACACCAAGTTAAAACACACTTAAAGCTTGATAATCTACCATTGTAGTAGCAGTAACCGATCTAACAACTGTGTCGGAATCTTGTCGACCTCAGCGTCGTATTCTTCCTGTTTACATGTCTCAGTATTTGAATACGCGTGCCTATACCATTTCTGCAGTTACAGTATGAAATTGCCCTCCTCCAGAGCTCACTAGTTTGCCGACGAGTATTATTTCGTCCTGCGCAATAATTTCAGTGAAACGTCAGAACTAGAAGCCGCAAATAGCAACTAAAAGTAACGTTTAACATACAACGACGTCTCCCATCTGTTTACAAACGTTCGTACATCGTTCTAAGAACCTCGTTACTCTCACAGTAGGCGTATAACTTATGCATAGTCGAAGGAACGAACCAGGAAGCTAATTTGCTCTGAGAAAAATTTTCCACTTGATGTTTTACCTGGGAACTGCGCTATGTTTGGCAAGAGTGTGATACTGGACTCTCCTGAAATATTGTATGTGGTGGCAGTCTGATCAGTAGCTTAGGTTAGGTTGAAAGTTGATAACTCGGTGAATGCCAAATACAGGTTGTGGTACTAGCTTGAACTGAAGTGTAGCCTAATGTTTATGTTCGCGCCCGATTTAAACACACACAACGAAGTTTTCATCATAAAAACTAAAACCGCAAGCTAAATTCAGAAAATGTATGTGTTAGATAATGGACAAGGCCCCGATAACTATTTTGATGCGTATTGTACACATGTGTAGTATATAAACTGCTAACAACGCAGGGGTGTGTCCACCACGTAACTTATGAATACTTTTTTTCAACACTACAATACAAAGGTAAACTTATATGTGTATCTTCAAGTATTGTATGTATACTATTCCCGACGTAAACTTTTTACTGGGACATCTGTACTTCCCACTCTTTTCGCTTGCGTGTGATCAACCTTAAGACGGATAATCAAGTCTTTATCAATAAGTACATGGCAGAACATTTAGGGATATGGGACAGATTTAACAACGAGAGAATGGAATTTCATTTATTCATTTTTAGTCTATTTCAGATTTGTTTATCTTTCCTTTCAAATCGCATAATGGCTTCAGTGACACACTCTTGAAAAACTCAATATGTACACTTTACGGGCGAGAACTTATCACTTTCGTTGTACTGACATCGTTCACCTGACCACCAGATATACTTGGCAGTGCCTGTTATCTGCTGCTTGCGACTAATTGCAGTGCAGCGTTACGATGATAAATTGCTGAAGTCGCGTTTTAAATTTGGGAGAGTGTGGAGGTACACAAGCTGTAAATTCATTACCGCAATTTAAACTGTGACAAATTCTAACTAATAACCGCAGTTATCGAAAGGTAGCATTCACAGAAATCACTGACATCGGAAAATCTCAATTTAGCACATTGCAACATTATGGAGAGGGTATCTGTAGGTTCAGTAAACGTTTATAGTTCATCTCTACAATCTGTTCAAACTGTTCACATAATATTTCGACACATAACGTTTGCAGACACCCTATAAGTTCTATAGACAAGAAATATAAGATGGATTTTAGAGCTTATCGAAATTTATTTTCAATGTACATCTACAACCAAATTTGCAAACGCACAGTAATCAAAAAACATAAGTTTTTGGAACAGATAAATGGTACATTACGATTAAACAAACCTCTGAGCACATACATAAATGAAACAGCCGTGTTACTTTCAACAACGAACCAAAAGTCGAAATTTTTAAGTATTGTTAAATTATTAATTAAATCATTTTTTTAGAACTTTATGTATCATCCGAAAAATTAGGAGACACAGGTACTGAAAGGTGTCCTACTTTTTGTAAGTTCTGTCCCAAATAGAAAAATAGCTACATTTGAAATACGGAAACTGCGTCGTAATTTCGAATTAAAAACCATCACTGATTCACAAGACAGTTCACACCAAAATTATTTATACAATCTGATATGGAACATGAAACAGATGTAACCTATTTGCAGAAAAACACAAAACTGCAAAAGACCTCTTTGACCATCAGAGTGGGAGGTACGCCGAAGTCAAATTAAGTACATCACTGTCAGCACAATACAAACATCATATTCCCGTTAACAATTATCAATAGTTACTGTAACCATTATTTTCAACCTGTAAGTTTCACATTTTTCTAGTTTTTGTAATAATAATAACCTGTGTCAAAAGCTTTCATACAAAATCAAGAGTAACAATGCGAGCCTGAACCTGGAGGTTTCACGAGATCTTTGATGTCTCGAGGTAGATGACACACTTGGTTGTCAGGGATAGTAGGAAGTGGACGTGTTTTGAGGGTCGCTCTAAAAAGTGTCGTCATCACTAATACATCTAAATATTGTAACAAATAGTGAAAGTGTATCACAATTTGGAAGTAAACCACCTGGTGGAAAATGATATCATGGCCAAGACTTTTTATTTAATGACAAACGTCAAACCAAGCAGCAGCACCAGCCTCGAGATACATCGCCCAAAACTTCAACCACATCAGAAAGCTAAATACAAACTACTTCAGCTAAACCCTCTTCATTTGTACCAAATTTAAATACTTTAGGGCAGAAGACGAGTACTGGAATCTGGTCATACCCAAAAAGGTATTAGGCCACCTGGATGAAGAGACGTTAGAAAGTTCCCACTAGGCCCCTCCAATAACTATGTAGTTTACACACATTCTGGCATTATAAGATTCATCATAATATTCTTTAAGTCTGGTTTTCGTTCTTTTTGATGCAATTCAATTATTGTATTCTACTCACAGGGAGAAATTGTCCAGATTGTTTGTCTTATGGATACAATCACGTTGACAATGTCTATGACATCAGAATTTTCAGTGGAGACAGCAAGTGCAAGTAATATATTTGCTGTCTGCAGCCTCTATGGGGTGCAGTTTGCTACAAGTTGAAGATGATATTGTAAAGTTGTATGACACAAACTATCATGGTTTATTGAGAAGGGAAAATTTTAGGATAAGGACCTGTGGGCCATAAAATGTGAGGCGGCGGGCTTTTTGGTTTTGTCACGCAATGCATCGGTTTCTAAACCTGGAAGTTAACTACTCCACAAGGACCTGTAAATTAAGCAAATGAACAAACAGAAAATAGTCCAAACTGTCACACGTTATCTGCAGTCCGCTTGTTCACATTTCAGTAAAGTAAATTCCTACACACTGCTCTGAAGGGAGTGAGGAAGTAATGACGAGAAATTAAAAAGTTCACTGTCTGAAAGAATTACGTATATTCAAAAATCTGCTGTTTCATGTGCATAAATTGTTCATAAATCACATAAATTTTACAGATCTCATCAGCAATTGACACAGTTCCGAATCTAAATCTCGTCAAAGATCCATTATTAATGAATTCCTCTTCTGCAACGTATTGTTCGGATAATTCAAATAAAGTTTTAACAATCCACTAACCACCGGATTACGGGCGACACAAAACCACGCTAGAGAGAAAAGGACTAGGCATTTATTCTTGTAGTTCATGAAAAAATTCCATTTATAACAGTCCTAAAAAAGTGTGATGTTAAAGTTACTCGCAATTCACTCAAAGGATGTCCATACACCGCCATCCTGGAGAGTCGTGTTCACAGTAGGGGGCAACAGCACAAAGCAGTCCGTCGCGAAGCTAGGCAAGTGACTTTCTGTCCGACGGCGACACCACTGTTGACGAAGACGTTGAGCGAATGACCCGCGAAGCAGCTCCGCCATTGCTTGTATACCCTCGGTGCTGGCAGAGCAGACCGGAAGACGCAACGATTGCATCTAAAATGGCAGCGCACCTGCCTCAGTGCTGTAAATGAGCCCTCTCGACATAGTAAATTGCTAACAACTTTCTCAATAACTGGCATGGTTACTACTGCAGTTTCGTTTCAGTATGTTGTTCAGTATAGTTGGTACGATGTTTTAAGTGAAGCTTTAAGTGGCGATTACCCCGGTAACTGTCCATTCTGTCGTCGCCGTGCCCTTGTTAAATCACTTCAGTTTTTCTGATCTTGGGTACATCGCAACCACCTCCATACAAGGTATGGTTCTGCGGCCGCGTAGTTTAAGGCGCCATGTCACGGATAGCGCAGCTGCTTCCGCCGGAGGTTCGAGTCCTCCCTCGGGCATATGTGTGTATTTGTTGTTCTTACCATAAGTTAGTTTAAGTAGTGTGTAAGTCTAGGGACAGATGACCTCAGCATTTTGGTCCCTCAGGAATTCGCACAAATGTTCAAAGGGCTCTGTCACTATGGGACTTAACATCTGAGGTCATCAGTCCCCTAGACTTAGAACTACTTAAATCTAACGAACCTGCGACCGTAGCAGCAGCGCGGTTCCAGACTGAAGCGTCTAGAACCGCTCGGTCACAGCGGCCGGCAGGAATTCACACACATTTGAACATTTCTAGCTTATACTTAAATAGTCTTCGTTTCGTTTAATGTGTGTAAGGGCGCTGATAACATCGCCGATGAGCGCCTGTAAGCACAAAAAAAAAAAAAAAAAAAAAAAGAAAGACCCTCACACACACACACACACACACACACATACACCTAACAGTAGACAGTCTAGTATGTTATTATGACTTTTCGTCCAAAATTTACATTTCTTTCAAAAATTCGAAAATAATTTAATGACAATTCACAGAACACTTCTACATAATTTTTAAAATCAAATTACACGTATTGTAAACGTTACAACACTGTATCTTTAAACACAACCGGATGTAAAATTTCGTGGAATAACGATCTTTGGGGAAACAATACATCTGATGATGTTCAAACTCTATATATCTTATTTCTGCCGGCCGGGATGGCCGAGCGGTTCTAGGCGCTACAGTCTGGAACCGCGCGACCGCTACGGTCGCAGGTTCGAATCCTGCCTCGGGCATGGATGTGTGTGATGTCCTTAGGTTAGTTAGGTTTAAGTAGTTCTAAGTTCTAGGGAACTGATGACCTCAGAAGTTAAGTCCCATAGTGTTCACAGCCATTTGAACCATATCTTATTTCTACATACTACCTACTCCTAAATCCGCACCTATCAGGGATATCATCAGTGCAGTGGAACAGGCAGCTGCACAACTTCCACCTGAAGCAGCTGAAGAAGTACGTCGCGAAACTTGTCGTGTTCTCACGCAAACTAAACCTGTGAAGCCGAACATTTCTAGCAGGGTGAGGGCGGCCATACAGGAGCTACGAGAAGATCCACATATCGTGGTTTTACCACCCGACAGAGGCAACGCAACTGTGATCTTATCTTATCAGGATTATATTGAGAAAATGCAGGGTTTGCTTGAAGACAGCGAGCATCGGAAGATCAGCACCCTACCAAGAGAGTGGAGACGAAACTATGGCTCTTCTCAAGGAATCCGGTTTACCAGACGATGTTGTGAAGAAGCTACGATAGAAAGCATGTGTTCCATCGACACTTTACGGGCTCCTGAAGGTACACCCGCTTGTCAACAACTCTGGAGCTCCGAAGTACTCTCTTGCAAAATACTTGAAGGATATGTTAGTCCATACGTCGGAAAATGCCCACATCATATTCGCAAGTCAATGCATTTTGTAAGGCGTCTAAACAACTTCAGTCTTCTTGATTTGAACATCCTTGTGAGCTTCGATGTTGTCTCTGCCTTCACGAGGGTGCCTAGGCAGGATTCGTTGGAACTTATTGGTCATAAATTTCACGCAGGGATGACTAAACTTTTTAGGCACGTCCTGACGTAGACATACTTTCTCTTCGACGGTGGATACTACAAGCAGACGGAAGGAGTAGTCATGGGGAGTCCACTTTCATCGGTCGTTGCCAACTTGTTCATGGAACATTTCGAGGAAGAAGCCCAGACAAGCTGAATGGTTTCCTCATACATCCCAATTCCATACACCAGAACATCAAGTTTTCCATGGAAATCGACGTGGATGGAGTGCTCCCCTTTCTTGATGTCCTGATTAAAAGAAGAGCAGGCGGCACATTGGGCTAGAGCGTGTACCGTAAGAAGATGCACACCGACCGTTACTTACATGCAAACAGCTGCTACCATCCAGAGCAGAGAAACGGTGTCCTCAAAACATTAGTTCACAGGGCCCGTACCCTGACAATAAGAGCCTTAGCCAAGAACTTGAAGATCTGAGGTCGGTTTTCCGGAAAAACGGCTACACAGAGAAGCAAGTTCGGAGAGCTCTACGTCCCACACCGACTGAACAAACGCGGCAAACAAAAGAGGAACCTCAGCTGGATAGGGCAGAGCATTTATTCCGTTCTGTGGCGCTTTATCAGGAAAGATGGGTCGAATTCTTCAAGAACTTCAAGTCTAGACGGTCTTCCGCCCACCAATTAAGACACAAGAACGACTTGGTGATGTCAATGACGATCTGGGATTACGGAAATACGGAACCTACCAGATCCCCTGCGAATGTGGTATGACTTACATAGGTCAAACGGTGCGTACTATCGAAGATTGTTGCCAAGAACATCAACGGCACGCAAGACTGCAGCAGCCTAACAAGTCGGCGGTTGCTGAACATAGCCTCTCGGAATTACACAGAATGAATTACTGTCAGACCAAGGTTCTGACACAGGCGTTCAAATACTGGGACTGTGTCATTAAAGAATCCATCATTCTGAACCTGATTGAAAGGAGGAAGAAGCATCCCACCACGAACAGACTTCGAGAGCAGGCAGGGATACTAAAAATACGCCGTCGGCACGCGCTCCTGGGCGTGGACCGCGATCGAAACACCTGGATGGTTGGGGGGGGGGGGGGGGGGGAGGAGATAAAAGCCCGGCGCGGGCGCTTCGGTGGTCAGTTCGTCAGCGCACCTGATGATGACAACGTGGTCGCTTGCCGAAATATTGTGCCCGTTGGACACTACCACCTGGCTCTTCACCCGTAAACTCTTTCCTCATGAAGCACGCCGGTAGAAATTGAAGAATCACATTAACCCAACTGCATATTTCTGGAAAGTACTCGACAAAGATATGTGGGACCATCAGCTATCCGACAGAAATGATCTAAAGAACCCTCCACAAGAGGAATGGCGTAAAATTACGGTACAAACAAGAGCATCTCTGGTGAAATCCATGCCAAGCAGATTATAAACACGAACGGAAGGCCTACTTAGTACTAACCATAACATTCTCTGTTCAGTGTACTGTTCTCAGTGTTGCAGACGTGTACTTATTTTTCGTCCTAAATTGCCTGTCTTTACTTTTGAATGTTTAACGCTGTTAGTTTTGTTTGTTTATCGTTTTCTCCCTTTCACTGATTAATAAACAAGTCGAGCCCTAGCTGTACTTCACTCCGACAATTTCCCGCTATGTGTATCCGTGAAAAACGAGAATCTATGAAACATTTAAATACGAATAATTTAGATTGAGCTTCACTGAGACTATCGACTGAAACAACAAGTTTTCTGTTACCAGTCCAATTTATTTTATTTGCACTGCGCGTTTAATAGGACGACACCTCTATCATCAGTTTGATTCACAATGATAGTGGTTTAAACGTCTTGCGAGCTAATATCCCAAACATGTTCAGGCTCACATGCGGTTCCTCTTCGTCGAAATGTCTTGGCTAGAGGTTGAACTGCACGTGTCGCATCACACGCCCTAAATTAGACACTTGTGACCCTTTGGTTAAATTGTCTGGCTGATGGCAAGTTTGTGAAATACGAAGTTAACATTGCATATAATAACAGAAATAATGATATCAGGAACTAAATTAACGACCATAAATGATGTAGGCCACACAGTTGCGATTTGGATAGAATAATGTTTATTCAGAAAGTAAACTAACAGCGAAAGTTGTCGTATTTAGAGTTACTGTTACACTCGAGCTTTGACACAGTTCGACCATTCACAATCTCAACGCGAAATGCCAGTTATCTACGCGAAAATTTAGAGTTCACACCAGGCGCGCGGCTGCTCACTGCTCAGAGACTAAGCCCCGCGGTACCACACAACGCGAAATTTTAAAGTCGTATCACTTCCTACCTGCCTAAAGACCGATCGTCCGCTTTCGCGTCTGCATCCGAACTGTACCCTTTGGTGTCTCCAGTCGACTGTCCCTTTGTGCTCGTTTCCGGCCGCGTTTCCAGCGCGCCGAATATCCCCGCTCAACTGATTAGTGCAGTTCCCTTTCCCGAAGCCGCCCACCTGATTGTCCACAACTTATTCTTCATTATTTTACATTTTAACATGTTTAATAATCAAAGCTTGACGACTTTCACGTTCTAAATAAAGTAGCAATAATATCCCTTACATAATAACCGTTAAATGCTTTTACATAAAACAAATACAATTTCCTTCTTAGCTTTGAATGCCACGGCCAGTAGCCTTGCACCAATGTGCTTTCTGATAAATAAATAAAGAACGAAAGTAACTATTACGCGCCGGCCAGGGTGGCCGAGCGGTTCTAGGCGCTACAGTCTGGAACCGCGCGACCGCTACGGTCGCAGGTTCGAATCCTGCCTCGGGCATGGATGTGTGTGATGTCCTTAGGTTAGTTAGGTTTAAGTAGTACTAAGTTCTAGGGGACTGATGACCTCAGAAGTTAAGTCCCATAGTGCTCATAGCCATTTAAACTATTATGCACTAAATTTTATAACAAATATTCTATTACCCAATGATTCAATAAGGTGTCATGCTGTCATCGTTCAATGTGTTTTGTGTGGAGGTAATGATGATCTGATGCTTAACTGTAAAAACTAATAATTTAAATTTACAATATCTTTTAAACAAATAAAGTTACAGAGTTGATATTTACAAAGTTTGTCAGTTGTCTACATGAAATGTCGATCGTTAAGATCGACCAAAGCGTTCAGATTTTAGCGTTCAGGTCTTTGTTACAAAACTTGTCAATTTCGCTTTAACAGTAAATCCTAAAATATTGTAGTTATGACCAATATTCAAGTTTTATTGGGATCACCATGAAAGTTCATTGGGGGATGGCAGATTAAAATTACTGTGGCTTGATTCCGTACATTACTACAGAATTAAATAGTTTCCTTTACAGCCGATCTTAGGTCCACCATATTTAACACTACTACGTCTCCTAAGCCACAAACGGCTTCTACTGGGTTTCCCTATGACGTAGTTTCTCGTCTGCCTCACTCGCACAATACAGCGCTTAGGCCTCAATACACAATAGACGTCTGTTAGTTTCCCCATCTCGTGGTGAATATGCACCCTTTGTGAGACGCTGTCCTAGACGACAGGGTTCGTTTCTCAAGTCCTGTAGGCTGACCCTTTCGGCTATATATTTAAATGAGAGCGCAATGTTCATTAACTCACAGTCTGAAGCATGTAATGGAAACGAAAATAAATTGTAACTGGTAACAATAAACCTTTAGTTTCAGTTGATATCAATTGCTGTGCATACTGTCCTGGTTAGTCACAAAAGCCTGTAAGACTGAACTCTGCATCTATTAGTTGAAGTTTAGAGTTTGTTAAGCTCAGTGAAGTAGTGGTGCGTCCAGTTACGGACTTCGTAGACATGATTTTTGTATGTAGGCAAGCAATTGGTAGCTGTAAGGATGCTGAATCGTTGTTTCGGGCCAAGTTCCCACTTAGAAGACATTGAACACATACCATGTTTCTATCACTCTTCCAACATTTAATGCAAACTGTGTAAATAGTACCACAACACAATGAGCAAGGAGAACAACGAACGGACGGACTCCCGTCTGGGAAGAATCAGCTCTTGCTGGCGTGAATGAGGAATCTTCAGTTAGCATTTGATGTCTGGGTTACCCAACGCAGTAGTTGCTTTTGCATTAACAATTCCAGCTTCAGTCCCAGTTGGGTTCTAATGTGTGGGCGCTAGGGCAGTAGTACGCAGCCACTGGAAATGTACCTGTGTTCAGGAATGTTTATTCAGAATTTCTCGATCGCATTTAATGGACTTTCGACTATTATCAGTTATCAGAGCCGAAAAGCACATTGACGTAACATAAACGTAAGTTCAACAACTGTGATCATGAGAATTGATAATAAAGAAGTATATTTCAAGACAGACTGCGTGCTTCAATTCTACAATATCACATTTCATCAATAGGTACTCGGAAATGATTAACTTGATCTGGACAAAGAGGGTGTCGCCTGCGTTCGTGGCGGTGTACAGGTAAGAGGGCTGATTGGTTATGCATTCTGTGCAGAATTTATATGCTTCGAGAATTATCGCTGTCGCTTGTAAATTTAATACGTACAATATTTGCTTCATGCTACCTGCAGTGACCACTACATTGTCTAAGTATCTTCACCGTACCTAAACTAACATGCAAAACCAACGTTTAATGTTCTATGCGCAATCCAAAGTGCATGCCAGAGAGAGAGAAACTGAAGAATGACGCTGTTGGATGGTACGTCACGAGGTACACTCCGTCTTGCTAATGTACACTGCCCAGGAACTTGTCTTCTTACGTTTACACGACTATAGCCATAGCCCTGAGGAAAGTGGATTACTGTAGAGTTGAATTTAGGACTGGGACTGTATTTGCGTTTAGTGTTAGCATAGAGTGATAATTGTTATTTATGACTTCACAAACAACTATGGATATAGTTGAATCGCATTTTTTACATCGGTAGTCTGAGAGAAACGAAACACTGCTCATACCAAAGGAGAGTTGCACTAAAAATATTAGAGGCTGAGTGTTTTGCACGTACCACGCTGTGAACTGGAATTAAATGTAGTAGAAGAAAGTAGTTCTTGCATAAACTGGATTGAAAAATACGTAATTTATTGAAAAAAAATCGTCACGGTTATTGTTCCTGCGCAGAAAGTTGCCTTGACTATGGAGAGAATGAAAGATTTTTTTATACATCAGTTGTTGGTATGACTCAGTATTCACGTTGTGAGTAAATAAAGAGTATATGCCATTGACATATTTGTGTTTTGTAGCCCCTTCAGAGTTACACTTGAGGGATGCCATCTGCATACTGTATAAACGTTGCAGTAAGAGCAACTACCTAAAAAGGGTCAATCATGAAATCTTAAACTTAAAATCAGATTTTCACTTCTAGGACGAAAATGTTCACCTTGCACATGTACACAGTTATCGCTGTTCATAGTTTCCATACTGGGAAGGAATACGAATCTGTTACCAATGCCGTCAGATTTCCGATTGCTGGAGAGTCCCAGCGTTGCTTTTGTCCCCTTTGATAATGTACGAGGACTATTCGGAAAGTAAAGAACGATAGGTCGCGAAATGGAAACCACAGCGAAAATCAAAACTGTTTTATTTGCAACGGTTAGCTACACCTTCCAGCTACTTCTCTACACAGTAGCGTTGTACCAACTTTTCAATTCCCTCGTTATAGAAGACAGCTCCCAGTGCTTTTCGACAATTTTCTGCTCTGGACTGCTGCTTGTTGTCTATGTCAAAATATTGTCTTCATAGCCGGCGGTTCTTTTCAGCAGAGATGAACCTCAGGGGTAGCCAATTACGGGCTGTATTGTGGGTGATCAAACACTTCCCATTGGAAACGCTTCAGGAGCATCTTCATTGCCCCTGCAGAGTGTGGCCGAGAATTGTCGTGTAGAACGAACCGCATGACAGTTATGTTGGAAGGAACGACAGAAGTTTCGCACCCTTTATTCATCGTTCTTGAAAGTCTTTCTAGGTAGTGACAGTCAAGCAAGACATTTGCAAACGTAAGATGCCTTTACTACGGTAAATAGAACTTCCAGTGTCAGAAAATTTATAACATCTGTAACACTACCAAAATATTAAAAATAAGCGTCGGTCATAGACGCACCAAAGCGTAATAGAAAGAGGGAGAGAGGGGGATTCGAAAATGAAGACTCAACTACTCTATTGCTGCTCCTTCGCTGTAAGCAGCAGAACGACAAAATCACGTGGAGGTTGGATGACTTCCTTGGGTTCAACTAGCTTAGCCTTCTACAGTATCATAAGAGCTGTACTGCATAGACGATCTGCCTCCAAATCTCTGCTACGTGGAGGTAACTGCTATTTCAGCGTGCAAACATAAGACTAGTTGCTACTTGCACTAATTGTTTGAAAAATATCATGCGATATTAAAAAAGAAAAGAACAGAGAGAGAGCGTGAGTGTGTAGAGATAGATAGGGAGAGAGAGAGAGAGAGAGAGAGAGAGAGAGGGTCATTATTTAAACTCATGTGAAAATAATTCGAAATGATTCCTGATAATTAATACGCGTTGAAAAACACACACTCCAGTCACATTAATGTGCGACGTCAAGGTGTGATAACCACTCGCAGACGGCAAGTGGCAGCAATAGCAGTGGACGGTATAGAAGAGGGTGTCAGAGGGACGCGGGAAACAGTGCAGCCGTTTTCGTAGTGCGGGAACGGAGAGATTAATCCAACTTCCAAAAGGGCAGCATGATCACTGGCTTTCGGGAACAGCGTGCAAGCGTTTCCGAAACGCCTAAGTTTGTAAACTGTTCGTGTGCCGCCGTAGTTAAAGTATACCCTATATGGCAAAATGGAGCTTTCCAAAAGCAGCGCTGAAGCAACTGTTGTGCACCACGGGACCGTAGATGAAAGGATTGAACTACAGGTGTGGTGCTGTGTACAGGCGAATAGGCTTACAACGGTTGAGCATCTGACTTCCCAGGCGAGCCAAGGGCTACCAGCAGCATCTCCTCAACGACCGTTCAGCGAATGTAGCTGCGTACGGAGCTCTGCCGCAGTCGTCTGGTTGATGCACCCATGCTGACTGCTGCTCATCGGCGACGAGGGCTGGAATTTGCACGCCGGTACCGAAACTGCACATCCACCTGCATCCAACTGCACATCCACCTGCTCCATCCGACAGATAGCTGTTGTCGCGTGCGGCGTGAAAAGTCTGAAAGCAAATACACTGCAACCAGAAGGGAGAGTTATGACTGAGGAATATTCTCGACAACATCTCCTGCGTGATCTCCTCATCCTGGAACGTACAATGGATCAACACAAGTATGAATCTATCCTTGGGGACCACGTGCACCCATACATGCAGTTTTTTTTTTCTTCGGAATGTACAAACAGGACAACGCACCGTGTCACATAGCTCACTGGAATGGTTCGAAGAGCATCAGGTGAGTTTATCGTACTCTCCTGAACAACAAACTCTTCGGATTTAAATCTAATCGAGAATCTGTGAGACGATATCGATTACGCTGTTCACGCCATGGATCCTTAACCGAGAATCCTAGCACAACTGGCAATAGCATTGGAGTCGGCATACTTCCATATCTATCTCGATACCTTCCAGAACCTCACTGACACCCTTCCGGTACGTCTCGCGCTGCAGAAGGTTGTAGTTCAGGTTCCTGACTGATGATAACAGTAAAGTGTCTGCGCAGTGTATATCTTTATATATTTCTGTAGTGGATCCGTCTACGAGAAGTGATCGCAATTAATAAAGAAGATACTACACAGTTCACAATCTGCACTTTTACCTACTTGCCTGTTGTATCATGTTTTGAATGTTCTGCAAATTTCGTAAGATTTACAACCTTCTCCAAGCTAATTATTTTCCACTGACAGTTGTTGTTGCGGTCTTCAGTCCAGAGACTGGTTTGATGCAACTCTCTGTGCTGCTCCATCCCGTGCAACCTTCTTCATCTCCGAATAATTACTGCAACCTACATCCTTCTGAATCTGCTTAGCGTATTCATCTCTTGATCTCCTTCTACGATTTTTACCCTCCACACTTCCCTCCAGTACTAAATTGGTTATCTCTTGGAGCCTCAGAACGTGTTTTACCAATAGATCCCTTCTTGACAAGTTGTGGCACAAAAGTCCTATTCTCCCCAATTCTATTCAGTGCCACCTCATTCTTCTGTAGCCCCACATTTCGAAAGCTTCTACTCTCTTCTTGTCTAAACAGTTTATCGTCCATACATGGCTACACTCCATACAAATATTTGCAGAAAAGGCATCCTGACACTTAAATCTATACATGATGTCAATAAATTTCTCTTCGTCCGAAACGCTTTCCTTGCCATAGCCAGTCTACATGTTATATCCTCTCTACTCCGACCATCATCAGTTGTTTTGTTCCACAAATAACAAAACTCATTTACTACTTTAAGTGTCTCATTTCCTAATTTAATACTCTAAACATTGATTGCATTCCATTATCTTCGTTTTGCTTTTGTTGATGAACCTTACATTCTCCTTTCAAGACACTGTCCTTTGGGTTCAGCTGCTCTTCCAGGTTCTTTGCTGTGTCTGACAGAATTACTACCTCAAAGTTTTTATTTCTTTCTTTATTTCAATTCCTACTCCAAATTTTTCTTTTGTTTCCTTCACTACTTGCTCAATATACAGATTGAATAATATCGGTTCGAATCCTGCCTCGGGCATGGATGTGTGTGATGTCCTTAGGTTAGTTAGGTTTAAGTAGTTGTAAGTTCTAGGGGACTGATGACCACAGCAGTTAAGTCCCATAGTGCTCAGAGCCATTTGAACCAATAACATCGGGGAGAGGCTACAACCCTGTCTCACCACCTTCTCAAGCACTGCTTCCATTTCTTGCCCCTCGACTCTTATGAATGCGTTTCTTACTAACTGTAGTCAAAAAAAGTTCAAATGTGTGTGAAATCTTATGGGACTTAACTGCTAAGGTCATCAGTCCCTAAGCTTACACACTACTTAACCTAAATTGTCCTAAGGACAAACACACACACCCATGTCCGAGGGAGGACTCGAACCTCCGCCGGGAACTGTATTCGCAACACATTTTGAGCACGATATGCAAGGATGCTGCTGGATTTACCTACAAAATTATATCATTGTTTAGATAAGACGATACAATGTCACAAACATTGGGATGCGTGAAAAAATGCCAATTAATGCATGAAGTTCTAACACATTTATTCTTTACTGCTAAAACACTCCTATACTCGTCTCAAGGAACTCCGGGACACCCGGTAGCGCTTTTGACAGCCTTCAACTGCAAGACGCAAACGGGTGTGGGCCAAAATAATAGCGTCTGTAGAGCTATGAAGAGGTATTGCTATGGAGACTTTACAAAATCGCGTAGCAGACACGCGAAGCAGCTGCCCCCAGAGTACAGAAACTGTCCGAGATATTTATACGACTATTTCGCAATTTCAAAGGTGTTTTCACGTAGACATGCAAATGAAATTTTCTCGATGTTACTCTACAAAGACATCTCATTATTTGTTTTCGATTCTAATATAAAATTGACAGATAGTTATTATACTCGTATAAAACGGAAATGGGATGGGCCATGGACAACAGAGTAAAACTTTGAGGAATAACTAAAAATAACCTATTTTATTACAATCCCTATAAAATTAGGTATAACCTAAGCTCTTGCGTTCAAGTAATGTTGAAAGGCCACTCTTAGAAAAGCAGAATTAGTTAGAAGAAGGAAATTGGAAAGAAACATAAATAAATAATGAAGTGCCAACGAAACCCGTAGGAAAAAATGTCATCCGTGGCTATTATCGTATTTACTTATTTATTTATTTGTTTACTTGCCATGATCTGATAGGGCCATCACGCTGCCTCTTACATCGGAGCAGGGTTTCACGCATACAGTAACCTTATTCTTAATACGCATGTATACTTGCGAGAAACGTGCTCGCTGGCGGCACCTGAGCCATTTGGCGCACACATTTGCGATCCGACTGAGTCATCAGCACCTCGCGAGCAAATTGCTCGCCAGTTGTGTTCGCACCATTTCAGCACTAACACAGAGAACGCTCAGCAGATACCTGCAGACATTAGACGATATGAGGATACTGAAGTGATCTGGTAACTGCTAGCGCGGACTGAGCTGCGGGCCCGAGCATCAAGCAACCGGCGCCGCTTTGTCGTGCTGGCGAAGGGCGGCCAGAAGGCGCAATGCAATCCAATTAGCGCCCTCTCTGGCTTGCGACGTCACGGTGCGCCCCTCAGGCTCACTTGTTCCACGTAGCGCCGAAACTCCACCTCAGCGAAAGCCGACTCCAACCAGGCGTAAGGCTGCCTTAAGTCACACTGGCCTAAATTTGGTCTATACCATTACAATCCATGTTCGTGTGCCCCATCTAGCGCTCTGTTAGCAGCAGCATAGGCTAACGAAGACAAATACTTATTAATGTTACTTAGGAATGGACAGTGCCTTGAAAAGAAGATACAGGGTGTTTCAAAAATGACCGGTATATTTGAAAGGGCAATAAAAACTAAACGAGCAGCGATAGAAATACACCGTTTGTTGCAATATGATTGGGACATCAGTACATTTTCAGGCAGACAAACTTTCGAAATTACAGTAGTTACAATTTTCAACAACAGATGGCGCTGCAAGTGATGTGAAAGATATAGAAGACAACGCAGTCTGTGGGTGCGCCATTCTGTACGTCGTCTTTCTGCTGTAAGCATGTGCTGTTCACAACGTGCAAGTGTGCTGTAGACAACATGTTTTATTCCTTAGAACAGAGGATTTTTCTGGTGTTGGAATTCCACCGCCTAGAACACAGTGTTGTTGCAACAAGACGAAGTTTTCAACGGAGGTTTAATGTAACCAAAGGACCGAAAAGCGATACAATAAAGGATCTGTTTGAAAAATTTCAACGGACTGGGAACGTGACGGATGAACGTGCTGGAAAGGTAGGGCGACCGCGTACGGCAACCACAGAGGGCAACGCGCAGCTAGTGCAGCAGGTGATCCAACAGCAGCCTCGGGTTTCCATTCGCCGTGTTGCAGCTGTGGTCCAAATGACGCCAACGTCCACGTATCGTCTCATGCGCCAGAGTTTACACCTCTATCCATACAAAATTCAAACGCGGCAACCCCTCAGCGCCGCTACCATTGCTGCACGAGAGACATTCGCTAACGATATAGTGCACAGGATTGATGACGGCGATATGCATGTGGGCAGCATTTGGTTTACTGACGAAGCTTATTTTTACCCGGACGGCTTCGTCAATAAACAGAACTGGTCCATATGGGGAACCGAAAAGCCCCATGTTGCAGTCCCATCGTCCCTGCATCCTCAAAAAGTACTGGCCTGGGCCGCCATTTCTTCCAAAGGAATCATTGGCCCATTTTTCAGATCCGAAACGATTACTGCATCACGATATCTGGACATTCTTCGTGAATTTGTGGCGGTACAAACTGCCTTAGACGACACTGCGAACACCTCGTGGTTTATGCAAGATGGTGCCCGGCCACATCACACGGCCGACGTCTTTAATTTCCTGATTGAATATTTCGATGATCATGTGATTGCTTTGGGCTATCCGAAACATACAGGAGGCGGCGTGGATTGGCCTCCCTATTCGCCAGACATGAACCCCTGTGACTTCTTTCTGTGGGGACACTTGAAAGACCAGGTGTACCGCCAGAATCCAGAAACAATTGAACAGCTGAAGCAGTACATCTCATCTGCATGTGAAGCCATTCCGCCAGACACGTTGTCAAAGGTTTCGGGTAATTTCATTCAGAGACTACGCCATATTATTGCTACGCATGGTGGATATGTGGAAAATATCGTACTATAGAGTTTCCCAGACCGCAGCGCCATCTGTTGTTGAAAATTGTAACTACTGTAATTTCGAAAGTTTGTCTGCCTGAAAATGTACTGTTGTCCCAAGCATATTGCAACAAACGGTGTATTTCTATCGCTGCTCGTTTAGTTTTTATTGCCGTTTCAAATATACCGGTCATTTTTGAAACACCCTGTATAAGATGAACATCAACAAAAGCAAAAAGAGGATAATGGAATGCAGACGAATTAAATCGGGTGATGCTGAGGGAATTAGATTAGGAAATGAGACACTTAAAGTAGTAAAGGAGTTTTGCTATTTGGGGAGCAAAATAACTGATGATGGCCGAAGTAGAGAGGATATAAAATGTAGACTGGCAATGGCAAGGAAGGCGTTTCTGAGGGAGAGAAATTTATTAACATCGAGTATAGATTTAAGTGCCAGGAAGTCGTTTCTGAAAGTATTTGTATGGAGTGTAGCCATGTATGGAAGTGAAACATGGACGGTAAATAGTTTGGACAAGAAGAGAATAGAAGGTGCTACAGAAGAATGCTGAAGATTAGATGGGTAGATCACATAACTAATGAGGAGGTATTGAATAGAATTGGGAAGAAGAGGAGTTTGTGGAACAACTTGATTACAGGAAGGGATCGGTTGGTAGGACATGTTCTGAGGCATCAAGGGATCACCAATTTAGTATTGGAGGGCAGCGTGGAGGGTAAAAATCGTAGAGGGAGACCTAGATATGAATACACTAAGCAGATTCAGAAGGATGTAGGCTGCAGTAGTTACTGGGAGATGAAGCAGCTTCCACAGGATAGAGTAGCATGGAGAGCTGCGTCAAACCAGTCTCAGGACTGAAGACCACAACAACAACAACAACAGGAAAAACAATCTAGCCACAAATCACATTTTCTCCCAGAAATTGGGCCACAAAAAATTGGGATGAGAGTTATCTGTCGTACATTCAGGGTGAATCACCTAAAACTTACACAGTAGATGTTGCGGAAATGGAAAATGCTATTGATGTGGTGTGGGTTTCACAGAATGGTTTGGTAGTCAGTGGCCCGTATTGTTAGCGAATCAGCAGTTTGTAACAATACTTGAAAAGTTTTTTTAATGTGCAAAGATATACTTTTTAAATGGAGCAATGTTTATTGATCTTAACATACTAAAAGTAAGGTAAATTAGAAAGTCAGAGGTGTTTGTTGCAAGTTGCTAGTGCGAGTCGTTTACGAGATATGGTATTTTGGAAAGTTTTCATACCGACACTCGTGTGTGCCATTCAATATGCATAGTTGCTAAGTGCTATGTTGTTACGTTTGCATACATTCTGCTTGTGTGTTCCTTGAGTGAATTACGACTTCCTAGTCAGTTAGCGTGATAGTCCAAGCAGTAGGTCGTGAGTGGTCTATGGGATTCGTCAACGCAGAAGAAGCCGACATGCTCCTAGTGTATGGAGAGTGCAGGAAGAATGCAGTTAGTTCTCGTACGGTGTATGCGCCAAGATATACCAACAGACGTAACCATCTCGCCAATTATTTATCTACCTTTTCAACCAGTTACGCGAAAGTGGTAGTGTAACACCTACTCAACGTAACATAAGGAATGAAGTGACAACAGAAGAGGGGGAAATTAAAGTTATTGCTACTGTTGCAGTTAATCCGGACGTTAGATCCCTCGCAATCGCACGAGGAAGTGGCATGAGTCAGGAAAGTGTCCCACACATTCTCCATCGGCATAGGTTCCACCCCTACCACATCTCTCTCCTTGAAGAGTTGCATGGAAACGATTATGAGAATCGTGTTAACTTCTGTTCATGGACATTAAGACAGGATACTCCAGATGTATCATGTCTCTTGCCAAGCGATGGAGCCACGTTTACCTGTCGTGGTCAGATAAATCTCCGAAACACGCTCTATTGGTCTGTTGACAGTCCCCATTGGCTTCATCAGGTGGAACATCAGTGTCCTTGTACTGTAAAAGTGTGGTGTGGGATAGTGAACCATCAGCTCTTAGGCCCGCGTTTCAAAGACAGAACACTGAGCGAGCAAAGTATCGCAGCCTCCTAAACGACCCCTTCAAAAATGGTTCAAATGGCTCTGAGAACTATGGGACTTAACATCTGTGGTCATCAGTCCCCTAGAACTTAGAACTACTTAAAACTAACTAACCTAAGGACGTCACATACATCCATGCCCGAGGCAGGATACGAACCTGCTACCGTAGCGGTCACGTGGTTCCAGACTGAAGCGCCTAGAACCGCACGGCCACACAGGCCAGCAAACGACCCCTTCCACTGATGTTAAAATACGTTCCTCAGCAAAATAGGAGGAAACTCGTCCCAACATTATTTCTGTCCAGGCCATAGTGTACGAAGTACTACAAAATTTCTTCACGAATTCTTTCCAAATGGTTGGATTGGACGAGGAAGACCTGTACCTTTTTTCTCTCTCTCTTTTTTGAGTCATCAGTTTTCTGGCTGGTTTGATGCGGCCCATCCACGAATTCCTTTCCTGTGTCAACCTCTTCATCTCAGAGTAGTATTTGCAACCTACGTCCTCAACTATTTGCTGGATGTATTCCATCTCTGCCTTCTTCTACAGTTTTTGCCCTCTACAACTCCCCTCTCTAATACCATTGAAGTCATTCCCTCATGCGTTAACAGATGTCCTGTCATCCTGTCCCTTCTCCTTATCAGTGTTTCCCACATGTTCCTTTCCTCTCCGATTCTGCGCAGAACCTCCTCATTCCTTACCTCATCAGTCCACCCAATTTTCAACATTCGTCTGTAGCATCACATCTCAAATCATTCTATTCTCTTCTGTTCTGGTTTTCCCACAGTCCATGTTTCACTACCATGCAATGCTGTGCTCCAAGTGTACAGTCTCAGAAATTTCTTCCTCAAATTGAGGCCTATGTTTGATACTAGCAGACTTCTCTTGGCCAGGAATGCCCGTTTTTGCCAGTGCTAGCCTGCTTTTGATGTCCTCCTTGGTCCGTCCTTGATTGGCTATTTTGCTGCCTAAGCAGGAGAATTAATTAACTTCATCTACTTCGTGACCATCAATGGTGATGTTAAGTTTCTCGCAGTTCTCACTTCTGCTTCTTTCGTCTTTCTTCGATTTATTCTCATTCCGTATTCTGTACTCATTACATTGTTCATTCCATTTAGCAGATCACTCAGGATAGCAATGTCATCAGCGAACCGTATCATTGATATCCTTTCACCTTAAAATTTAATTCCACTTCTGAACCTTTCTTTTCACCTTAGCCGGCCCATTCCTCGGATTTGATACCTGTAAACTATTTTCAGTGGGGAATTCTGAAAGACGCTGTCTACAAGGGCATACCAAGTACACTCGATGATATGCTACGACGTATTACTATAGCCTCCTCGAACATCTTCGCTTGAAACGCAAGCACGTGTGCAGCATTCGTTCCGTACCAGACTGGAAGCGTGTATTGCTGCTACCGTTTATCATTTTGAAGACACCCTATGTGGTGTATTGCTTGTAAGAACCCACATTAGTGGACTTAACCGCCGGCCGTTGTGTCCGAGCGGCTCTAGGCGCTTCAGTCCGGAACCGCGCTGCTGCTACGGTCGCAGGTTCGAATCCTGCCTCGGGTATGGATGTGTGTGATGTCCTTAGGTTAGTTAGATTTAAGTAGTTCTAGGTGTAGGGGACTGATGACCTCAGATGTTAAGTCCCATAGTGCTTAGAGCCATTTGAACCATTTTGAATTTTGGAACTTAACCTGTAATGCTCGTTCCTTGTTCGTAATGGATCAACTACACTGATAATTCAGAATTAATTTTCACTCTGCAGAGAAGTGTGCGCTGATTTGAAACTTCTTGTCTGATTACAACTACAGACCACTCTGCCCGCATCTCGTGGTCGTGCGGTAGCGTTCTCGCTTCCCACGCCCGGGTTCCCGGGTTCGATTCCCGGCGGGGTCAGGGATTTTCTCTGCCTCGTGATGGCTGGGTGTTGTCTGCTGTCCTTAGGTTAGTTAGGTTTAAGTAGTTCTAAGTTCTAGGGGACTGATGACCATAGATGTTAAGTCCCATAGTGCTCAGAGCCATTTGAACCATTTGAACCAGACCACTCTGGCACTCGAACCTGGGACACATGCCTTTCGCGGGTGGTGCTGTGCGACCATGCTATCCAAGCACGACTCTCGACCCACTTTCACAGCTTTACTTCCCCAGTACCTTATTTCCTACTTTCCCAGTTTCACACAAGTTCTCCACTATAGGCTTTCTTTGAACAGTGTTTGGAAAACTCAACCGGCAGATCGCTTCCCCGTGAAAGGCAAACGTCCCTGGTTCGAGTTTCGCTCCAGCATACAGTTTTAATCTGCTAGTTAAATGTTTTATAGCGCTAATGTTTGGAAATTAATCGTTATACAGGGTGAGTCACCTAACGTTACCGCTGGATATATTTCGTAAACCACATCAAATACTGACGAATCGATGCCACAGACCGAACGTGAGGAGAGGGGCTAGTGTAATTGTTTAATACAAACCATACAAAAATGCACGGAAGTATGTTTTTTAACACAAACCTACGTTTTTTAAGTGGAACCACGTTAGTTTTGTTAGCACATCTGAACATATAAACAAATACGTAATCAGTGCCGTTTGTTGCATTGTAAAATGTTAATTACATCCGGAGATATTGTAACCTAAAGTCGAGGCTTGAAACCTGCGACGTTCAGTTGCGTGTTGTAACAAACACGGGCCACGGTCGGCGAGCAGCATCTGCAGGGACTTGTTTACGATGACGACCGTGTTTACGAGTGTGGCTGTAGTGCACTGTTGTGGTTTGGTCTAGCTGTCGCAGTGTCCGCATGTAGCGCTGGCTGCTATTGTTATTCTGCATTCGTCTCTGCACGCAGACCAACTGTAGTACACCGTGTTACCAGACGTCTGTGATAGTGTAGTGTTGTAGGAACTGTGACCATGGTGTATTCGAACTCTGAAAAGGCGGAGATGATACTCATCTATGGCGAGTGTCGACGAAATGCAGCTGAAGCCTGCAGGGTGTATGCAGAACGGTACCCGGACAGAGAGCATCCAACGTGCCGCACATTGCAAAACATCTACCGCCAACTGTATGCAACAGATATGGTCGCAGCACGCAAACGGGTCCGTAACAGGCCCGCCACAGGAGAAGCGGGTGCAGTTGGTGTGTTAGCTGCTGTTGCCATGAACCCACACATGAGTACACGGGACATTGCGAGAGCCGGTGGACTGAGTCAAAGTAGTGTCATGCGCATACTGCATCGTCACCGCTTTCACCCGTTTCATGTATCGCTACATCAGCAATTACATGGTGATGACTTTAATCATCGAGTGCAATTCTGTCAATGGGCATTAACAGAGAATGCGTTGCAGTTCTACCTGTTTACCGATGAAGCGGGTTTCACAAACCACGGGGCAGTGAATCTACGGAACATGCATTACTGGTCCGTGGACAATCCTCGCTGGCTCAGACAGATAGAGCGACAGCGACCGTGGACTGTAAATGTATGGTGCAGAATCATTGGCGACCACCTCATTGGTCCTCACTTCATTGCAGGGGCCCAAACAGCTGCAACATACATCGCGTTTCAACAGAATGATCTGCCAACGTTGCTCGAAAATGTCCCACTGGAAACGCGTCGACGTATGTGGTATCAATATGATGGTGCACCTGCACATTCCGCAATTAACACTAGGCTGACCCTTGACAGGATGTTCGACGGGCGTTTCATAGGACGTGGAGGACGCATAAATTGGCCAGCCCGTTCTCCTGATCTTACACCTCTGGACTTCTTTCTGCGGGGTACGTTAAAGGAGAATGTGTACCGTGATGTGCCTACAACCCCAGAGGATGTGAAACAACGTATTGTGGCAGCCTGCGGCGACATTACACCAGATGTACTGCGGCGTGTACGACATTCATTACGCCAGAGATTGCAATTGTGTGCAGCAAATGATGGCCACCACATTGAACATCTATTGGCCTGACATGTCGGGACACACTCTATTCCACTCCGTAATTGAAAACGGAAATCACGTGTGTACGTGTACCTCACCCCTCATGGTAATGTACATGTGCGTCAGTGAAAAAGACCAATAAAATGGTGTTAGCATGTGGACATAATGTGCTGTTCCAGTTTCTTCTGTACCTAAGGTCCATCACCGTTCCCTTTGGATCCCTACGTAATTCGGTGCTCTCCGATACACACGATCGAACAGCGGAGGAGTGGTACTCAAGCGTCAACTTTAGGTTACAATATCTCCGGATGTAATTAACATTTTACAATGCAACAAACGGCACTGATTACGTATTTGTTTATATGTTCAGATGTGCTAACAAAACTAACGGGGTTCCATTTGAAAAAACGTAGGTTTGTGTTGAAAAACACACTTGCGTGCATTTTTGTATGGTTTATATTAACCAGTTACACTAGCCCCTCTCCTCACGTTCGGTCTGTGGCATCGATTCGTCAGTATTTGATGTGGTTTACGAAATATATCCAGCGGTAATGTTAGGTGATTCACCCTGTATATGAAGTATTAATGTAACCATTCTCGATTGTTGATGTTTCATTCACGTAGTGACTTATTGTACTCACAGTTTCATTATTTTACTCGATAGGATAGCTAATGGCTAAAAGAATCGAAACAAACTTCGAATATTCGGCGCATTTATTTCACACTCGGGATTATTGACGAATAATAGCGATTATGAAATTTGTGTCAGAGCCATGCCGTGTTACGAAGTTTACCTGATGACCTCAGATGTTAAGTCCCATTGTGCTCAGAGCCATTTGAACCATTTTTGAAGTCGTGTGACCAGGGCCTCCTGTCGGGTAGACCGTTCGCCGGGTGCAAGTCTTTCGATTTGACGCCACTTGCACGTCGATGGGGGTGAAATGATGATGATTAGGACAATACAACACCCAGTGCAAATGGTTCAAATGGCTCTGAGCACTATAGGACTTAACTGCTGAGCTCATCAGTCCTCTAGAACTTAGAACTACTTAAACCTAACTAGCCTAAGGACATCACACACATCCATGGCCGAGGCAGGATTCTAACCCGCGACGGTAGCAGCAGCGCGGTCCCGGTCTGAAGTGCCTAGAACCGCTCGGCCACATCGGCTGGCTATTTTTTGGGTGTCGTATGCATCACATGTAGGTAACTTTATGGTGTAAACTGTTTAAAAGGAAGGAAAATATTTTGTGATAGGTTCGCACCGTAGAGGCTACGGGGTTTGAGTGTACGTTGATAGTAATGAGATTTTATTGCATTTAAGTTTTAGTTTTAATTACAATTTTGTGATCAATATTTTATTGCCTTTAGACATCACAGATTATATCTAGGAAAATTTAGGTATTGCCATGTGGCGTCAGAATATTTGATTTAATCTTGCATTATGCAATTTTTTTCCTTTGCTTAAAAAGTGAAACACGTGTGTATTCAGTAGCAGCGATGGCGAGGCATGACAGAATCTCTGACCAGAGAGTTATTTATCGTTGCTAGTCTGCGCTTGACCGCGCGTGAGTGCAGTTGTTGTACGTAGCGAGTCGCGACAGCATGTAGTTCAGTTGCGAGTCGGAAGTCGTGTGTGAGGAGTCGGCGGGCGTCGACATGGGTCTCTGGTCAGGGTTCGGGACGAGGTATATTGTTAAATAAGGTAATGAAGCAGCATTGCGCTCAGCCAATAACATCTGTTAATTGTAATTAATTTGTTCAAGAAATGCCCCAATAATAATTTTGTTTTCAAAGCAATCTTTTTTAAGAAAAGAATCATTCCAATTGAAACAATATTTCCTATGCTTTTCCTCCCAGAATCAATTTATCAGATTAATTATTGCACAGGGCCTAAGGTCAGCGATGCTGCCCTATTATTGTGGGTTTAATGATTAATGTTCATTTCTCAATTTTTGTGTCGAGTTTACATTGGGCCATTATTTTTCAATATTTTTGTAGCGAAGGTACAGTCGCTTTTATTTCAATTTGACGATGTTTTGTGGGAGCTTAACAACATTTGGCTCTATTCCGATTAACATTCAAATATAGTCTTTTAGATGTTTTTGCGGGGAGGTTATTGTTTTGACATTATTTGCGGGAAATTATTGTCATTTACATTATTTGTGGGGAGATTACACTTGGCTCTATTCACATTAACATTTATATTGTCTTTTAAAAATAATTACGGGGAGGTTACACATAGCACGATGTCCATTCACATTTAAATATTTTCTTTTATTTTTGCGGGGAGGTTACAAAAGGGATTTTAAGTTTTAAGCTATGTAAATTGATTCTGAGAACTGTTCTTTGATATGTCATTATTGAAGAGACTGTAGAATAAATAATGCTTTAGAAACTTTCATTAAGAAACTATACAGAAGATCTTACTTTTCATGATAACGAATGTTCACTTACCATTTTAAAATCAGGTTAATAAAGTTGTAAAATTTTAAAGGTAGAAAAGGCTTTTATTAGAGAACCGGTGCCTGCCCGGACTCCCCACAGCTTGCACGTATTCAAAGCATTTCCCCGCTATCTATCCCAGCTAACGCCTGCAGGGCCATACATTTTAGAGCCCGTGAATACTAAATTTTTTCTTCTTTTGGTCCATACTACCATCTCTCAAAATATGAAAAAAGAGAGATTGCAATAGAAGATAGTTCTTAACGTATGCATTTTAGAGCTCATGTTTACTGGACTTTTTTACTTCGAGTGGTGTCCGCCCCCGGTAGCTCAGTGATCAGCGCGACAGAATGTCAATCGTAAGGGCCCGGGTTTGATTCCCGGCTGGGTCGGAGATTTTCTCCGCTCAGGGCGTTGGCCGGCCGTTGTGGCCGAGCGGTTCTACGCGCTACAGTCTGGAACCGCGCGACCGCTACGGTAACTTTCCGCGATATTTATTTGTACAAAACTGTTCAATTACAATCTGCCGATCGCTTTTTTCACTTTGAAAAACCAATATCCGACAAGCTGCCCATCTTAGGATGTGTTAAACCAAGATTAAATAACTGTTGATTCAAGACAAACGTTCGAAAAATGGTTCAAATGGCTCTCAGCACTATGGGACTTTACATCTGTGGTCATCAGTCCCCTAGAACTTAGAACTACTTAAACCTAACTAACCTAAGGACATCATGCACATTCGAACCTGCGACCGTAGCGATCACGCGGTTCCAGACTGAAGCGCCCAGAACCGCACGGCCACAACGACCGGCCAAAGTTCAGAATTTTAAGAAAGTAGTTATAATACAAAACGTAACATCTGTTACAGAACAACCTGTCGATACAGAACTGCGAGTTCACTATTATAATTACATCTACATCCATACTCCGCAAGCTTCCTGACGGTGTGTGGCGGAGGGTACTTTGGGTACCTCTATCGGTTCTCCCTTCTATTACAGTCTCGTATTGTTTGTGGAAAGAAAGATTGTCGTTATGCCTCTGTGTGGGCTCTAATCTCTCTGATTTTTTTTATCCTCATGGTCTCTTCGCGAGATATACTCCTCGGTGAAGGTATATTTTCGAAACTTTAACAGAAGCCCGTACCGAGCTACTGAGCGTCTCTCCTGCAGAGTCTTCCACTGGAGTTTATCTATCATCTACGTAACGCTTTCGCGATTACTAAAAGATCCTGTAACGAATCTCGCTGCTCTCCGTTTGATCTTCTCTATCTCTTCTATCAACCCAATCTGGTACAGATCCCACACTGGTGAGCAATATTCAAGAAATGGGTGGGCAAGTGTACTGTAACCTACTTCCTTTGTTATCGGATTTAATTTGCTTAGGATTCTTCCAATGAATCTCAGTCTGGCATCTGCTTTACCGCCGATCAACTTCATATGATCATTCCATTTTAAATCACTCCTAATGCCTACTCCCAGATAATCTATAGAATTAACTGCTTCCAGTTGCTGACCTACTATATCGTAGCTAAATGATAACGGATCTTCCTTTCTGTGTATTCGCAGCACATTACACTTGTCTACATTGAGATTCAGTTGCCATTCTCTGCATCGTGTGTCAATTCGTTACAGATCCTCCTGCATTTCAGCATAATTTTCCATTGTTACAACCTCTCGATGTACCACAGCATCATCCGCAAAAAGCCTCACTGAACTTTCGATGTTATCCACAAGGTCATTTATGTATATTGTGAATAGCAACGGTCCTACGACACTCCCCTGCGGCACACCTGAAATCACTCTTACTTCGGAGACTTCTCTCCATTGAGAATGACATGCTGCTTTCCGTTATCTAGGAACTCTTCAGTCCAATCACACAATTTGTCTGATGCTATTACTTTGTTCATTAAACTACTGTGGGGAACTGTATCGAACGCCTTGCGGAAGTCAAGGAACACGGCATCTACCTGGAAACCCGTCTCTATGGCCCTCTGAGTCTCGTGGACGAATAGCGCGAGCTGGGTTTCACACGAGCGTCTTTTTCGAAACCCATGCTGATTCCTACAGAGTAGACCTCTAGTCTCCAGAAAAGTCATTATACAAGAACATAATACGTGTTCCAAAATTCTACAACCGATCGGCGTTAGAGATATAGGTCTATAGACTTAGAACTACTTAAACCTAATTAACCTAAGGACATCACACACATCCATGCCCGAAGAAAGATTCGAACCTGTGACCGTAGCAGTAGCGCGGTTCCGGAATGAAGCGCCTAGAACCGCTCGGCCAGCGAAAATCGTCCTCGTACTTCTGAGTGTTATACGTATGCGTTACTGTTGTTGCTCAAATTGGAGGGTCCTGTGCCAGAGTGAACCAACTACAAATTTTGACATTTTAGGTTAGCTATTGATAATGGTGCAGAAAATTATAAAGATTCATATGGCAAAACGAACCAGGACTCTTGAGGGACACTGAGAGATTTTTTTATGTTGGGACTTCTGGAGTGTCTCAGATCTACACTTATCTCTGGCGCCAGAGTGAACTAAATCCAGTAATAAGTTGGCAGACGAAGTTGCATACAGGAGTTCAGAAGAGTCAGATGACAGTAATGTTGACATTGAGTGTGGTTCCAGCGGTGAATATGTGCCATCCTCACGTCAATCAAGTAGTGAAGGTATGTTTTATACTTAAAACTCCATAAATTTGGCTAAGAATGGTGTACAACATTACTTCGTTGCATGAGATTATTGAAGGCTACTGTCATATGCAAAAGTGAACTAACTACATGATGATGTGCTGTGCTACCATCTAGGGATTAAACTGTGAACTACGTAGTGGAATACTCACAACTACCGATAGGGACATGTTCCTGATCGATTATTACAGTCGCTGAACATCGAGAATGCCGTCAGCGTTAGGAACGTAGTTGATACACTTCGGCAAATGAAATATACGAAAATGCATCGTTTTGACTGCACATCTGTTGTCAACTTTTATTTAACTATTTTACTTGCTAAATTGTATTCGTAATGATGTAAGTGGAGAACATGTACGCCATAGTTTTACATTAAGAAACATTTTTATTTTTTTGCAGAATCCAAAGAACCAATTAGGGTGAAGCGCAAGAAAAGCAATCCAGGTAACTGGAAAAAGAATGTTCGGAAGACTCGCAAAAACAGCGGAAACGCATTTACATCATCGACGGGACAAAAGGTAATGGGAAAAACGTTAAAGGACTACCGCTGTACATGTCGTTGCAAATGTTATGAAAAAGTCTCACTGCAGGATCGACAGTTATATCTCTCATTTAAGTTGCCACACAAAGACACATGCAAGAAATGTGATATCTTTCAAATTAAAACTAACTCTCTAAATACACTAGAGAACACTTCTGACATGTGAAAGCTCTTGAAGATGTAAACATGGAAAGAGAGCTACATCATCGACAGGTTGACCTTCCAAGGGCAACACTACGAAAAGACAAAGAGAAAGCAATAAATGGTGAATGCACAGTCCTTGCGTTTGATCTGCAAAAGACAATTTCGCTCCCAAAAGTTCCCACTGGTGTTGTGTATTACAAACGTCAACTTTATTGCTTCAATTTGGGTATCCGTGATATGGGTACATCCAAAGGAACTATGCACCTTTGGCATGAGGGAATAGCAGGTCGAGGACCAGATGAGATAGGATCGTGTCTTATGAAACACCTAAATGCTAATCCTACGAAAGAAACTTGTGTTTTGGTCAGACTCATGTGGTGGCCAAAATAGAAATTTCAAACTGGTAACAATACTAATGCGTATCGTTCAAGATCCTGCTCAGCATGTCAAAGGAATCATTCAAAAGTTTTTAATCCCAGGCCACAGGTATCTGCCCAATGACACTGATTTCAGTCATATTGAGAACAAGATGAGATACAACCAAAACATTTACCATATGCATGAAATCCAGAACATAATGAAAAGATGCAGAGTCAAGAAACAAAAGTTCGGTGTGGTGGAAATGAAACGTGACGATTTCTTCAGCTCTGACAGCTTAACATCAGTTTTAAGAAACAGGAAGAAAGTTGATGGACTAACTGTAGCTTGGATGAAAATAAGATGCATCAGAGTAAGCAAAGAGAAGCCCAACGTAATGCAGTTCAAGTACACACACAATGATGATGTGGAGTACTATGAAGTTAGTTTCTCTAAACGAGCTAGAGGTAGGACACCCAATCTTCACCACATAGCACTTAATCTCAAGCATCCCAGAGGAAGAGCACTTATGAGTGCAAAGAAGAAAGATCTTGAGCCAATGCTGTGCTTCATTCCCCCTATCTACCATGATTTTTACAAGAACTTGCGAAGTGCCGCAGAGATAGCTGGAAATTCCTGTGAAGATGGGTTATCAGAAGATGAATGAGATTCTCTAAAATTCTATATAAAATGTACCAGACACAGTTTCCTTATAGTATATGACGTTTTCTGTTGAAGAATGAAACAAGACTGCTATAAACATAACATGTGTGACGAAAGTGCTTTAGTAGTTACATCTGTGCTGAGACAATGTACTTATTCAAATTTTATTTCACTTCCTTATAATCACCATCATTCTTTCAGACCTGTAATAGGTGCATTTTGATTGAAAAGCCAATAAACAAGATTCAGTATATGTTAGCAATCTGTTGAAGATCATTTACTGCCCTCAATATCTCATCAGATTTTTTTCTGTAGTTGAACTTTAGAGCTGAATATCTCGAAACATGTAATTTGCAGTTGGTTCACTCTGGCATAGGACCCTCCAATTGTAGATGAGGAAACTTTCACAGGCGGTATTGTTTACCAAAACAAGAAAATTTCTGCAGTAAACATGGGCTCTAAAGTGCATACCTTAAAATACATGACAAGTTGCCCATCTACAATACTGTGAAATACATCTCTTCTACTGAAAGGTCTTAGTGTCATATTTTCGAGGAGGTAATATTGATGAAAACAAGGAAAAAATGTGCACCAAATACGGGCACTAAAATGCATACCGTACCTAAAAAGTTATTGTTACTTGTTCAGCAGGAGAGATGTTTTTCACAGTAGCGAAGATGAACAAGTGTTCATTCATAGCACTTAAGGTAAACATGTCAGAGCTAATGTTTATTAAACATGACTTTCTTGGTTTGTTCCACGCCACCACCTGTGAAAGTTTGCCTGTCCTACAGTCTTAGCAACAGCATTAGAAAATTGCAGCGAAATGCAGGAAGATCTCCAGTGGATAGGCACTTGGTGCAGGGAGTGGCAACTGACCCTTAACATACACAAATGTAATGTTTTGCGAATACATAGAAAGAAGGATCCTTTATTGTATGATTATATGATAGCGGAACAAACACTGGTAGCAGTTACTTCTGTAAAATATCTGGGAGTATGCGTGCAGAACGATCTGAAGTGGAATGATCATATAAAATTAATTGTTGGAGAGGCGGGTGCCAGGTTGAGATTCACTGGGAGAGTCCTTAGAAAATGTAGTCCATCAACAGAGAAGGTGGCTTATAAAACACTCGTTCGACCTATACTTGAGCATTGCTCATCAGTGTGGGATCCGTAGCAGGTCAGGTTGACGGAGGAGATAGAGAAGATCCAAAGAAGAGCGGCGCGTTTCGTCACAGGCTTATTTGGTAAGCGTGATAGCGTTACGGAGATGTTGAGCAAACTCAAGTGGTAGACTCTGTAAGAGAGGCACTCTGCATCACGGTGTAGTTTGCTGTCCAGGTTTCGAGAGGGTGCGTTTCTGGATGAGGCATCGAATATATTGCTTCCCCCTACTTATACCTCCCGAGGAGATCACGAATGTAAAATTAGAGAGATTCGAGCGCGCACGGAGGCTTTCCGGCAGTCGTTCTTTCCGCGAACCATACGCGACTGGAACAGGAAAGGGAGGTGATGACAGTGGCACGTAAAGTTCTCTCCGCCACACACCGTTGGGTGGCTTGTGGAGTATAAATGTAGATGTAGATGTAGCAATACCGGTTCATGTATTCCGCTGTCAGAGGTATTAGAACGAGTGTCGCTTTTGACTTTCGACACGGTCGTTTCCGGACCAGGGTTCATCACCTGATATTGTCCCATCTACCCTTCTCCATCAGCCTTGAAAGTTTGTAATATCATCACGGGATCATTCTGTATGTGTAACAAGAAATATGAAATAAAATTGAGGCTGTTCTAAAAAAAAAAGTGAAAAATAGATGAGAAGTGACACTGAAAATACTTAGCAAATATTTGTGATCGTGTCTCGCATTGTATAATGCTTTCAGATACTATTACTACAGTTAATTAGTTAATTATGCGCTCAGACGGACAGCACGTCACCACTTTATCAGGCAGTGACAGTGTCACAGCTTTGGAGTCGCTGAGGTTCGTTGGAACCTCAAAGAGAACAATCAAAACGAAGTGTTACGAATGGTTCCGACTTTTAACGATCAGTCCTTGGGGGCCGGTGGCCAACGTATCACGACCATATAACAGCATACTGGGGGTTCGTAACTTACTAATTTGAGTACGTTATTGATTAATAATAAGATCGGTACGTATGCGGCTCAGGTGTCGCCACGAAACGTCAGTATTGGCTCTTGAACAGAAAGGTTTGACAACGAGAACTTATTTTCATAGAAGAGTGATGAAAATACTGTAACGAATGCTGGTAGTTCAGTTAACAGTGACATCAAATGGTTCAAATGGCTCTGAGCACTATGGGACTTAACTTCTGTGGTCATCAGTCCCCTAGAACTTAGAACTACTTAAACCTAACTAACCTAAGGACATCCCACACATCCGTGCCCGAGGCAGTATTCGAACCTGTGACCGTAGCGGTCGCGCGGTTCCGGACTGAGGCGCCTAGAACCGCTCGGACACTCCGGCCGGCCATGATGCTCCGACTGGTGGCCACATTATACGCAGTCTTCAAAATGGCGTCTGCAACGGAGGTTCGTTCCAAGCACAGTTTCAAGTTGAGTTTCTTCTGGCGGAAAACAAGAGCATCGCAGATATTCATAGGCGCTTGCAGCATGTCTAGAGAGTGACCTAGCAGTGAACAAAAGCACGATGAGTCATTGGGCGAAGCGTCTGTCATCATCACAACAGGAGTGGCCGTGCGGTTCTGGGCGCTACAGTCTGGAGCCGAGCGACCGCTACGGTCGCAGGTTCGAATCCTGCCTCGGGCATGGATGTGTGTGACGTCCTTAGGTTAGTTAGGTTTAATTAGTTCTAAGTTCTAGGCGACTGATGACCTCAGAAGTTAAGTCGCATAGTGCTCAGAGCCATTTGAACCATTTAGCCACCCATCATCACAACAATATAGCGGAGACCTGACCGATCTCTCGCGTGCTGGCCGGCCGCACGCAGTTGTGACTCCTACAATGCTGGGACGTGCGGACGCTCTCATTCGAGGTGGTCGACGGTCACAGTCAAACACCTCGCTGCTCAACTGGACGTCTCTGTTCGTAGCGCTGACACACTCGTCCACCAGTTGGGGTACGCAAAGCTTTTTGCCTGCTGGGTCGCTCGCCTTTTGTTAGATGGTCATAAAGAGCAACGAAGGACCATCTGTGCGGTATTGCTTGCGAGTTAGAAGGCTGATCGTGACAATTTTTGTCGAACATAGTCACAGGCGATTAAACATGGGTTCTTCACTTCGAACCGGAAACAAAACGGTGGGTCCACGGTGTGGCACAACACCGTCTCTCCTCTGAAGAAGCTGAGCTGCCACGGCTGGAAAAGTTTTGGCGACGGTTTCTGGGACTACAGCGTGTTCGTTGCCACAAAAATGCAAACGAACTTCTCCTTCTCCATGACAAAGCATGGCCTTACGCAAATCTGCATATCCGAGAAGAGCTCATAAAACATCGTTGGACTGTTACTCCACATCCATCCTACGGTCCGGATTTCGCACCTGTCAACCTCCATCTATTTGGCCCAATGAAGGAAACACTCCACGCGAAGCAGTTTGTGGTTGATAGGGAGGTTATTGACGTAGCTAGACGTTGGCTCCGACGTCCGCCAGTAGAGGAGTAGAAATAACATGGTGTAATGGAGTCCTGAATAAGACCATCCTGCTTTCAGGAAAAAAAAAATCTGTTGCATTCCTTACTGAACGCCTCTCGTGTGCTTGAGGACAATACGGTAGCTTAATCTCAAAGTTTTTTTGTGAGTGAATCAATATCTGACCTCAATTGTTATCTGTCACGTACAGTTTCATCACATTGCACCTTCTTTATGAACTAGAGTATTAGTAAAATACGCCTAATTCAAAAGCAGAGCAATTTAATTTTCTCATAACAACAAACTTTTTATGGAAGTATGAACATGAAAAAACCTCTTTATTAGGTAGAAATGATCTGTCCATTGGCTTATACGCGGTTTAGTCACATTAATATAGCCATCGCCTATGTTCGACGTTAACGCACATTAATCACTCACAGCAGCACTAGCTGTGGAGGGTATATGAAGAGTGTCTAGGAAGGAGTGGGGAGAGTTGAGGGCGCGGAAAACAGTGCAGTCGTTGTCGTAATGCGAAAACGAACGGTTTATCTGACGTCCAAAAGGGCATGTTCATTCGGAGCAAGCGTGTAAGCATATCCGGAACGGGTAAGTTCTTAAACTGCTCGCGTCCCGCCGTGGTTAAAGTATAATGTACATGGCAAAATGGCGCTATCCAATACCGGCGCCGAAGTAGCTATGGTGCATGACAAGCCATAGATGACAGCGGTGAATGACGGCTGCGAAGATGTGTGCGGGCGAACAGAGTGCAACTGTTGAGCAACTGACGGCACAGATGAACCACGAGGGTGCCAACAGTGTCTCCACAGCGACTCTTCTGCGAACGTTGTTGCATATGAGCCGCCACAGCAAGCTCCAGCTGTATGCAGCCATGCTCACTGCTGTTCGTAAGCAAAAAAAAAAAAAAAATGGTTCAAATGGCTCTAAGCGCTATGAGACTCAACATCTGAGGTACAAATGGTTCCAATGGCTCTGAGCACTATGGGACTTAACAGCTGTGGTCATCAGTCCCCTAGAACTTAGAACTACTTAAACCTAACTAACCTAAGGACATCACACACATCCATGCCCGATGCAGGATACGAACCTGCGACCGTAGCAGCTGCGTGGTTCCGGACTGAAGTGCCTAGAACCGCTCGTCCACAGCGGCCGGCGTTCGTAACCAACGAAGGCTGGAATTTCCACGTCAGTACCGCAACATGACGTCCACTGAGCGCCGACAAGCGGCCTTTTCAGATGAGTCACACTTTATGCTCCATCGGGCAATAGACAGTCAGCGTGTGCTACGCGTGAAATGTCCAAAAGTAAACACCCTGCAACAATCGTCGGAAGGCCCCATGGAGAGCATTCCCTGGGTGATGTCGTCATTCTGGAAGAGACAGTGGATCATGCTTAGGGATCATGCCCACCCCTAAACCTGTTTGCTCGACATCTGCACAATGGTATATACCAGCAGGACAATGCACCGTCTCACACAGCTTGCAGTGTACATGCGTAGTTCGAGGAGCATCAGATAGAGTTTACTGTACCTCTCTGGCCGCCAAATTCCCTAGATTTAAACACTGGAGAATCTGAGGTACCACCTCGATCGGCTTATTGGCACCATGGATTCTCAGCTGAGATACATAGCGCAGCTGGCAATGGCACTGGACTCGACATCGCTCCACATCCCTGTCTCTTGTACTTATACCATAATTTAGTATTTTCTAAAATCAATTACGTGTTTACCTCTCAGTGAAGTGACCAAAAGTAGTTTCACATCATATTGGTATTCCTGCGATGATGACAGCGTCCTTACATCAGTTTGATTTCTTGATGCAAGTGCTTACATTGTTCCTCTTAAATCATTCACATTTTGAAGGAAAAAATTCAAGGCGACTGTTGAGAATGTGAAACCTGAAGCTTACCAGGCCGCTTACCCTGTTGAAGTTTTCTAGCACGTTGGCTGCAGCAGAAATATAATATGCGTCCTTTTTATTGCCTGATAACTTAATGATAACCCCCTTAAAGGATTCTCAGGCGTCTCAGAATTCGTTTTCACTTGCGGTCAAGGTTTTATTTAAAGTCTACATCTATATCTACATCTACATCCATACTCCGCAAGCCACCTGACCGTGTGTGGCGGACGGTACTTTGAGAACCTCTGTCGATTCTCCCTTCTATTCCAGTCTCCTATTGTTCGTGGAAAGAAAGATTGTCGGTATGCCCCTGTATGGGCTCTAATCTCTCTTATTTTATCCTCATGGTCTCTTCGCGAGATGTACGTAGGAGGGAGCAATGTACTGCTTGACTCCTCGGTGAAGGTATGTTCTCGAAACTTCGACAAAAGCCCGTACCGAGCTACTGAGCGTCTCTCCTGCAGAGTCTTCCACTGGAGTTTATCTATCATCTCCGTAACGCTTTCGCGATTGCTAAATGATCCTATAGCGAAGCGCGCTGTTATCCGTTGGATCTTCTCTATCTGTTCTATCAACCCTATCTGGTACAGATCCCACACTGGTGAGCAATATTCAAGCAGTGGGCCAACAAGTGTACTGTAACCTACTTCCTTTGTTTTCGGATTGCATTTCCTTAGGATTCTTGGCATATGCTTTACCGACGATCAACTTTGTATGATCATTCCATTTTAAATCACTCCTAATACCAACTCCCAGATAAGTTATGGAATTAAATGCTTCCAGTTGCTGGCCTGTTACAGGGCTATTACAAATGATTGAAGCGATTTCATAAATTCACTGTAGCTCCATATGGTCACGACACACTCCAGATACGTAGAAAAACTCATGAAGTTTTGTTCGGCTGAAGCCGCACTTCAGGTTTCTGCCGCCAGAGCGCACGAGAGCGCAGTGAGACAAAATGGCGATAGGAGCCGAGAAAGCGTATGTTGTGCTTGAAATGCACTCACATCAGTCAGTCATAACAGTGCAACGACACTTCAGGACGAAGATCAACAAAGATCCACCAACTGCTAACTCCATTCGGCGATGGTATGCGCAGTTTAAAGCTTCTGGATGCCTCTGTAAGGGGAAATCAACGGGTCGGCCTGCAGTGAGCGAAGAATCGGTTGAACGCGTGCGGGCAAGTTCCACGCGTAGCCCGTGGAAGTCGACGAATAAAGCAAGCATGGAGCTAAACTTACCACAGCCGACGGTTTGGAAAATCTTACGGAAAAGGCTAAAGCAGAAGCCTTACCGTTTACAATTGCTACAAGCCCTGACACCCGATGACAAAGTCAAACGTTTTGAATTTTCGGCGCGGTTGCAACAGCTCATGGAAGAGGATGCGGTCAGTGCGAAACTTGTTTTCAGTGATGAAGCAACATTTTTTCTTAATGGTGAAGTGAACAGACACAATGTGCGAATCTGGGCGGTAGAGAATCCTCACGCATTCGTGCAGCAAATTCGCAATTCACCAAAAGTTAACGTGTTTTGTGCAATCTCACGGTTTAAAGTTTACGGCCCCTTTTTCTTCTGCGAAAAAAGCGTTACAGGACACGTGTATCTGGACATGCTGGAAAATTGGCTCATGCCACAACTGGAGACCGACAGCGCCGACTTCATCTTTCAACAGGATGGTGCTCCACCGCACTTCCATCATGATGTTCGGCATTTCTTAAACAGGAGATTGGAAAACCGATGTATCGGTCATGGTGGAGATCCTTTAAACCTCCTCTACCAAGAAACGTGCCAGAACTGCGAGCTCGCATCAACGATGCTTTCGAACTCATTGATGGGGACATGCTGCGCCGAGTGTGGGAGGAACTTTATTATCGGCTTGATTTCTGCCGAATCACTAAAGGGGCACATATCGATCATTTGTGAATGCCTAAAAAAACTTTTTGAGTTTTTGTATGTGTGTGCAAAGCATTGTGAAAATATCTCAAATAATAAAGTTATTGTAGAGCTGTGAAATCGCTTCAATCATTTGTAATAACCCTGTATATTGTAGCTAAATGATAAAGGAATTTTCTATGTATCCGCAGCACATTACACTTGTCTACATTGAGATTCAATTGCCATTCCCTGCACCATGCGTCAATTCGCTGCAGATCCTCCTGCATTTCAGTACAATTTTCCATTGTTACAACCTCTCGATATACCACAGCATCATCCGCAAAAAGCCTCACTGAACTTCCGATGTTATCCACAAGGTCATTTATGTATATTGTGAATAGCAACGGTCCTACGACACTCCCCTGCGGCACATCTTAAATCACTCTTACTTCGGAATACTTCTCTCCATTGAGAATGAAACACAATTTACCTTAGTCAATAGGTCACTTCAAAAGAAATAGCAGCAATGATAAATGAAATAAATGAAGCTATAATCATCTATACTTATATTAGGGACCAATTACTAAAACGTCTGGATTACAGTTTTGTCTTGACGTTGGCTACCACAGACCGACAATCAATCAGCCACTAATTAATAATTTTATTCTTGTGGGTGTCCACAGCCTCAACGTATTTTGAGAAGGAAAGTAAAGGTCCAAGTAATATAACACAGCCTACTTGGACCATATTTTGATACTCAAAATTACAAATAATTTCAGCAGTTCATCACAAACATTATGTGCTGGCGTAACCACAAGCGCCGGAAGGAAGATGAAGAACGTAAGAGAAGAGAAGGCGGAGAAACGAGGTCGGCCAATGGCGCGCTGATTAGGACCGTACCACTACAGGAGCGGCCTCTACAAGAGGAGAATATAAGCGCCGCTCCTGTCAACCTAGGCCGCTCAGTATCGGCTCACTATCGCTCAGTTGTAGACCAGCACTCGCAGAACAGTCATTAGTGATCCATATTCATTGGTTACTTGGACATTGTCTTTAGCGAAGAACATTACGTATTTGCACGTCGCCCATCGCTTGGACACACTTGTAAAGCCTAAGTTAAGTATTGTCAACGTGCTTTATTGAAATAAAACTACTAATGTCATTTGCTTGAATTGTTGTATAGCATTCCGAGAACGCAGCATCCCTTAGGCATCCTATATAAGACAAGTGGGCAAGACCCCACACATTACATCCAGCCTTATTTCACTTTCAATTTCCCAGTACAACAGGAGTACATTCAACATTTAATGTCCCTGCAAAATATAGTACTTTATAATATGTATCTTTAGTTACATTCGACAAACATAATGCAAATCGCCTACTACGTCAATATTTGCAATGAACTTGATACACAACATACTTCTTTCCACTTTGAAGCATTAGTAACCAAACGCTGTTCAAAGCGTAGTATGCAATGAATGATTCAACTCTCGTTGGTCCAGATGATTGCGAATATTCACTGGAATAAGGATAAAAATGTCTTCAGTTCAGGGTTATTATCTTTTTGAAGGCATTTCAGATTTTATTGCCATAGCAAACACCGTTGGTGAGCCAAGTGTCGATGCTGAGAAACCTGGACTGGTAGACTCTTGAAGATAGACGCCCACTGGAGCGCGCAAGCCAACTTGCAAAGTTTCAAGAGCCACAATTAACTAAGCAGACTCGGAACATACTGCTGCCTCCTACACACCACTCCTGTACATACAGTGAAGGCCGGATTACACTAATTATAGCTCGCACAGAGGCATTTACGTAATTATTCAACCCGCGCTCCATACGTGAATGGAACCAGAAGAAGACCTAATAAATGCTACAGTGCGAGGTACTCTCCGCCATGTACTTCACAGTGGTTTGCGGAGTGTGCACGCAGATAGAAATGTAAGTGCAGAGAAAAATTATAAAATGTAAATCCTCGTGATACGCATAAAATAGGACGTGTGTATTGTTTAAAATTGAGTATACAAATTTTAAGACTTTGTACCTTTTATTACGTTCAACTTGCAATTGTAATCAATACATCAACTTCTTTTATATATCGGTGCGCAAAGGGAAGTGGATAAAACGACCAAAAGTTACTGAAGAATGTGTTGCACCAGTGAGAGTGTTTCACGCGCAGCCCCAAGAAATCAGTCCGGAAGGCTAGTCGTGAATTAGCAGTTCCAATAAACTTGTATTGTCCTACGTCCCGATCCTATGGGTGACTTAAAAGTTGTAAAACCTTGCTTCCAGTAACATTAGCCAGTCCTTCGCCCGCATAATGTGATGGCTCGGAAAACCGATCTTTCAACGAGATGGACAGAAATGGTTCAAATGGCTCTGAGCACTATGAGACTCAACTGCTGTGGTCATAAGTCCCCTAGAACTTAGAACTACTTAAACCTAACTAAGAACATCACACACATCCATGCCCGAGGCAGGATTCGAACCTGCGACCGTAGCGGCGTGCGGTTCCAGACTGTAGCGTCTATAACCGCTCGGCCACTCCGGCCGGCAGATGGACAGAAACAAATTGTGAGAATAACGTCAGCTGCGTCGTGTATAATCTGACAGAAGTAGCCAGAACTTACGATATCACAAGGATATGGCAGCGGTGAACAGCACAAAAGGTGGAGCGAACTCATTTCCTTATTTGTTACTGCTATTGCAAAGCTGCCTGCTCTTGCTAAGATGGGCATCCGCCTTATAGCTTCCTGTCCTGACGATTACCCCTGCATCAACTTCCTCTCGTATTTGTAGGTGTAAATACCTTTTATCCTTCGCCTCTCGCTGCATCACATCTCGGAGTGGCCAGCGGCTTAAGGCGACATGTCACGGATTGGCCGGCCCCTCCAGACGGAAGTTCGAGTCTCCCTCGGGCATGTGTGTGTGTGTGTGTGTGTGTGTGTGTGTTGTTCTTAACATGTTAGTTTAAGTAGTATCTAAGTCCAGGGACCGATGGCCTCAGCAGTTTGGTCCCTTAGGAATTCACAAACATTTGGGCATTATTATGGTAAAGCTGCTAATAAGAATTAGGGAAATTACATAATTACGTAAATAAGATTCGCGCAAGTCTCAGATACATTGAATTAAGCCCTCAGCTACAGATACAAGAAACTCCTTTTAATGAATTAATGTGATAGCACTGAAATGACTGGCGAAGGATACATAAACTATTAAATTGATACAAGTTACTGGACGATCACTGCTCACTAAACAGGGAACAATAGTATACAATAATTATTGAAATATTCGAGGAAATGATTGCGTATCCGGGATATATACACTCCTGGAAATTGAAATAAGAACACCGTGAATTCATTGTCCCAGGAAGGGGAAACTTTATTGACACATTCCTGGGGTCAAATACATCACATGATCACACTGACAGAACCACAGGCACATAGACACAGGCAACAGAGTATGCACAATGTCGGCACTAGTACAGTGTATATCCACCTTTCGCAGCAATGCAGGCTGCTATTCTCCCATGGAGACGATCGTAGAGATGCTGGATGTAGTCCTGTGGAACGGCTTGCCATGCCATTTCCACCTGGCGCCTCAGTTGGACCAGCGTTCGTGCTGGACGTGCAGACCGCGTGAGACGACGCTTCATCCAGTCCCAAACATGCTCAATGGGGGACAGATCCGGAGATCTTGCTGGCCAGGGTAGTTGACTTACACCTTCTAGAGCACGTTGGGTGGCACGGGATACATGCGGACGTGCATTGTCCCGTTGGAACAGCAAGTTCCCTTGCCGGTCTAGGAATGGTAGAACGATGGGTTCGATGACGGTTTGAATGTACCGTGCACTATTCAGTGTCCCCTCGACGATCACCAGTGGTGTACGGCCAGTGTAGGAGATCGCTCCCCACACCATGATGCCGGGTGTTGGCCCTGTGTGCCTCGGTCGTATGCAGTCCTGATTGTGGCGCTCACCTGCACGGCGCCAAACACGCATACGACCATCATTGGCACCAAGGCAGAAGCGACTCTCATCGCTGAAGACGACACGTCTCCATTCGTCCCTCCATTCACGCCTGTCGCGACACCACTGGAGGCGGGCTGCACGATGTTGGGGCGTGAGCGGAAGACGGCCTAACGGTGTGCGGGACCGTAGCCCAGCTTCATGGAGACGGTTGCGAATGGTCCTCGCCGATACCCCAGGAGCAACAGTGTCCCTAATTTGCTGGGAAGTGGCGGTGCGGTCCCCTACGGCACTGCGTAGGATCCTACGGTCTTGGCGTGCATCCGTGCGTCGCTGCGGTCCGGTCCCAGGTCGACGGGCACGTGCACCTTCCGCCGACCACTGGCGACAACATCGATGTACTGTGGAGACCTCACGCCCCACGTGTTGAGCAATTCGGCGGTACGTCCACCCGGCCTCCCGCATGCCCACTATACGCCCTCGCTCAAAGTCCGTCAACTGCACATACGGTTCACGTCCACGCTGTCGCGGCATGCTACCAGTGTTAAAGACTGCGATGGAGCTCCGTATGCCACGGCAAACTGGCTGACACTGACGGCGGCGGTGCACAAATGCTGCGCAGCTAGCGCCATTCGACGGCCAACACCGCGGTTCCTGGTGTGTCCGCTGTGCCGTGCGTGTGATCATTGCTTGTACAGCCCTCTCGCAGTGTCCGGAGCAAGTATGGTGGGTCTGACACACCGGTGTCAATGTGTTCTTTTTTCCATTTCCAGGAGTATATATATATATATATATATATATATATATATATATATATAGAGAGAGAGAGAGAGAGAGACTGAGAGACATACAGCGAGAGAGAGAGAGAGACAGCGAGAGAGAGAGAGAGAGACAGCGAGAAAGAGAGAGCGAGAGAGAGAGACAGCGAGGGAGAGAGACAGAGAGAGAGAGAGAGAGAGAGAGAGAGAGAGAGAGAGAGAGAGAGCGCGTTTCTACCAAATGATATTTGTTAGTTACTTACATGTTCCAGAGACAATTTGAACGATTCTTTTATCGAAATGTTATGGAACGAGTCAGTTTAAAGGATATGTAAACATAAATAGTGTTAACATTAATGAATACGTTAGTAATTTTATTCCTACTAATGCAACTACTCATCTTTTTTAATTATTCTTTTACTTTAATTTTTTTTACTGGCTATCAGTTTTTAAATAGAAATTCGTCCACGGTACAGGAGTTGTCCAAGACAAATGATTTTAAATGAACTGCCTATTGGCTTCTGTCTCGGGTTCTTCGGCCGACGTTCATCTAATGATTTTTCTGACGTTTCGCCAGCACGAGTGGCTGGCATTGTCAAAGCTTCACCCTCCATTGCCGGTGGTGAACTGGAGCCGAGCTCGCGGCCGCAGACTATATGTACCTGGCGCGCCAACGTCCGAGGGCTTCTCCGCGGTCATTTCCGGTGCGGTTCTCCTCTTGCTACCTGCGACGGTCGTTCGCTGCAGTACGGGAAGCCAGGATCCGTTTACCTTAAGGCTTTCCTCTTTCTTGTTCAAACTGTTCGCGTGTTTTTGTATTTCTACAGCCTCTCTGAATAAGCGCGTGTGATAGTGCTTCTCTACAGCAAGAACTTCCGTGTCGGCGAATTCTATTACGTGGTCGGTCTCATTCAGTGCGTGCTCTGCCACGGCCGATTTCTCCACCTCCCCCAACCTGCAATGTCGCTTATGCTCTTTGATCCTGGTGTTAATGGATCGTCCAGTCATTCCGACATAAACTTTTCCGCATGTGCATGGTATACGGTATATTCCCGCCATTGCAAGTGGGTCTGTTTTCTCCTTCGCCGATCTAAGACACTCTTTGATCTTCCTTGTCGGTTTGAAAATCGTCTTTACGCCATGTTTGCGCAATATACGGCCGATTCTGTCCGTCACTCTGGGAATGTACGGCAGAAAGGCCGTACCCGACATTTCTTTTTCTGGTTCCTTACTTCGCCGAGTGTTTGGCTCTGTTACACTTCTAATATAATTTGTGGAGTACCCATTGCTCCTCAGGACAGTTTCCAGGTGTTTCATTTCTCGTTTGAGGTGTTTCGGCTCACATATCCGTCCTGTTCTCGTTACGAGCGTACTAATGATGCCTCTTTTCTGGCTCGGGTGGTGGTTTGACAGTTTGTGCAGGTATCGATCCGTGTGTGTCGGTTTTCGATACACGCTGTGTCCCAGGTTTTCGCCGTCCCTCGTGACCAGCACATCTAGAAATGGCAGTTTCTTGTCCTTTTATGCTTCCATGGTAAATGTTATGTTGGCATGGAGGCTGTTCAAATGTCTTAGGAAGTCACCGAGCTGTTCTTCACCATGGCTCCACACCACGAAAGTATCATCGACGTACCTGTACCACACCTTAGGTTTGCAAGTCGCCGAGTCCAGTGCCTGTGCTTCGAATTGTTCCATGAAGAAGTTGGCCACCACTGGACTGAGAGGACTACCCATGGCGACGCCTTCCAGCTGTTCGTAGAAATCGCCATTCCACGTGAAATAGCTCGTGGTGAGACATGCATGGAAGAGCTTTCTGATGTCTTGCGGGAAAATGGAACACGCGAACAGTTTTAACAAGAAAGAGGAAAGCCTTAAGGTAAACGGATCCTGGCTTCCCGTACTGCAGCGAACGACCGTCGCAGGTAGCAAGAGGAGAACCGCACCGGAAATGACCGCGGAGAAGCCCTCGGACGTTGGCGCGCCAGGTACATATAGTCTGCGGCCGCGAGCTCAACTCCAGTTCACCACCGGCAATGGAGGGTGAAGCTTTGACAATGCCAGCCACTCGTGCTGGCGAAACGTCAGAAAAATCATTAGATGAACGTCGGCCGAAGAACCCGAGACAGGAGCCAATAGGCAGTTTGTCAACAAGTGGCCACGAAAGCCTTAACAATTTTGGATTTTAAATTACATCCAAACTTTGTTCGCTACCTGCCAGACATTTTATATTATTGGGCAAATTATCAAAGAGTTGTGTTGCTGCATATTCAACTCCTATCTGAGCCACTCTAGTGTTCTAGGTATGGATATTATTATTTTTCTCGAATTATGAAGGATTGTTTATGACGAATTTCATTAGTAAATATGTGTTGTGACGACGCTGTTGAAATGACCAGCTTCTTGATGAGGTACCTACATTACGTCCATGGGTGAACACTACATATTATTGATACTGCTCGTTTTTTTGCAATCAATACTTTCTTTGTAAGTGATGAGTCATTCCAGAAAATTATTCGGTAAGATATTACTGAATGGAAATGTGCAAACTATGTCAGAGGTTTTAACGTTTGTTTCCAAGAAAGCTAATATGTAAAGAGCAAAAGTAATTGAACTTAACAGTTTGAGAAACCCAACAATATGCTTCTTCCAGTTCAAGTTTTCATCAATTTGTACACCCACAAAGTTGGTGCATACTATACCGTTTACTGACTCCAGAAGTCGTCTGTTGCATAAAATTTGAGATTTTCTAAGGAGAGTAACATGATCTACACAACTTTTTAAAAAGAACAAAAAAATACCTACAGACAATATATTATTATTTAATGCATGTACTATCTGATGAGTGAATGTATTCATAGCATTCTCAGTTGAGCTGCCATTCGGAATCCAAACTGTGATATATTAAGTAAATTGTTTACCCTTAAGTGCGCGAATACTCTCGAGAATATTCCTTTTTCGAATATTTTGGAGAAAGATGTCTGTAAGGAATTTCGACGATAATTGAGGCTATCTTGTCACCTTTCTTATGAAGTGGTTTGACAATTTCATATTTTAACCTGTCTGGCAGTATTCCCTACGCAAGTGATGCAGTGCATATATTGCTAAGAACATTATGTAATAAGTTGGAACAACTTTTCAGAATCTGTTTTAAATTCCGTCAATCCCAAATGAGCTTCTACTTTTTAAAATTTTTATAATTGTGTTTATTTGAGTGAATTGTATTGATGTTACTTCCAGTTGCTTAAAGTTTTGTGGAGTGGCATTTTTAATATTCACTCTTGCTTCTTCAACTGAACCGCTTAATCCTACATTTGCTGCTCTGTCTATAAAGTGGTAGTGAAAAGTACTTTCAGCCTGTGAATTATCAGTTACAGCATTGTCACCCAGTTTAACTGATATGGAATTTTGTACACTGGCTACATGCAATGACAGAGGAACTTAGTGGTGTCATGGATGAATCCGAGGTCCGTTTGCGGTTGTACTTTCGAGCTATCGTCGTAATATTCATTAATCGAGTTGTAGCGACGAGCCAGCAACAAGACTCTTAAACGGTTTGCTCACTGAAAACCGCCAATATTCCCTAAACTTTCGTGTTCAGCGGTCTGGAATACTTCAGTAACGTGGCACCTGAACTGTTGGTCCATGTGGCTCAGAGGCTGAGTGTACTTACTGAGGAAACGTGTGGTGACTCCTTCACTTCACGGTGGTCCAAAACGTGAGACCCATTGCTGACTTTGGAAGGAAAACTTCTGCTCCTGCAGTAAACATCTGACAGACCAAAGTGTCACTACTTTTTATGGCCGACCTAACTGTGTCTTCTGGATGTCCTGAAAGGACTACCATGAGAGTTAGATCTTTATATATTTATCATAGCTCGGCTGTTTGCGATACTACATAAAACTGATTTGTGAATTTACCTGCCTTCTGTTGGTGAAGCCTCTGTATTAATATATAGTCTCAGGTGCTTAATTTTCTTTATTTTTATTAATTCCAAACTTTTAACGGCACCTTTTGTGGGAAGGAGGATTTGGTTTAGCGTCCCGTCGACATCGAGGTCATTAGAGACGGAGCGCAAGCTCGGGTTGTGTCAACGAAACCACAAGCCAAAGACAATATCTGAAAGACGCAGAAGAAGAATAAGAGACGTCCACTGTACTGCCGCTGGCCTCACGCTTTGATCGCCAAGACTGACAGCAACACCTTCATAGCTCAGATCTGGCAGCCAGCTAGTGTCATTAGTCATAACTGCCTACAAAATTTTTAGTTTAATGTAGAGTGGTCTTTGGCTGTTGTTCAGTACTATTCAAAGTAATAAATAGTTATAAAATGGTTCAAATGTCTCTAAGCACTATGGGGCTTAACATCTGACGTCATCAGTCCCCTACACTTAGAACTACTTAAATCTAACTAACCTAAGGACATCACACACATCCATGCCCGAGGCAGCATTCGAACCTGCGACCGTAGCAGCAGCGCGGTTCCGGACTGAAGCGCCTAGAACCGCTCGGCCACAGCAAATAGTTATAGTCAGTAAAATCCTTCTGGGTATGTGACAGCATTACCAAGGTGTAAAACTTTACGAAGTTTCGGACACTGTTGCAAATTGCCTTGCGCAGGGCGCTTTTGCTAACTACTGAATGAGAAATGTTTTGATTCTTATATACTGGTGGAAGAGGCTGTTTTAATAATCTTAGAGGATGTTGCGGATGAGGGAAAGGAGTGTTAGGCCTCCTTTACTGTTGTTTGCAAACAAAATGTATCTCGGCTACGGATCTGACGGTCAGCTTCGACGTGAAGTCCTTAATCACGAATGTACCTGTGTCAGGTACCGTGAACATCTTAGAGAAACGCATGGCATCCGATCTCTGCACCCAGTGCGCCACTGTTTAACCATGACCTATTTCCGAGAGAAAGGGGAATTCTATGCACAAACAGTGTAGCTCTTTCACCTATTGCAGCAGACATCTTTATGAAAACATCTGAAGAAACAGCACTCCAGCGTCCATCATTACACCCAGAATGCTGGCTCCGATGCGTTGACGAAACGTTCATTACCTGGCCACACGAAGGAGAAGAGCTAAAGTATTTCCACCAACACCTCAATCAGCAGCTCAGCAAAATCCAATTCACTATGAAAATAGAAAAGAATGGTGTGCTGTCCTTGCTCGACAAGAAGATCACCAATAACCTGATAGTAGACCGCCACAGAGTACACAGAAAGTCCATCAACTCAAATAGGTACCTACTTGTCTTCTCCCACCATCATCTTATGCAGAAGAAATCCACCCTGCTTACTTTACCCAAGAGGGCCCACGGGATTAGCGATGAAGAACATCTGAAGGCTGAACTGGGAAATTTCAGGTCCATTTTTTGAGCCAATGGTTATGGCATGAACATGGTAGATAATACTATAGCGGTTAAAGGCGCTGCAGTCTGGAACCGCAAGACCGCTACGGTCGCAGGTTCGAATCCTGCCTCGGGCATGGATGTTTGTGATGTCCTTAGGTTAGTTAGGTTTAACTAGTTCTAAGTTCTAGGGGACTAATGACCTCAGCAGTTGAGTCCCATAGTGCTCAGAGCCATTTTTTTTTAATACTATAGCGACAAAGGATGAAGGCGATAGGGAAGATCAGAAGGAAGCACAAAACATCGCCCTACTACCATATGGTCAAGGGATCACTGAACGTGTGGGGAAAATTCACCGCCAGCAGTTACCAAAACGATTTTTTGAAGAAGCAAGAGAATAAAAGATGTTCTTGGCTCAACGAAAGAAGCAGTTGGCAAGCTACATGCCGCTGGAGTTCACGAAATCGGATGTGAGTGTGAAATAGTGGATGTAGGCGAGACGTGACATCTGAACATTAAAGACATGTCCGACTAAGACAACACACCAAACAGTGAATTGGACTTTGCTGTGGTGATGACTGAAGTGTCAGAAGTTCTTTAGCTCTTCTTCTCCATGTGGCCAGGTAAGGAAGGTGTCATTAAGATGGCCACTCAACACAGATATGCGAACGTTAAAGATACATCCGACGATGGGAACAGACCAAGTCAGCGTTGGCCTAACACCAGGAGGAGTGCAGTAAACAGAATCACCGTCTTCCTTGAGGAGGAAGATTAGAGAGACAATAGAAACAGCCACCCGCCGATGTGAATAGAGAGGAGGAGAGTTACAGACTAACAGCGTCTTGGCTCCCAGCACTAACGGAACAGCAACTCGTGTGAAGCATCGCACATGGGCGCACTGGAGATCACAGCGGCCACAGGTACACAAATTACTGGCATGCCTCAGCTGGCTATAGGCAACAAGCAAACAGCACTACGTCGCACTCGACGACCGTTTCTCATTTGCTTATTTCCACCAGTGGCAGCCGGCCTTTGTGGCCGAGCGGTTCTAGGCGCTTCAGTCTGGAGCCGCACGACTGCTACGGTCGCAGGTTCGAATCTTGCCTCGGGCATGGATGTGTGTGATGTCCTTAGGTTAGTTAGGTTTAAGTAGTTCTAAGTTCTAGGGGACTGATGACCTCAGATGTTAAGTCCCATAGTGCTCAGAGCCATTTGAACCATTTCCACCGGTGGCAAGCAATAAAACAAACATCAATCAAGAACATTTACTTCTACTAATAAAATAAATAATGTAAACGTAATAAAGGACGTCCAATACTGCTTGTGATCGTCCTTAATACCCGATAAGATTACGATAATAGGCTCCTCAGCCAGTATACAGAGTGATTTTTTCCACAGTGTACAAACTAGAGAGTTTTCAATGAGAGGATATGAAACAAAAAAGGTCTAATGAAGTCCAGAAATGCATGGTTTCCATATTAGAGACCATTTATTCAATCATACATTGTTACAGATACTGCTGTCTAATGTACACTCTACTACGCAGCCACAGTTACAGCAAGTATTGAAAATGGTTTCCATGTGCCTCAGAGCGTATGTCTATGCGCCATATCAACCAGGCTGCATCCGTGCAGTGTCAAAGGCAGTGTGAATGCGCTGCTCCAGTGTCTCCGCATCCGGAATGGGCGCTGCATACATGATACTTTTGAGATGGCACCATAACCAGAAATCGCATGGGTTCAGATACGGTGGATGAGCACGCGATTCAACTGGTCCCCCTCGTCCGACTCATCGACCAGGGAAGACATGACTGAGATGCGGCCAGACATTAACGGTGAAGTGGGCTGGGGCACCATTATGTAGCAGCCACATAACACTTTGCACCATCAGTAGCACTTTTCCAGCAGATGAGGCAAAGTCACCAACAAGAAACGCCAATAGTTCCGGCCTGTTAAACGACATGGAAGGAAGATTGGTCCCAAAATATGCTCTTTCCTGGCACACACATTCCGGCTGCACCGATGCTGATGATTCGTTGTCACCATACCATGTAGGTTCTGCATACTAGCTCGCAGATGGTTGAAGATACTCCGTGTAAAGGTGGCCTCATCTGTGAATAGGATGGATGACACAAATCCCAGAATCGTCGTTGCCTGGTGAAGAAACCAGTGATTTAACTGTTCCCAACGTGGAAATTCTGTCTCTAGTAAGTCCTGCAGACACTCCAAGTGATAAGGGTAGTAACACTTGTTATGGAGAATGTTCCACACTCCCGTCTGGCTTACCCTGTATTGTCGGGCCAACTGCCTAGTACTGACACGGTGGCCGCCTTCCACAATGTTAATCACATCTCCCTCCAAGTCTGGTGTCGGAACATTTCAGGTATGTCCTTCATTATTTACTTCTTCCTGAAACAACCCTGTCTCAAACAAACGGCGAAACACTGTTTGCAAACATTGAATGCTGTGGTTGTTGTCAGTGGGGATAGGTCTCCTGACACAACCCTGCTGCCCGCCACCTGCTGCCATTTGCCTTTCCATAAGTAGACACCACGTCGTTAAGCTGTCGATTCGTATATGGAAACATTATTTACAAGCTGTATCACATCCACTACAACACGAGTCAGCAAGAGAAGTGAATCACACACAATATTACCAATTACTATGGCAGGAGAGGACGCTAGGGCATGATGTATGAGGGATGGTACCACCCTCTAGGAGGAAACTATGTATGCTGTGACTGTGGCTGCATGGTATAGCTTATATTAGACTGCAGAGTAATAATGCACGATTGAATAAATGGTCCCTAGCATGCTTTTCCGGACATAACTTCATTAGACTTTTTCGGTCCGTACCCTTTCGTCGATAGAGTTTGTGCATGTTGGAAAAAATCACACTGTATAAGAACTGAAACTTTTCTTGTCGAGCAGTTAGGAAAAGCACTCTAAAAAAAGCCATTTGCAATAGTGGCTGAAACGTCAGAGAATTTTACACATTGACAATATGGTCAAATACTCAGGAGAATTTTTTTGACTGACAACACCCACAGAAGCCTACACTTACAGTTATCATTGTGTTCAGCGACAGTACTTAACATATATTTAAGAGTGCCGTTGCACTCAGCGAGTTGAGCGAGCGGTGATGAAAGGCTGGTGGGCAATGGGAACACTGTTGACAGTATAGAAGGCCTTTATTTAATTCGGGTACGTGATTTTTCGCAGCTCAGTGAGCAGACGCGCCTCAGTATGTTTCCCCTAGCTTGCGTTGACGTGTGAGCAGCAACTTCTACCCTCAATGTTGCGTAGGCACCCTGTGATGCTGATGGAAGGCTCATTGCAGGTCGATGGCCTATAAAGGCCACAGCCGTAACGTCAACGGTGTACGAATTCCCTCGGTGACTTGAAGCTCTGGCGTCCCCTTGGCTCCACTTGTGTTCATCGTAGCAGCCTATGGAGACTACTGTGTGTGGGCATCGACATGCTGCGCAGCAGTGGAGTCAGATGGGAACTGACGCTGAGCCACTAACAAGGGGAGGCCGCCAATTGTGAAATTCAGATTCGATTCATACTGTGCATAATAAAAGCTCATGGCCAGAGGTGTAATGTGGCAAAGCACCAAGATGCACTTCTCAGCCGTTGTTGAGAAAATCGACAGTTAAAACAAACCGTTGCGGTGAAATACTCTCTACGATTAAGAATTCTATACAGCGTCGTGCCGCAGCGGTAAGCGCTCGGGTTCGTAATCCGAAGGTCGCCGGATCGAATCTCGCCCTTTTTTTTTTTTTTTAGTATTTGTTTTTCATAATTCAAATATATATATATATATATATATATATATATATATATATATATATATATATAATTCCCGGCAATCAGTTGCAACAATTGTTCATATAATAAGTTGTTGAAAGTCGTTTGTCGTGGAAAAACTGGCGACTTCGAACATCATTATGTTTTCCGCAAACAAAGTTGTATTTCACAAATGTTATTAATTGTCTTCATAATGTTAATCACGTATAGTTAACGGAAGACGTAGAAACGATATTCCGAAACGAATACGTATAGCGTAAGTCAAACGTTCGAATTAGAATAGAGGCCCCACGAACACAAATTTGCTGTGGAAGGTATGAAATATAAACTCCGTTACTCGCTCGTTACACTTGAATGACAGATGTTGAATGGGCCGAAACGAGCCGCCGCATAACAGCGTAGTTGCCTGCTAACTTCGACAGAAGGTAGATGCGGTCCCTAGCGCAACTTATAACATTGTCGAAAATCAGTGCGGACGGGAGAGCTTTGGTACACCCTGTCAAAAAAAAAAAAAAAAAAAAGGAAAAATGGAGGCGGTACAATTGGAGACCGATCCGCCTTCACCAACATGCATAAGCAATTCATTAATACTATATATATATATATATATATATATATATATATATATATATATATGAATTACAAAAAACTAATAATAAAAAAAAATTGCATAGCGCGAGATGCGATCCGGCGACCTTCAGATAACGAACCCGAGAGCTTACCGCTGCGCCACGACGCTGTATAGAATTCTTAATCGTAGAGAGTATTTCACCGCAACGGTTTGTTTTAACTGTCGATTTTCTCAACAACGGCTGAGAAGTGCATCTTGGTGCTTTGCCACATTACACCTCTGGCCATGAGCTTTTATTATGCGCAGTATGAATCGAATCTGAATTTCACAATTGGCGGCCTCCCCTTGTAAGTCGCACTAGGAACTCAGTACTGGCGGCAACAGGCACAGACGGAAGGTTGGCAGGGCTGTGGCACCAACTCCCATGGTGGCAGGTGCAGCTCTGGCCTCAAACCCATGGCTGCTGGTGGTGGTTCGCAGTTGTCTCGCTGCCCAGCGCGGCCCTTGGCATCAGTGTGGTGCTGCTGGACTCCAGTGACCAGAGGATGCCTTCTGCCTCGAGATCGAGACACATTTATATTATTCTGAGGCGCATTTGCTACGCCCATAACAAGTGACTTGCCTTGGTGTGGTGACATCGACTCACCTGCTCCAGTCATCACTGCAGTGCGATGCAGCTTTCCACTGACTTTATCTTCTACCCTTGCCACAACTAGCCTGCAGTTGTTAATGCATTGGTTCGTGGGAGCTTCATCACTATATCTCATTATTTTAGCTAAAAGTTGGATAGTGGCATTGCAATGCTGTCTTTCAGGGATACGTGGATTTTATCCCAATTAAGTGTTCGTTTATTGAAGAATGTTACCGAACTGAACTAACATTCTTTGTATGTGTTGTAGTAACCACTCGACTTCCTTCACAAGTGAAATCATTGAACTGTCATCTAATTTGCTACAACATATATGAAAAAGCCTACCAACAGAAGCAGCCATCTAGACGCCACTTCACACCACAACACAGCCCAGAAGCAAGTTGCTCTGAACAATGCAGTCTCCACTGAACGAGAAGTGCTTGCGATCAGAGCTAGATATTCTTAGGGAATTGTTGTTGGCCAAAGTCTGCGGTGACCTTTTCGTAAACAGGACCTTTAGACTAAGCGGTAATAACAATAAATAATAGAAATGCGGACAAGAAGAACGAGGAATCTTCTGCACATTCTGTAAGGGTAATGTTTGTGACAGCAGTAAATGATGGCACAGGCAGAATCCTTTGGCAGTATGGTTCGTTGACTACATTTTTCAATTAACACGAGATAAAAGACATCTTCCTATCTACAGTGGACTTGCCTGACCACCATCTCATTGTGGTAGTATATGGATGTTCGCACTCTTGGTTGGCTAGGCACATGTCCTTAACATTGCATCAAACATACTGTGAGACATTGATACAATTACCTATAATTACTTAAAAATCTGTACTTTTAAGAACAAAGACTAATCTGTATTTATTACTGAAATACAGATTCGTCTTTGTTCTTGAAAGTACAGATTAATTAATGTGCAAATACGGAGTTATGTACATGACCCTCCAGGGTAGCTGAGAGCGCTAATGCATTGCTTCCTGGACTCGGGTAGGTGCGCCAGCCCCGGATCGAATCTGCCCGCCAGATTACAGACGAGGGCTGGTAAGCCGGCCGGCCTGGATGTGGTTTTATGCGGTTTTCCACATCCCACTAGGTGAATACCGTGCTGGTCCCCACATGCCGCCTGAGTTACATGACTCACAGACATTTGCAGATGTTCGCACTATTTCGTGACGTACACTAGACGCAGACAGCTGGGGTACACTACTTACATCCCAGGGGGTTCGGGATGACGTCAGGAAGGGCATCTGGCCAATCTCTGCAACTAACACTGCCAAATCCGTAATAACACTGCCCACCCCACGTTGCCGCGAGACAAAGGCCGAGAGAAAGAAAGAATCTGCTGTTTAGGGAAAGCGATGCTGTGCTTCTTTGCTGATCAAGGGCCTAACGCTTGTACTGGTGTGGATTGCACACTAAAATTCATGATAGCATAAACAAACTATGAATGTGTAAGTACAATGGTGCTAGTAAAATAGTTACAATAAAATTGTAGGGACAATGAAACCAAACTTAAGGTGGTAACCTATTTCGTCGTTAAAATATTACAGTTATTTTGTGCAGAGTTTTCACAAAGTAGAAAACATAAGGACAGTTCTTACTCAGCAGCATAAGCATTGTTAGAAACAGTTGCAAAACTGTTTATGCACACTTCTTAAGTTGCATGTATAGTATGTAGTAAATGTACTTGAAAAGGGATACTACTGGGATAAACATTTCAAAAACCGATAGCATAGTCGCGACGGGTTTCTTTTGTGGCAATCAGCTGATTGCTAAGGACTACCTCTTTATGTATTGCAATTGCTTTACTATTTCATCTTGCTCAAGGAGGCTTACCTTTCTGCCTTTTGAAGCTTGATGCCTCATTTGAAGACATTATATCATGTGTGGCTGGTGGCTGCTTTGTTTTGCATGCCAATTCGTAAGTGTGGTTGGAACGAGTCATTGCTTAGTGTACAGATGGTGCTATGTGGTTTCATAACCTTTAAGTTGGGTCTTATGCCAGCACAGATTTTGCAACTGACCCTGGTGTGTTTAATGCATGCAATGAGTACACATAGCGATTCCCATAGATGTGACGAATGCAAATTTTGCAGTATACTAACGCAAGTTCTCTAGTAAAACTTCTAATTTCCAATATATCCCTTCAGGATAGAACCACACCTTGACTAATACTATTTTCTTGTAGATTTTCCGACGATATCCCAGAAAAGCGAAACACATCAATAAAAGTATTGTTTGCCCTCCAACCAAGACAACTTTTCTTTCGAAAAACAACAATTTTAGACTTCTCCTGTTGTCAGTATCCGTTTTCCGAAAAAGAGTGGGAAAATAGCCTTTTAAAAGAGAAGGTGGTACTGTCTTCCGATAGTGTTCAGCCACTGAGGGGCACCAATGAAAATCTGAACGAGATCCTAGAAGACGCATAGAAACATCGGGCCGTGATGAAGGTTGAAGAAGGAATATAATGCGGCCCAACGACTCTGAAGGTTTGATCGTCAATAAAAACGGTCACGGAGGTCTGCAGACTTGTTACTGTGGATGTCGACCAAATAACTGAATGCTACGTGCGAGCGGTTTCTCTGCGTTGTTCTTTTGTTTTGACTAGTCTTTCCAGTAGGAAAAAACAGTGCAGGCTGCAAAAATAGCGTAAGCTTTATTGACGCGTTTCGTCTTTTTGAGGCATCTTCAGAAACCGTATAGCAACTGCGAGTTACGCATTAGTCTTACGTAATCGAAATTTTGGTGTGCACCTTCGGCGAAAGCACGCAGCTATGTTTAAATAGGGCCACACTTCCAAGTTTAGCACAAATACTGGTATACAAATTGTTGTGGTCTCAAAAAGATGAAACGTGTCAATAAAGTTTACGCTGAAAAAATATCACAGTTGCACCACGGTCATGGAGCGGGCGGATTTTTTTGACTGGGCGTTTACAATTTACTCGCTATGTTTGTTGGTATGTGGTGCTAGCCACCGGAGAAGCGAGCACCGAGTTGCTGACTGCCCGCTGTAACCGGCATTTGTGCGTGTGTGTGTGTTGGTGTGTTGGGGGAGGGGGGGGGGGTTTGGGAGGGAGCACAGCAGAGTGGTACAGAACGCAGAGCAGCTCGGCTGGCCGACTGCCGGCTCAAATTCCTCGCCTGCCGTGCGGTCCCGCTTTGTGTGGCCGTGTTCGCGAGCCGCACGCCTATCGGTAAACCGTTAGCTGCCGCATTAAATCGCCATTAACAGCCGGCTGTCGGGTTGCGCGAGGGGAGCTGCAAGAAGTCGGTCGCCTGTGTCCCCAGAGAGCGCACGCTGCATGCAGGCACTATCTGCCCCGTCTGCACACTCTGCGCTAACTTCGTTCAGAAAACCGGTGGCACTGTTCCACGGTGCACAGGCGGAGCTAGTCAAAGCAGATAGTTACCTTCCTTTTTTTAAGTCATCAGTCTTCCTTTTACTGTTTCATGTTGTGGTGTCACCGCCAGACACCACACTTGCTAGGTGGTAGCCTAGTATACGTCGGACCCGCGTGTCGCCACTGTCAGTGATCGCAGACCGAGCGCCACCACACGGCAGGTCTCGAGAGACTTACTAGCACTCGCCCCAGTTGTACGGACGACTTAGCTAGCGATGCAACACTGACGAAGCCTCGTTTATTTGCAAAGAAGATAGTTAGAATAGCCTTCAGCTAAGTCAATGGCTACGACCTAGCAAGGCGCCATAGCAATTGATAGTTATCGTATGAAGCATGTCTCATCAAGAACGATGTATACAAATGATGGATTAAAGTTAAGTATTCCAGCAGCTACGTACTTTTCTTTATAGCATTCATTACGTATCCTGTTTCATACCTCACGCCATCCTGCGTGAGCTTATAGCGTGCATTTCGGCCTTCCCTAGCTATATAACACATGTGTTTCATGCTGACCTTCATCTTTTCCTATGAAAGACTGACATGGTGCGGAAAAGATGCCTGTCATCTCGACTGCTAGTGATACGGCCGGCCGAAGTGGCCGTGCGGTTAAAGGCGCTGCAGTCTGGAACCGCAAGACCGCTACGGTCGCAGGTTCGAATCCTGCCTCGGGCATGGATGTTTGTGATGTTCCTTAGGTTAGTTAGGTTTAACTAGTTCTAAGTTCTAGGGGACTAATGACCTCAGCAGTTGAGTCCCATAGTATGGAAGTGAAACATGGACGATAACTAGTTTGGATAAGAAGAGAATAGAAGCTTTCGAAATGTGGTGCTACAGGGGAATGCTGAAGATTAGATGGGTAGATCACATAACTAATGAGGAAGTATTGAATAGGATTGGGGAGAAGAGAAGTTTGTGGCACAACTTGACCAGAAGAAGGGATCGGTTGGTAGGACATATTCTGAGGCATCAAGGGATCACCAATTTAGTATTGGAGGGCAGCGTGGAGGGTAAAAATCGTAGAGGGAGACCAAGAGATTAATACACTAAGCAGATTCAGAACGATGTAGGTTGCAGTAGGTACTGGGAGATGAAAAAGCTTGCACAGGATAGAGTAGCATGGAGAGCTGCATCAAACCAGTCTCAGGACTGAAGACCACAACAACAACAACGTGTGTTCAGATATATTCGTACACTGCACAGCATTCAAATCTCATGTTAGTTCAAAATGGCTCTGAGCACTATGGGGCTTAACATCTGAGGTCATCAGTCCCCTAGAACTTAGAACTACTTAAACCTAACTAACCTAAGGACATCACACACATCCATGCCCGAGGAAGGATACGAACCTGCGACCGTAGCGGTCTAGCGGTTCCAGTCTGAAGCACCTAGAACCGCACGGCCACCCCGGCCGGCAATGGGGGAGAGTAAACAGAATACGTTTCATCAAAAAATGTCTATGCAACTGGATGGAGGAAAGATGCTTTTCAGAACTAAAACAGAAGGTTGTTAGTGCTCAAACAGCTCACATCCTTTTTTGAAAAGGCTAGTCAACCTGTGTCTTCCACTACATAAGAGATGATTGCCACAAATCCAGCAGCTAGGTAATATTATCCCTATGTACTACATTTTTTGTGGTGAGCAGCATACCAAGAGAAGTAATATGCTGAACTAATAATAGTTCTCCCTGCTGCCAAACAGAAAGGCCTACAGCGGTCTGTCGTCTCTCACAGACCCGGACTGACTGTCCTAGTTGACAATTCCACCACCAGACGGTGCACAAAATTGTGACATCATGGGAGAAAAATTGGCAGGAACTAATGGCAACACTGCAGCCACTCACGTGATCATGATGTCGGGGATGTAACGTGAGTTTAGCAGCTCACCAGTCTCAGTTTGTTAGTGGAAGAAACATGAGGCATCAACAGCGGTCGAGATTGTCCAGCAGAATAGAAAGAAGTGTATGACTAAGTACTCATTACATGTCTTGCTTTGTGTGTGCTAGTGCTATCATGTGTAGAGGTTCTACTTGTTATTATTATTTATCCACATAATGGTACTTCTTCTTTTGCTTCGTTCAACAACTGAGGTGACACTCAGCATGTCTGGTCTAGCAGCAGTCACCGCTGGCTTGTTGGGACCTGCAGTGACCTCCGGCCTGTTAGGACTGGCAGTGGCAGCAATACCACGTCACTGCATGTTGGAGCAGGACAAAGAGCTGTTATTATCCATCATGCTCGTCGATTTATGTAATGAAGACGCCCAGCATGTCCCTGACTCTCATAACAACTCTGCTAGGAACCTACACCACAAACTTCAGGTCAGTCGTGGTCTCTGAAATACTCACCATCCCAAAACATGCTGGTGTCACTGCAAAGACAGATTGTTGATGTGGTGTTATTGCGAAGACAGATTGTTGATGTGGTGAATGAGAAGCTGCTCATTCCTCCCAGTTTTCTATCGCTTTTCACTTCAACTTATAATTTAACAGCTAGCAGTTCAAAACGCTTGAATATTGACATGGAAGCACCAGTGAGCAGTGACTGGCATATTGTTTTAGAGATCGAAAATGCACCTAGAAGTGTTACAGTGCAGTTTACTGAGTTGGGATGGGATGAACTGTGTTGTGGAGAATTCTACATCAGTTAGATTACCTCAAAGTATTGTCCATCTCGTTCACACCCAGACATTTCCTGTGCTGGCCTGATGCTATCTGTAACATAATTGTACGATGGCGTGGCACTCACCGTGAGATCTGGAAGTTGATCAATTTTGGTGGAGTGCTGCAATATACATATATGTTCTGTAAAAGCGCATTACACGCCAAAAACTGATGTCATCAGTATCATGGTGGGGTGGGTGAAGCATCCTTGATACAAAGACTTTGTTGGAAGTGACTGGTCCTGTGATGGTGTAAAAGAACGCCAGAAGAAGTACGATAATAGGATACTCCCACTCGATAATATACGACGATAATTGTAGGTCCATCCAGCTGCAGTAAGAAAAAATGGCTTTAAGCACTATGGGACTTAACATCTGAGGCCATCAGGCCCCTAGACTTAGAACTACTTAAACCTAACTAACCTAAGGACATCACACATCCATGCCCGAGGCAGGATTCGAACCTGCGACCAAAGCAGCAGCGCGGTCCCGGACTGAAGCGCCTAGAATCGCTCGGCCACAGCGGGCGGAATCAGTAAGACAAATGTTCTCATGTCACTGCCAAAACATCCAGATAGAACCCGTTTTGAGCATGTACATCTATTTTCAAAAACACTATTGTAGTCCACGTACCAACTGCTGCAAAAGATACGGCAAGATGTCGGTGTAACAAGCACAACATTCAGTCAAAGCAGTGAAATCCCTCCACTAAAGAAAGTAACGCCAAAAACCTTGATGACATTAGGTGATGTCGCTGCGGAAAACCAGGATCAAATTGTATGATATTTCTGTTTTGGTAGTCATATGGGTGTTGACGTATTTTATTTGAGTCAAACATATTCCAGAATCTGGAAAGAGTTGGTGAGGAATTATTCAAACATAATTAAAGGTTTCAGAGAAGACAGTTCGAATGTAAACACGTTTACCAAGCTCATGTAGGAACTGACAAGTAATTGAATGAATTTGTAAAGATAAGTGGAGATGGTTGAAACCACACAGAGTACCTGTTTCTTGTTACTGATAAGACAATAAAACTGAAAGGTGGTAGGTATAGACGCAACTTCCAGAGGTTTCTACATATATATACAGCTGTGAAAAAAATTCACATACATCCCAGGTACTCGATCCAAGAGGAATGGTGAACATAGACAGAGAATTCCTTCTTTAATGTAAAGTATATATTGGATATAAACAAAGACATAGATGAATAAATATATTTATAAGCATGCTGCTACCGGTTTTTCGTGTAACTGTGGAGTACTTATGGCTCGACGCGATCGATAGTAATCGGCCACTTTGACCTCCAATAACTCATGTACTATTCAAGTTATATGCCTGTAATTTATACCAATTTAGGTTTACACCAATAGCTTTCTAACGATATGTCGAGCGATGAAATCGGATGAGCCGTTTAGATTTTGGAAATTCGTTGCTGGGTGTTACTTGCATATTTTACAGTCAGATACTAAGCTTTAAAATAATAAAGATATTGAAAATAATACTAACACTAATTCTTTACAGACGAATGGAAAAACTGGTAGAAGCTGACCTCGGGGAAGATCAGTTTGGATTCCATAGAAATATTGGAACACGTGAGGCAATACTGACCTTACAACTTACCTTAGAAGAAAGATGAAGGAAAGGCAAACCTACGTTTCTAGCATTTGTAGACATAGGGAATGCTTTTGACAATGTTGACTGGAATACTCTCTTTCAAATTCTGGAGGTGGCAGGGGTAAACTACAGGGAGCAAAAGGCTATTTACAATTTGTACTGAAACCAGATGGCAGTTATAAGAGTCGAGGGGCATGAAAGGGAAGCAGTGGTTGGGAAGGGAGTGAGACAGGGTTGTAGCCTCTCCCCGATGTTGTTCAATCTGTATATTGAGCAAGCAGTAAAGGAAACAAAAGAAAAACTCGGAGTAGGTATTAAAATCCATGGAGAAGAAATAAAAACTTTGAGGTTCGCCGATGACATTGTAATTCTGTCAGTGACAGCAAAGGACTTGGAAGAGCAGTTGAAAGGAATGGATAGTGTCTTGAAAGGAGGATATAAGATGAACATCAACAAAAGCAAAACGGGAATAATGGAATGTAGTCAAATTAAGTCCGATGATGCAGAGGGAATTAGATTAGGAAATGAGACACTTAAAGTAGTAAAGGAGTTTTGCTATTTGTGGAGCAAAGTAACTGATGATGGTCGAAGTAGAGAAGATATAAAATGTAGACTGGCAATGGCAAGGAAAGCGTTTCTGAAGAAGAGGAATTTGTTAACATCGAGTATAGTTTTAAGTGTCAGGAAGTCGTTTCTGAAAGTATTTGTATGGAGTGTAGCCATGTATGGAAGTGAAACATGGACGATAAATAGTTCGGACAAGAAGAGAATAGAAGCTTTCGAAATGTGGTGCTACAGAAGAATGTTGAGGATTAGATGGGTAGATCACATAACTAATGAGGAGGTATTGAATAGATTTTGGGAGAAGAGAAGTTTGTGGCACAACTTGACAAGAAGAAGGGACCGGTTGGTAGGACATGTTCTGAGGCATCAAGGTATCACAAATTTAGCATTGGAGGGCAGCGTGGAGGGTAAAAATCGTAGAGGGAGACCAAGAAATGAATACACTAAGCAGATTCAGAAGGATGTAGGTTGCAGTAAGTACTGGAAGATGAAGAAGCTTGCACAGGATAGGGTAGAATGGAGAGCTGCATCAAACCAGTCTCAGGACTGAAGACCACAACAACAACATTGAAAATGTGATTACACCATCAGAATCATTGTGCAAATAATGGTAATGTACATGTTTCTTTTTAAGGTGTCGTGATTCCTCTGGCTACTATTACTTCCTATACGAACTGTGAAATTTCTGCCATGATGGTTTCACACAGTCCGCCATCTTTGGCACTCCCGGCGTGTCTCCTTCATCGACACAGCATCATCATGGAATTACCAGCCACATGGCTGGAGGACTACGCACGGGGCCATCACTCATGCTCCGCTGTTCGGCACCACATGGTTGCTGCTGGGCCGCGGCCCACCGAGAGGCGCCCCTGCGGCCATGCCAACTCAGAACTTAGAATATTTCCAGGGCGCCACAACTCGCCTGTTACCTCAGAGACTAGATCCTGGTCATCCAACTATGGATCGACCAAGACTGCAGCGGACGTTCAAAAGTCAGCGACAAGGTTGCGTGAATGTGCCATGCCTGGACAGCATAGGGATTACAGCTTGCAGATCAGCCACGAGGAGGAGGGTTGGCGGCATGCCTGTCTTCTCTTCAGCCACAGTGTTCCAGCAGGCAGCAATTTTTAGAGCTGACATTGCTGCCAGACCACAGCTGTGGTTTCCATCAGGTTGACTGTGTCTCGGCACAGAAGTCAGCATGCCAACCATCATCAAATAAATGGCTCTGAGCGCTATGGGGCTTAACATCTGAGGTCATCAGTCCCCTAGGACTTAGAACTACTTAAACCTAACTACCCTAAGGACATCACACACATCCATGCCCGAGGTAGGATTCGAACCTGCGACCGTAGCGGTCGCGTGGTTCAAGAGTGTAGTCCCTAGAACTGCTCGGCCACTCTGGCTGGCGCCAACCGTCATCGATCAGCTTGTTATGGTTTTCATTGAAACTCAATAGACCGCCATTCTCTCTGGTTCTAGCAACACAGGCAGAATGACGGAACAACTCGATGTGTCTGAGTTCCAAGGGACTCGTTATTCAAAGAATGAAGCTTGCACTCTGACGCGAAGGCTCTTGGTGCATGGTCGCATTTGCCGTCGTTTATTGGTGTCATCAGTGCTCCTAGCCTCACTCTGGTGGTTCAGTAATTATTCTGGATTTCCAAGCTCGGGTCTTTATGCAGCGTTTCACTATTGCAGTGGCGCTCTGGCGCTTTAAGTTACGGAGTGTTGCTTCAGACTGCCCTTTCATGTGGCATCGTGGCGTGTGCGCTTTCGCTTTCCTCATTCCGTTGTATCGGCGGTACGCTGTTGAGATTCCGATGGATACACCGGCCCCCCGTGGCCTCTTCGGCTGAGCTCGCCGGGTAATGACTTAAAAATTGACATGTGACCAAATTAATCTGCGGTGCAATACCATCAAAAAAAAGTGTAAATTTTGTAAGGGAGGAATACACACCATTTAAAAAAAGTGCAAAATTACGTTTCAGTGGAACTGAACCGATTTTGCAGATCAGAATAGAGCGTAACCGAGCTCAAATGTCTACTGTGGATAGGGTAAAAGTCATTACTGTGGGCAGGCTAAACATTACATGATCTGTAGACCTCCAAACACCCCCCATGCCTATCCCCTACGACGGCTCCTACTCCCGCCTTCATAGATACACTTCGTGAAGTCGATACTGAGGTGGCAAGAAGGGCGAAATAAATGGTACATATTTAGGGCGAACAAATACCTATCAAATGCATACTCTTCAAAGAGACACTATTCTATTCAGTTGATCCTCCTTAGCTGTGCTGTCAGCCAGAATCATAGTGTCATCGACAAATCCCCAAGTTTTTCTTTACTCTACATGAAGTTCAATTCCCTTCAAAAATTTCTCCTTGTTTTCCTTTACTGCTTGCTCCATATGCAGATTGAATAACACTGTCTGACTCCCTTCTCAGCCACTGCTGCCCTTTCAAGTCCAGTTCGATTACTATACAAGTTGTAGATGACATTTCGCATCCTGACTTTATCCGTGTCCCTTCAGAATTCCAAAGAGTGTAGTCCAGTCAACACTGTCAAAAACCTTTTCTAAATCTACAAATGCAGTCGAGGTAGCTTTGCCATTCTTTAATCAATCGGCCGGTCGGTGTGGCCGAGCGGTTCTAGGTGCTTCAGTCTGGAACCGCGCGACCGCTACGGTCGCAGGTTCGAATCCTGCCTCGGGCATGGATGTGTGTGACGTCCTTAGGTTAGTTAGGTTTAAGTAGTTCTAAGTTGTAGGGGACTGATGACCTAAGATGTAAAGTCCCATAGTGCTCGGAGCCATTTAAACCATTTTTTAAAATCAGTCTTTTAAGATAAGTCGTATTTTTAGTGTTGACATGCGCATTGCCCCACTATCCCAGAACCCTGTCGCTCCTTACGTGTTCCTCCATTTCTTGGGATCACGAACTGGTGTTCCATTCTTCTATAAATAATTAGTTTCTGTGTTTTTGTAACCATGACTTATTAAACTGATAGCTCGGTCATATCCACATCTGTCATCACTTGCTTTCTGTGGAAGTGGAATCATTACATTCTCCTTGAAGTCCAAGGGTGTTTCGCATGTTTCATATATCTTGCACATTAGATGCAATAGTTTTATCGAGCCTGTCTCTCCCAAGGACCTCAATAACTCTGAGTGCATGTCATGAAACCCAGTTGCCTTGTTTTGGCTTAGGTCTTTCAGTCTTCTGTTACATGTATCACATGTTGCTCGAAGTATCGCATATCCTGTCTCATCTACATCTAGTTCTATTTCCTTTTCTCTAATATTGCCTTCCAATTCATTGTCTTAGTATAGCCTCTTTAAATATTCCTCCCATCATTCAGATTTCGTTCTTTGCTTAATACTGGCTTGCTGTCGAGCTCTTGATATTAATACAGCTGCATCTCTTTCCTCCAAAGGCCTCTTTAGTTTTCCATAGGCGGTATCTACACTGACAAAAGTCAAGAGATACCTCCTAATACCTTGTCGGGCCTCCTTTTGCACGGTGTAGTGCAGCAACTCGATGAGGAATGGTCGCAGCAAGTCATTGAAGCCCCCTGCAGAAATATTGAGCCCTGCTGCTTCTGTAGCTGTCCATAATTGTGAAAGTGTTGCCGATGCAGGATTTTGCGCACGAACGGACCTCTCGATTATGTCCCATGCCGGGCTATCTGGGTGGCTAAATCATTCGCTCCAGTTGTTCAGAATGTTCTTCAGGAAAACCGCAAACAATAGTGGTCCGGTGACATGGGGCACAGTTATCCACAAAAAGTTCAGCGTTCTTTGGGAACATGAGGTCCATGAATGATTCAGATAGACTCCATGTAGCTGAACATAACCATTCCAGTCACTGATAGGTTCAGCTGGACCAGAGGACCCAGTCCACTCCATATAAACACAGCCCACACCATTATGGAACCACCATCAGCTCGCACTGTGCCTTTTTGACAACTTGGATCCATGGTTTTGTGGGTTCTGCGCCACGTTCGAACCCTACCAAAGCTCTTACCAACTGAAATCGGGACTCATACGACCAGGCCACAGTTTTCCAGTCGTCTAGGGTCCAACCGCTATGGTCACGAGCTCAGGAGAGGCGCTACAGGCGATGTCGTGCTGATAGCAAAACCACTCGCGTCGGTCGTCTCCTGCCATAGTCCATTTACGACAAATTTCGCCGAACTGTCCTAACGGATACGTTCGTCGTACGTCCCATATTGATTTCTACTGTTATTTCACACAGTGTTGCTTGTCTGATAGCACTGACAACTCTACGCAAAGGCTGCTGTTCTCGGTCGTTAAGTGAACCGTGTTATGCCTGACTCTTTGGCTCTCAGAATACTGAATTCCTTAACGTTTTCAGAAATCGAATGTCCTATGCATCTAGCTCCAACTACTATTTCGCGTTCAAAGTCTGTTAATTCTCTTCGTGCGCCGATAATCACGTCAGACACCTTCTCACATGAAACAGGAGTACAAATGACGGCTCTGACAATGCAGCGCCCATTTATACCTCGTGTACGCGATACTACCGGCATCCAATGACTCTCCGCCCCATTAGCTGAATGGCCAGCATGTTGGATTGCCATGCACTGGAGCCCGGGTTCGATTCCCGGCTGGGGAGGGAGATTTCTGCCCTCAGGGGCTGGGTGTTGTGTTGTCATCATCATTTCACCCCCATTGTCGACGCACTTGTCGCCAAATATAACGTCACACTCAATAAGACCTGCACTTGGCGGCTGAACTTCCCATCTGGGAACTATCGCCCACTCACGCCATACGATCATTTCCATTTTATCCATTGACTAGTGTCACCTCAGTTATACAGGCTAGACATAAACAGTCTGTAAGAGTGTTGCAGGATAGGATGTGCTGAGAAATAATTGTTTATGAAAGATTCTGATAGGTTGAGCCATTGTCCGGTTAATTAGCGTTGAAGTTGGCTAATGAGGCAGTTGTGGGTGCAAAATCAAGTGGCGAGCCAAATATAGTTAGTATTGTAATTTCTTAGACTTTCCCGGCGATTTGATGACATCTCGTGGAAATCGGGTTTTCTGCCGGATTGGCAAAATTTGAACGCCTGAACAGCAGAGTGCAATAAAATCATGACACTCGCAAGGTTGTAAATTTGAGTGACAGAACACTGGATGAAGCTACCCGGAAGGTTCTTGGCAGGGGCCTAAATTTCGCTGTCACTCCTAGGGATCTACCGGTAGCCAATTTCATCAGCTCTGTGGAACAAGTCGTCAACACACTACCCTTAAGTACGGCTGAATAGATTCGGAGAGAGACGTGCAGAGCCCTTACCAGAGCCAGGCTGCCTAACATCTCAAGAGACGAGAGGATGGCCCTCAGGAGATTACGAGAAGATGACGACATAGTGGTATTACCAGCATACTGCAGAGAGGTGACTATGACCTGAAGATCCGGCGACTTCTGGAGGACCCGGTTTACAAACCACTAGAGCAGTATCCAACTGACAGGGTGGACAGAAAAACCAAGTCTCAGCTGAAGGAACCTGGCTGGCCTGAGAAAGTTATCAAACAACTGAAATCCAAGGCACCAGTACCACCCAGACTCTATGGACTACCTAAAATCAACAAAGAGGGTGTACCACTACGACCCATTGTGAGCAATATTGGGGCAGCCACCTACCCAGCTGCAACATATCTCAAGAAAATGTTCGCACCATATGTTGGGAAGTGTGCACACCACATACGCAACTCACGGGACTTTGTGGAACGCCTTAAAAACGTACGTTTCTCAGATGCAGATTTAATGGTAAGTTTTGACGTGGTGTCTCTGTTCACCAGAGTGCCCCTTAAGGACACGCTTGACTTAATCAGTGAGAAGTTTGATGGAGCTGTGCTGTATCTGTTTAAGCATATTCTAACATCGACTTACTTCCTATGTGGAGGTCAATTCTATGAACAGACTGAAGGGGTGGCGATGGGTAGCCCCTTGTCACCAGTAGTGGCCAACCTGTTTATGGAGAAGTTCGAGGACGAGGCTCTTACAACTGCGACTTACCAGCCAACATGCTTCCTGAGATACGTTGATGACACGTTTGTCATTTTGTCCCACGGTCGCGAAAAACTGGAAGACTTCCTGGACCACCTGAACTCAAAGCATCCGAATATTAAATTCACCATGGGGCTAGAAAAGGACGATCAGCTTCCGTTTATGGATGTCCTGGTGAAGAAGAAGGCGGATGGCGCCTTCAGCCACAGTGTGTACCGAAAGCCAACACACACAGACTTAAACCTACAGGCCGACAGCTGACACCACCCAGCACAGAAGACCGGGATGCTTAGAACACTCGTACACCGAGCCCAGACACTGTCTGACTCTGACAGCCTGACAGGGGAGCTTGAACATCTTCAAAAAGTGTTTGCTAACAACGGATTCTCATCCAGGGACATCCGCAGAGCTCTACATCACGCCAGACGTCAGGATACAGCGGAGAACGAGCATGAAGAAGAAATCAAGAAGCTGGCATTTTTACCGTATGCTGGGCCTGTTTCTGCCAAGATCAGCAGAATACTAATGAAACATAACATCAAGAGTGTCTTCTGCCCACCTAGCAAAATCAGGGCTTCACTTGGAACAGTCAGAGATGACCTGGGCTTACGGAAGCCTGGCATTTACAATATTCCTTGTGAATGCGGTATGTCCTACATTGGCCAAACGACGAGAACGGTGGAAATCAGATGTAAGGAACACTAGCGACATACCAGGCTAAGGCAGGCCACAAAATCAGCAATAGCAGAACACTGCCTAGAGTTGGAACATTCCATGGATTATGAGAACACCAAGGTCATGGTCCAGACCCCCAGGTTCTGGGATAGTGTCATCACTGAATCTATAGAGATAAAGATGGCACAAAACCTGATTAACCGGGAAGCAGGATACCAGCTAAGCACTGCATGGAACCCGGCATTTGAACTGCTGAAGCAATACCGGAGAAAATATGTTTCCAACACCAACAACGAGCCTCAGACATCCGCACACCGCAGGCACGAACCGAGAAGGGAACACCAGGAGCCCGCGACCGCAGTTGGAGGCGGCCGGAGTGGGCACGGAATAGGGAACGTCCAGAGCGTCAGGGGAGCGCCACTCACGGGCGCGGACCGACTAGGGAACGGCAAACAGAACACCAGGCACCGGGCAGACATAAATATGCGACCCGGTCCAGCAAGCAGCCAGTCGCAGGGAACATCTGATGAAGACGTCAAGTAATGACGTCGAAATATCGTGTTTGGAAGACGCTGAATTCCGGCAGAAAACCCGATTTCCACGAGATGTCATAATTAGTATTAGTTGTTCTCTTAGTATAGATGATGGCACACCAGACTGTTCTGCAAAATTAAAACAATTGCAGCCCTCGGTTCCCAAAAAAGAAGTCTCCTTGACCCAGGTTTCGGCCACTTCTAAGTGTGCCTTCATCAGAAATAAAACATTTAAAACTGGCATGTCATGTATATAATAAATAGAAGCGGTAACGCTTTAATCACAAAATATTAAAATAGAAAACATAGAGGCAGGCCAGTAAGGGCTGCACCACATGTCGAGCTGCGGTAGCATTAGACTGAGGTGCCCACGTCAGCAATTGCGGGCACGTGAACGTTGTACCAAAAGTGCCATCTAGTAGCCGCAAATGGAAACCGGCTACTTAACATTCCAAATATAGACAGGTGAAATGTGTAACACGTGAAGTAAGAGGCAATATTTTTCTGACCGCAGCAGACATGGTACCAATTTGTCTATATAAGAGCTTAGAGGTACAGTTTACAGGCTGAAGAAAACACCGTTACAGAATTACAAAAGGAGCTGAATAGCTCAGCGAATAGAAAAACGGTATGACATGAAATGTAGTTAATATAAACCATTTAATGAACAGACAGTTATGAATCGGCTTAGATAGAAAAAATATTTCGGTAACTGCACGAGGGAACACGAAATCAAATATTAAGTAACGGCTTTATACCGTTGAAGAAGCTTTTATTACGTAATTGTAGCTGTTCATTAAGAATGAGGCCATCATTTCGAGAAAGATGATTAAAAATTTCTAATTCTTCGAGAAAATCTAATCTACGCCCATTCTTCTCAGTGTGCAAAATGTTGATCATGAACAGCTTTAGGCGCGTGACCTGTAATTAGAAGGTGGTCAGCAAAAGACGAATTTTGGGTGTTAGTGCAATTTTTTCTTAAAAGATGTTTTTTATATCTGACTATAAAGGCACGTCCTGTTGTAGTAAGAAGAGCAGGTGTCGCAAAGAAACTTATAGACACCAAAGCTTTTCAAAGGGGAACGGGTCATTTTAAATTATAAATAATTTTTTTAAACTATTATTGGTTGAAAAGGCGACATTACAGTCGTATTTATTTTCGAAGTAGGCGTTGTATAGGATAGCAGATGGGCTCCAAGACAGGAATAGAAAACAATTTCTTATAGACATCAAAAAACTTTATACAAACGTTCCCGTACAAGAAACGCTTACAGTCGTGGAAAAAAATTTACGTCATTTCAAAAAAGAACTTTTAGACAAACAAATCACTGACTTTATGAATCTAATTACAGTCGTAGTCAAATGTACATATTTTGAATTTAATGAACAATTGTATCAGCATCCCGACGGTCTCGCTATCGGAAATCCTTTAGCTGGTATCCTTGCTGACATTTTCATTAACTCTCTAGAAGAAAAGTTTTTCATCTGTTTCTCAGCTACAACGCTAGGTATCCCTCCTATTTCAGGTATGTCGAAGACATTCTAGTCATCTACAAAAAACCTGTTGATGGCATTGCCCGTATTTTCAATCTCTTAAACGAACTTAACAAGAAAATATCCTTCACCAGTGACTCGAAAACGAGTCCCGTCAGTTGAATTTTCTCGATTTGACGCTTACAGTAAAAGAAAATAAAATCTCATTTAATGTTTTTGGTAAAGAAACATATACCGATCAGATCGTACCTGCGTCTTCTATGCACCCGCAAGCTCGTAAGAACGCTTTCTTTCACTCTACTATTCACAGAACTACTTCTATTCCACTCTCGAAAGAAAAATTCGAGGAAGAAATTAATATAATCAAAACCATAGCAGTTAATAACGAATACGAACCTACCATAGTGGATAACATCCATAAAAAACTGTAAAAAGAATTACTACACTCGGCGCCTCTATCGTTGAGTTCAGCCTAAAGAAGAAAATTTTTTCTATTCTTTTCTTGGGGCCCATCTCCTGTCAGATCCAACGTCTACTTCGTAATAAAAAGAACTTTAATGTCACCTTTTCAACCAATAATAGTTTGAAAAAAATTTTATTCATATTTATAAATCGACTCGTTCTCCTGTGAAAAACTCTGATGTCTATTAAGATTCTTTGCGACACCTGCTCTTCTTACTACCTACATTGGACAAACAGGACGTGCCTTTATACTCAGATATAAAGAACACGTTTTTTTTTTAGAAAAAAATATGCTGACACCCAAATTCGTCTTTTGCTGACCACCTTCTAATTACAGGTCACATGCCTAAAGCTGTTCGTGATCAGCATTTTGCACACTGAGAAGAAAGGACGTAGAGTAGATGTTCTTGAAGAATTAGAAATTTTGAACATCTCTCTCGAAATGATGGCCTCATTCTTAATGAGCAGCTACAATTACGTAATAGAAGTTTCTTCAAAGGCGTAAAGCCGTTACTTGACATTTGATTTCGTGTTCCCTCGTGCAGTTAGTGAAATATTTTTTCTATCTAAGCCGATTCATAACTGTTTGTTCATTAAATGGTTTATATTAACTGCATTTCATGTCATACCGTTTTTCTATTCGCTGAGTTATTCAATCCCCTTTGTAATTTTGTAATGGCGCTTTTCAGACTTTAAACGGGCTTTATGCTCTTATGTAGACAAATTGTTACCATTTCTACTTCTGTCAGATAAAATATTGGCTCTTACTTCATGTATTACACATTTCAACTGTCTATATTTGGAATATTATGTAGCCGGTTTGTATTTGCGGCTACTAGATGGCACTTTCGGTATAACGTTCGCCTGCCCGCAATTGCTAACGCGGGCGCCTCAGTCTGATTCTACCGCAGCTCGACATGTGGTGCAGCCCTTAGTCTTAGTGGCCTGCCTCTATGTTTTCTATTTTAATATTTTGTGAATGAAGCGTTATCGCTTCATATTTATTATATACGTTACATGCCAGTTTTAAATGTTTTATTTCTGATGAAGGCACTCTTAGAAGTGGCAGAAACCTAGGTCAAAGAAACTTCGTTTTTCCGACCGAGGGCTGCAATTGCTTTAATTTTAACTTGTAACGGCCGCTGACCACGCAGTCATGTGTAAAGCCTGAACACTGTTCAGCCCTTGGCGGGGGTTCGATCCTTACTACCGTCCCATGACCTATTTTTGTATCGCTCTCGCGTTCTGTTTTAGGAAACCAAACGAAGAATACGTTCCGCGACACCGTCACTGGCGGTCTGCAAGAATTTTCGCGCGCAACCGTCTGATTGGCTACCTTCAGTGCTAATTAACTCGGAAACGGCGCAACATGCCGAACTTGTTAACTACTATTTCGCAGAATAACCTACACTGCAATACCCTCACAAGGTATTCACAGCGTTTCTGACCAGCCTGTATATTCTTCTACCGCCTTGCATGTGTCTTCTAGCCATTCCCGCTTAGGCATTTTACAGTTCTTGTGAATCATTTTTGGCGGACCTCTGTATTCCCTTCTCCTTGTTTCTTTAGCTGTATTTTTACATTTTTCCTTTCGTCAGTTAAATTCAGTCTCTCGCACTTTATCCAGGGATTAATGTTGGGATTTGTCTTTGTTCCTATTCGGTTTTCTGCTGCCTTCACTATTTCATTTCTCAAGGCTACTGGTGCATCGTCTGTTGTCTTCCTTACCCCTGTTTCAGTCAATCGTTGCCTCATGCTCTCTTTGAAACCCTCACCAACTTTGTTTTCTTTCATTTTATCCTTGCTGTGTTGAGGCTGAATTTGGGGAGGAGACCAGACAGCGAGGTCATCGGTCTCATCGGATTAGGGAAGGATGGGGAAGGAACTCGGCCGTGCCCTGTCAAAGGAACCATCCCGGCATTTGCCTGAAGCAATTTAGGGAAAGCACGGAAAAACTAAATCAGGATGGCTGGACGCAGGATTGAACCGCCGTCCAGTGTGCTAACCACTGCGCCACCTCGGTCGGTTTTATCCACGCCCCATCTTCTTAATTTCCAAACATTCTGCACTTTCTTCAGTTTAAATCGGCACATCGTAACCAATAAGTGATTCACCCGAAGAGAAACACGTTTCCTTTAGCCGGCCGGTGTGGCCGAGCGGTTCTAGGTGCTTCAGTCTGCAACCGCGCGACCGCTACGTTCGCAGGTTCGAATCCTGCGTCGGGCATGGATGTGTGTGATGTCCTTCGGTTAGTTAAGTTTAAGTAGTTCTAAGTTCTAGGGGACTGATGACCTCAGATGTTTAGTCCCATAGTGTTCAGAGCCATTTGAACCCCACAGTCCCGTGCCCACTTCAGCTGTAATCGACGATGTCTTTGGATCAACGTGTGAACACGTAGAGCAGTCTGCTGCGAAGCTCCCATGTATGATGAACAGAGTGCTCCGAAACAGTTGTGCGCGCACCAGCAGTGTGCTCTTTCGGCAGAGATGCGACAGATCACCATCAATCCTACTTTACAGAGCAGATAAGCCTCCGTACCCCACGTTCTGAGAAGAGTCGTGGACTCCAACCAATTACTGCCTAGTTGCAGTTTCAGTGTCCTTCTACCTCTACCCTAGATGTGAACATCCGATTCGCTTCACCGTTTTCGAGGTACTCGTTCGCAGGCTCTGGGTAATAGTAATCTGCCGTTTGTCAGAGTCGTTTATCTCAACGGTATTCATTTGCATCCCACATCTTCGCTAGGGTGATTTCCCCTCCTCCCGCTACATACTTGCCTGCAACGCCATCAGGTGGCATGCAATATCGCGGTGAGCAGTGGTCATAAAGTTCTGGCTGGTCAGCGTTTGTCAGTGAGAACATAGGACAGATAGTGCTATTTCCAGCACTGGGGATCATTCCGTTCTTTTGGAAGAGGAAATATTAGTTGAGAGCAGTGACAAAACAGCCTACGAGACATTATTTTTCTTTAAATTACAAGGCTCTGGGACGCTGGTGTAAAGTAATCTAACGTGAAACAAACATTCAGTAGCTCATCTTGGTTCATCGCGTTCTGTAAATTACTAGTAAAATATTATTTTTCAAAGAGCAAAGTAACGTAGACAACACCTTATTCGGAGTCCTTAAACATTACATCTGAATGCTTAAAGCCGTCAGCGCTTATATACATTATTCAGCATGCTTATCTATTGCTTGAAAATGGCTCTAAGCGCTATGGGACTTAACATCTGAGGTCATCAGTCTCCTAGACTTAGAATTACTTAAACCTAACTAACCTAAGGACATCACACATATCCATACCCGAGGCAAGCTTCGAACCTCCGACCGTAGCAGCCGCATGGTTCTGGACTGAAGCGCCTAGAACCACTCGGCCACAGCGGCCGGCTTACCTATTGCTTGAACACACTGCCTTCAGCAGATTTAAAGATCATAAGTGAAGTAACAGTCACGAAACAAATTATCTGCGCCGCCATTTCTGTCACAATTCTCTCGACGTAAATAGCTCATCGCGGACAGATTTGAACAGTTACAGGAACAAAATATTTCCTTGATTTATTGGTAACCCAGCTCATGAACTTTGAAAACTATAATTATGAATTTTATTTAACTTAAACGATCAAATTCTTATTTCACCTGAAATGAGTGGCATAAATAGTTATCAGTTCAGAGTATTCTGAGCACTGCACGTAGCCAACACTCAGAACAAATGCAGACTACAAGAGGAGCTTTCGGTGTCAAACTATAAAAAATACAAATGAGGTTTGCCCATCAGTTAAATGGTATTTTTGGTGCAAGATATACCTTATACTACAACACTTATCCAAGTGTCTCCTATCTTTCTTGGTGTAATTAGCTGTATAGTCACACAGGTTTTCGATGTCTCTGTAAGTTTATTGCGTTTATAGCACTTAATCTTTCCTAAATGGTTCAAATGGCTCTGAGCACTATGGGACTTAACTTCAGTGGTCATCAGTCCCCTAGAACTTAGAACTACTTAAACCTAACTAACCTAAAGACATCACACACATCCATGCCCGAGGCAAGATTCGAACCTGCGACCGTAGCGGTCACGCGGTTCCAGACTGAATTGCCTAGAACCGCACGGCCTAAATGGTTCAGAAACGTTGCCTTGTAAAGAGTATTTCACAGCCTGAAACAACTAAATTAACAGGAGAAGAAGGAATCTTAGAGGTAACAACTTTCCGGTTACAACCTCTGAACCATATATGAAAGGTTAAGTACTGGAAACAGATTAAACTTACAGAGACATCCAAAATTTGTATGACTACACAGTTAATTACACGAAGAAGAGGCACTTCGATAAGCATGGGAGAAGCAAAGTATATCCTGGTCCAAAAATATCGCACAACTCACGGCTAATCCTCATCTATATCTATTACAGCATGATTTCGTTTCCTAACAATCCACCAAAGCTCTGAGAGGGAATTTACATTGATTACATAGTTGTCATCTGTCTAAATACCGTTCTTTATACAGATGTAGTGTGGGTTGCATAAAACCCCCTTTATAATTATTGTTCACTGTTTCCTAGCTATAGTGTTCCTGGGTACAACTGAATCTCAACGAACAGAGGGACGAAGAAGAAGGAACTTTCATTCGGCTTGTGTGTACTCTAGGATCTGACTAAACGTAACAAGCCTGTCACTCCACAACAGCCGCGCGGGATTAGCCGGGCGGTCTAGGCGCTGCAGTCATGGACCTTGCGGCTGGTCCCGGCGGAGGTTCGAGTCCTGCCTCGGGCATGGGTGTGTGTGTTTGTCCTTAGGATAATTTAGGTTAAGTAGTGTGTAAGCTTAGGGACTGATGACCTCAGCTGTTAAGTCCCATAAGATTTCACACACGCTCCACAACAGATCTTCATTGCATTTAGAATATATGCTCCTGGAGGCCACAAATGGTACAGTACTTCGTTAATTACAATGAAAAGTAATGACATTTTAACTAGTCCTTTTTCCCAACGTCAACAGTGCATTAACTAGTGAATTTGTTTTACCTCGACAAGCAGATGGAGAAATTCGTTAACGTCACATTTCAGGACAACGGAAGCAATTTTAATGCTACCAATGAACTAAATTTATGCATTTTTAATTGCGAGTGCTGTCTACAGAGATGTTTTTACAATGTGAAAGCTTACAAAATTTTGCGGTGTGGAAACTCATAACTGAGATGCAATGCTAAAGCGTTAGCTGTACGTACTTCTCTCTCTCTCTCTCTCTCTCTCTCTCGCTACAATTTTTTGCATTTGTAGCTGAAAGCACCAATTAGCTTCTAACTACTGCGTTTTTCATCCACGTTGATTGGACGAAATGCGCACATTGTTCTAGAGCGCTGGAGAACATACTACATCAGCGCTGGCGTGATGGATGGCCGGGCAACTGGGAAAATACACGGTCAGTGTGTTACTGGCCGTTGTTGGCGTCCCGGCAAAAACTTTGAGAACAACAGGAAAAAAACATAAGGCAACATATACAAGGGGTGTTATTGCAACTGATCGGTTACTAGCACGCTCGATGTGCAGCAAAAACGTTTACGTTGTATTTAATTGGAAGACAAACATATCAGTTCGCGACTCGCAACCGATGAAGTAAAGCGTATATTGGTACTAAATGTCTCCTACCGTTGCAATTTATGTCAGCAGTCGAACAATACCACGGGAAATACTGCAAGGAAACATGTTCTTTTTTCTTGGTATTATAAAAGGGGTTTAAAATATTCGAAGTCATTGCTGTTTCATGATTCTAAGTATATGAATTGCTACATTTTCTGAAATTTCATGTGAATTTTGAACATTTAAACGTCCATGTTTGAGATTGTAAAAAGACGAGTAATTTTCGTTCAGAACCGTATAAACAGCCAGAATGGTGTACAAGAAGTCGCAACATCAGAAAACTACTTTAGGGGAGTTCGGGGCGGAACGGGATAGTTAGTGTTTAGCAATTTGTACGGTTTCGTACGTCAGTCGGTGAAAACAGAACCCTTACAGGGTCACTTTGTTGTCTGTTTGTCTTTTTGTCTGCCTGTTCGGCTGTTCAAAAACCCTTTTTCTCAGGGACGGGTAGAAGTATCAAGTTCAAGTTTATGTCGCATACTAAGGTCTATACTCCCTTGGCGCTAGAATGAGCGTTAGTTTTTAAGTCAATACAACTAAAAAGATAAGGCCATTTATCATAATTTTGATCCCTGCAAATTCAGTCATCAAAAGCTGCAGGCTATTTCCCGTTAACCTAGAATCGTGACATTTGACGTGAAGCTAGGTTTCACACTACATCCAAAGGAAAAAATCCGAAACCTGTTAATCCATGATTATATAAGAGATTATTTTTTTGTCATTTGTTATCAGATATTCTGTCCGTCCGTCTCTTCGCCGGCCGGTGTGGCCGAGCGGTTCTAGGTGCCTCAGTCTGGAACCACGCGACCGCTACGGTCGCAGGTTCGAATCCTGCCTCGGGCATGAATGTGTGTGATGTCCTTAGGTTAGTTAGGTTAAGTAGTTTTAGGGGACTGACAAACTCAGAAGTTAAGTCCCATAGTGCTCAGAGCCATTTGAACCATTTGTCCGTCTCTTCAAACCCATTTTTGTCAGGAACGAGTAGACGTATCGACTTGAAATATATATCACATACTAATATATATGATCCTCTGGCGGTGTAATAAACGTTAGCTTCTAAGTAAATGCAATCAGAACAATGGATCATTTGTATGTTGATACTAGCGAGCTCACCCATATCTACTTGATGTAGAGTTGTGAAATTTGGTGGCAAGAAGAAAGGTTTCACAGTACAAGTAAAGGGAAAAAATCAGAAAGTTGTTAATTTATAATTATATCACACAAAAAAGTATTTATTTTGTCATTCGTTATCCGACTTCAAAACTGAAATTAAAACATTCTCGAAAGTCTTGGAATCCGTGGGAGCGGTTCTTGCCATTGTCAATGTAGATAACAGCAAAACTCGTCGAGATTCTTGAGTACTGGGATGGATGAACTGTGTGCATATATAATTAATTCTGTACGGAACCCTCAGTCCATGAGTTCCTATTCACACCTAACCAATTATTATAGAACAAAGGAGCACAGGAAAACACTTTCTAAATGTATAAGGAATCGCCTTGTGATAATCCTAACGTACTTTGCTTGAAAATTGTTTTAAACTCTATGTTACGTATTTCTTACATCTTTTTTTTTCAAATAAATGCTTGCATATTTTTCACTATTCGCCACTAACGTAACAGAATGGAATACGGCAACTTTTGGGAAATTTACGTTAAAATGAACCGTCGAGATCGCAATAATATTTCATTATTGACCGGTGTCGGGTAATATACAACAATCTACAGGATTTATTGGCCCCCAATGGCTGGTGCTGACGGTTACTCGGATTTCTCGTGGCGGTGGTGGTACGACGAGAAATCCGAGGAGCCATCAGCACCAGCCACAGGGGGAAAAAATTCTGAACATGGCTTGCACACACATCAAAAAAAAGTTTTGCATCATCTCAGTTCCGAGAGTTCCGCAACCTGTTCAGAAAATTGGAATAGAGATCAACATAAACATCATTTCCACCCTTTTTATTGCTTATGAAAACCACACATTGCATGTTGTACCACCATACAGCGAGACCTTCAGAGGTGGTGGTCCAGTTTGCTGTACACAGGGGTACCTCTAACGCGCAGTCGCACGTCCTCTTGAACTGATGTATGCCTGTATTCGTCGTGGCATAGTATCCACAGGTTCAGCAAGGCACTGTTGGTTCAGGTTGTCCCACTCCTCAACGGCGATTCGGCGTATATCCCTCAGAGTGGTTGGTGGGTCACGTCATCGATAAACGGACCTTTTCAATCTATCCCAGGCATGTTCAATAGGGTTCATATCTGGAGAACATGCTGGCCACTCTAGTGGAGCGATGCCTTTATCCTAAAGGAAGTCGCTCACAAGATGTGCACGATGGGGGCGCGAATTGTCGTCCGTGAAGACGAATGCCTCGCTAATATGCTGCCGATATGGTTGCACTATCGGTCAGAGGATGGCATTCACGTATCATACAGCCGTTTCGACACCTTCCATGACCACCAGCGGCGTACGTCGGCCCCACGTAACGCCACCCCAAAACAACAGGGAACCTCCACCTTGCTGCACTCGCTCGACAGTGTGTCTAAGGCGTTCAGCCTGACCGGGTTGCCTCCAAACACGTCTCCGACGATTGTCTGGTTGAAGGCATACGCGACGCTCATCGGTGAAGAGAACGTGATGCCAATCCTGAGCGGTCCATTCAGCATGTTGTTGGGCCCATCTGTTCCGCGCTGCATGGTGTTGTGGTTGCAAAGATGGACCTTGCCATGGACATCGGGAGCGAAGTTGCGCTTCATGCAGCCTATTGAGCACAGTCAGTCGTAACACGACGTCCTGTGGCGACACGAAAAGCATTATTCAACATGGTGGCGTTGTTGTCAGGGTTTCTCCGAGTCATAACCCATAGGTAGCGGTCATCCACAGCTGTAGTAGCCCTTGGGCGGCCTGAGCGAGGCATGTCATCGACAGTTCCTGTCTCTCTGTATCTCCTGCATGTCCGAACAATATCGCTTTCGTTCACTCCGAGACGCCTGGACACTTCCCTTGTTAAGAGCCCTTCCTGGCACGAAGTAACAATGCGGACGCGATAGAACTGCGGTATTGACCGTCTAGGCGAGGTTAAACGACAGACAACACGACCCGTGTACCTCCTTCCTGGTGGAACGACTGGCTGTTGGACCCGCTCCGTCTAATAGGCGCTACTCTTGCATGGTTGTTAACATCTCTGGGCGGGTTTAGTGACATCTCTGAACAATCAAAGGGACGGTGTCTGTGATTCAATATCTACAGTCAATGTCTGTGTTCAGGAGTTCTGGAAAGCACGGTAATGCAAAACTTTTTTTGATGTGTGTATATAAGCCGAAACCGGCCAATATAGAAATATAATTGTAAGCTCGACTGTTCACTTAAACGTAAATGTAACATCAGGTCGCTGCCCTCCGTAGACTATGTCGTCAAAATTTATTTTTTGAAATTATTGCATAAAAGTTGAAGTTATTAGGAATATCGTCTTAAAACTAGGAGATAGAGTTATTTAACGAACAATTTAAGCTAAGGGATTTAAACCTTCTAAAGAATCTTCATCACTAAGAAAATATTTTTAATATCATTTTGATAAGTGTAGTTATTTTTAGTGCTTAATACCAAGTTTCTGGGTGATATTTTATTGAATCTCATCGCCCGTGCGCGAAATGTACTTGTGAATAGGCAACATAGGATGTATAGTATAAATTCTATGATTCAGTCCCACCCAGCTAGACCAATTTCTTTGTCAAATCTGTGATGTAAGCCGTTCCTTTCTGTTAGGTGACAGGATAACGATCTGACAAAGAGATGTTGCATCGTTAGGCAAAAAAGTCTGATCTCAGATGACCTCAGGTATGCTACTAGCTTGTTTTTTGTCCGCACGTGGTCGTGCGGTAGCGTTCTCGCTTCCCACGCCCGGGTTTCCGGCTTCGGTTCGCGGCGGGTCAGGGATTTTCTCTGCCTCGTGATGACTAGGTGTTGTGTGCTGTCCTTAGGTTAGTTAGGTTTAAATAGTTCTAAGTTCTAGGGTACCGATGACCATAGATGTTAAGTCGCATAGCGGTCAGAGCCATTTGAACCAATTTTTTGTTATGCAGTGCAAAAATTTTTAAATTTCCCATCTGATTTTTCAGCTCTCTAGTTGTGATTATTAATAGCCTTACGAAAGTACCTTTCCATCGTTGACTTGCGTACGTTTAACTACTTAGGTGCTTTTAAAACTCTCATTTAACAAAATAAAATGGACGAAATTGCCATTTGCATTGATTTAATATACAAATGTTTTCTATCAGTCTTTTTCATATGATTAGTCCAGATGCATAAGCCGCTAAATGCATTTTTTGTCGCTCTTGAGTTGAGCACGCTGTCGTACAGATTTTTTCTGCGTCTCACGATGGAAAAGGTTTCAGGGTGCAAAACCCGCTATAAACCGTTGTAAATGGTTGTAGAAAATCATGTTCGGTTGAAAGAGCCGCTAACTGCACGTTGTCTTCGGGAAACGTCCGATGTTTGCATAAGCCGCTAAGTTCAACAGACACGGTGGTGGCCATGCCTTGTCCGAATGCAAAGCACGCCAACTGACATCAGAATTACCAGTCTAGACATTCAAAGCTACATTTCAGTTTGTTAGTATAAGAAGGTAGATTTTTCATATTTGGAATTAGATTGGCTGCGCTGCAGCGAACGTGATCAAAACAGTGAAGCTCTCGCTGGCGATGCATTGTCGAAATACACGCCGGCAATCACCGTTCTGCTGATCAGCAGGGCGTGAGTTGTTCGAAGGAAGTGCGTGATTTTGTGGGTGGTTTAAATGCAGAAGATGGTGCAAACGAAGTGGGTCGTTGAAATAGTCGGAAGTCTTCCAGAAATCGAACCCGTAGTAGTAGTTGAAAATAACCAGAATGACATTACGGGCGACGGTACTTTCCGGAAAATGAAGCGGCGTCCTGATCAGTGGGAAAGAAATGTTTCCAAAACAGAAGTGTAAGAACATGAAAAACAGTATTAAAGCAATGTTAAGCAATACAGGAAAGTCAAAACAACCCCTGGTGACATTAAAAGCAACGGTGGTAACATTAAGAGTGCAATGGGAATTCCACTGTTAAATGCAGAGGAGAGAGCAGATAGGTGGAAAGAATACATTGAAAGCCTCTATGAGGGTGAAGATTTGTCTGATGTGATAGAAGAAGAAACAGGAGTCGATTTAGAAGAGATAGGGGATCCAGTATTAGAATCGGAATTTAAAAGAGCTTTGGAGGACTTACGGTCAAATAAGGCAGAAGGGATAGATAACATTCCATCAGAATTTCTAAAATCATTGGGGGAAGTGGCAACAAAACGACTATTCACGTTGGTGTGTAGAATATATGAGTCTGGCGATATACCATCTGACTTTCGGAAAAGCATCATCCACACAATTCCGAAGACGGCAAGAGCTGACAAGTGCGAGAATTATCGCACAATCAGCTTAACAGCTCATGCATCGAAGCAGCTTACAAGAATAATATACAGAAGAATGGAAAAGAAAATTGAGAATGCGTTAGGTGAAGATCAGTTTGGCTTTAGGAAAAGTAAAGGGACGAGAGAGGCAATTCTGACGTTACGGCTAATAATGGAAGCAAGGCTAAAGAAAAATCAAGACACTTTCGTAGGATTTGTCGACCTGGAAAAAGCGTTCGACAATATAAAATGGTGCAAGCTGTTCGAGATTCTGAAAAAAGTAGGGGTAAGCTATAGGGAGAGACGGGTCATATACAATATGTACAACAACCAAGAGGGAATAATAAGAGTGGACGATCAAGAACGAAGTGCTCGTATTAAGAAGGGTGTAAGACAAGGCTGTAGCCTTTCGCCCCTGCTCTTCAATCTGTACATCGAGGAAGCAATGATGGAAATAAAAGAAAGGTTAAGGAGTGGAATTAAAATACAAGGTGAAAGGATATCAATGATACGATTCGCTGATGACATTGCTATCCTGAGTGAAAGTGAAGAAGAATTAAATGATCTGCTGAATGGAATGAACAGTCTAATGAGTACACAGTATGGTTTGAGAGTAAATCGGAGAAAGACGAAGGTAATGAGAAGTAGTAGAAATGAGAACAGCGAGAAACTTAACATCAGGATTGATGGTCACGAAGTCAATGAAGTTAAGGAATTCTGCTACCTAGGCAGTAAAATAACCAATGACGGACGGAGCAAGGAGGACATCAAAAGCAGACTCGCTATGGCAAAAAAGGCATTTCTGGCCAAGAGAAGTCTACTAATATCAAATACCGGCCCTAATTTGAGGAAGAAATTTCTGAGGATGTACGTCTGGAGTACAGCATTGTATGGTAGTGAAACATGGACTGTGGGAAAACCGGAACAGAAGAGAACCGAAGCATTTGAGATGTGGTGCTATAGACGAATGTTGAAAATTAGGTGGGCTGATAAGGTAAGGAATGAGGAGGTTCTACGCAGAATCGGAGAGGAAAGGAATCTGTGGAAAACACTGATAAGGAGAAGGGACAGGATGATAGGACATCTGCTAAGACATGAGGGAATGACTTCCATGGTACTAGAGGAAGCTGTAGAGGGCAAAAACTGTAGAGGAAGACAGAGATTGGGATACGTCAAGAAAATAACTGAGGACTGAGGACGTAGGTTGCAAGTGCTACTTTGAGATGAAGAGGTTAGCACAGGAAAGGAATTCGTGGCGGGCCACATCAAACCAGTCAGTAGACTGATGACCAAAAAAAAAAAAAAAGCAATGAAAACTGTGTTGGCACTAATTGTTGTTACATACGCAGATGACTTAATGAAAGCGACTGGTAAATGGCATTTCTAGATTCAAAAAACCAAAAAATCATTCTAACGGAACGCAAAAACAAGAAGTTCGTGGAGATTCCTTCTAAAATTTTGAAGCTGGAGTGGGGAAGAACATCCTGAAGAGGGGAAAAAATCCAGCAAAGGAAACGTCCCAACCGAATAACAGTAGGCATAGAAATTTCAGAAGCCAAACTAGGAGACGTCAAAATCTTTTGGAGCTCCACTTTGGTGAAGACTGCGTGACCAACAACAAATTCAAATTCTACGTCGAGGTGTTAGTCAAGCAGGAAGGTACTCGTAGAGACGCTCCTGTCGTTGCCAACCCTCAGAAAGGGAAAGAAGCAGGAAGCGAGTTTGACTTGGATACTATTGAATTCCATGTCACTTAAAACCAATTTTCAGCCAGTTTCATTTTCTAGAATTTTTTGTCGCTGTTTTAAGTAAGATGCAACTTGGGCCAATTTTACGATTTTCTAAATTTTTATCGATGTTGTACTATGATGCGATTTTATTGTCTTATGGCGTCGAGAATTTGATGACTTTTTTTTTTTTTAACTAACGTTGAATACTCATTTCTGTTCTCTTCTTGACGACAAATAAGTCATTTTTCCGGATGAAATAATGTCGCCAATTTTGTTCAATTTTCAAACATCTCTTTGAAATAAATCGTAGTCTTTTTATATTCGCAGTAATTAAATTCCATTCTTCTGTCAATCCTAATATATCATTGAATAATGGGTTTAGCAACTGAATGTTTGTTTCGTAAATGGATCGTTACGTTTGCAAAACCTGCTAAGTGCATGATTTGGGTGCAAAAACAGCTGATATTTCTCTTACTATTTTGACGCATAAAACATAGCCTCAGAATTCAGCCTTTAATGCCGAGTGATTAATTATTTATTTTTATAAAAGAAATAAAGTCTTTAACTTTAATAGTTTGAATGTGACGAGTTTTCCACGATTATCACAGTTTCGCTTATGATGCAGTTAGCGGTTTTTGCTTCTGGGCTACTCGTATAAGATCAAACCATCTGGAAAAGCAAGGAAAAAAAATAAATATATAATTTGACATTTACTTGCATAAAAAAAGAATGACGGGGCATAACGAGACACTATCCCGTTCTACCCCGTGCCGTTCAACCTCAAGAGCGCATTCCAGGTTAACAACTATCATTTGGCGTAATAACAGACGGTTTTAAATGTGCTCTGTAGTTAACACATTGCGAGTGGCATGCACTGTGATATCATACCTCATTTAAGGGCGAACAACTAACGGTTAACGGCTTATCTGGTGTTTAAATTCGCCAAATCTTATAAAAACACGACAGGATGTGGCAAGGACGAACATTCACTTACAAGTCGCGCCCCAAACCAAGTCAAAATGGCTGACACACGTTACATCCATTCAGAGATATAGCAGCATGTCACTTCAACAGGTTTCAGCATTCTCCAGCCTAGAACAGAACAGTCCTGTTGTGGATCTCTATCCCGTTCTGTCCTGAGTTCCCCCTATATCTAACTAAAATTAGTACACATGCGTTGTGAGTGTAAATTAAAAAAAGATTTAGTATTAACTTCATTTATAGAAAATGAGAAAAATTTCTTTTTACGTGAATAGTACATTTGTTTTGCTCACTAACAAATAATTAGTATGTTCACAACCCTTTAGAGAAACTCTTTGAGTAGTAAAATCAAGAAATCTCGTTTCCAAAAGGAACGTAACTGCTGACAATAATCCGTTTTAAGAACAGATAAGTACTTAGATAGCAAACAAAGAAGAATGCAACCATACCAGAACACTGATACATTTCATGTACGTATGTTCCGTCCTTGCAACTAAGTGAAAAACAATTTATATTTTGCCATAAGCTCTTCGCTTCTGTTATTCATGGAGCATCTTGAGTAACCTGTAATTGTGGTGTCACCGCCAGACACCACACTTGCTAGGTGGTAGCCTTTAAATCGGCCGCGGTCCGGTAGTATACGTCGGACCCGCGTGTCGCCACTATCAGTGATTGCAGACCGAGCGCCGCCACACGGCAGGTCTAGAGAGACTTCCTAGCACTCGCCCCAGTTGTACAACCGACTTTGCTAGCGATGGTTCACTGACAAAATACGCTCTCATTTGCCGAGACGATAGTTTAACATAGCCTTCAGCTACGTCATTGGCTACGACCTAGCAAGGCGCCATTATCAGTTACTATTGCTATTATGAATCATGTACCGTCAAGAGCGACGTTCACCATTAACGGATTAAAGTTAAGTATTCCACCAGCTATGTCCGTTTTCCTAAATTCTAATTTCCTTGTCCTGTTCCAGACCTCACGCCAGCCTGCGTGAGCTAAAACGCGTGCCTTTCGGCTTCCTCTCGTAACCCGGTGTTGGCTCTCCTGCCAACCCACAACAGTAGTAAGTGTTTGTTTTTACACATATAATAAATTGATTATGTAGTAGTTAAAAGTATGTTACTATGTTACATTTTCTCATGTTATTCACTTGTTGTGGTCGAGCGGTTCTAGGCGCTTCATTCCGGATCCGCGAGGCTGCTACGGTCGCAGATTCGAATCCTGCCTCGGGCATGGGTGTGTGTGATGTCCTTACGTTAGTTAGGTTTAAGTAGTTCTAAGTATAGGGGACTGATGACCTCGGATGTTAAGTCCCATAGTGCTTAGAGTCATTTGAACTATTATTCACTTGTTTCCCACGTTAGAAACAATTTTTGTAGCACAAGTTTTGTAAGGTTAAATTATTACTTGCGATTTCCAATTTTGCTAGTTCACGTATGTGGTGCTGGAGATGTGTTTACTGGATTCCACTACTCCAGATGGTCTATTTCCGGCATTTTTTGATCTACATTTATTATAACACTTCACTTGCACTTTTCATTGTGTCGATGGTGTGTAGTGTTACCAATCAGCGCTTTCACATATTGTGTTTGTAATTTGATATTTGTTCGTTTGTTGTGTGTGTGTTTGTGTATGTGTGTATTTTGTTATGTATAAATGTGTTATTATTTTTGTGAACTGATTGTCACATAACAAAACACAAGGCACACAAAAATAAAAACAAACACGTATTACTGGATATTGAAGATACTCATAAATAAAAGAAGCGAAAGTCGTATGGCAAGAAACAAACTGCCCTTCATTTAGCTGCAAATAGGGAACATACCTTTACGAATTTTGAAACAACTAGGGAAAGACGACGGAAAACAGAAAAAAATGAAAACTAAATAATTTCTTTCGCAAGTCTATTCTGCGTGTTCTATGACCACATGTCACTTCTCTATAGCGTCTGCCAATCAACTAATAACTGAGACCTCTCTGAACGGAGCATCATGGAGGACTGAGAGTTCCACAAAAAATGGCTCTGAGCACTATGGGACTTAACTTCTAAGGTTATCAGTCCCGTAGAACTTAGAACTACTTAAAAACCTAACTAACCTAAGGACATCACAAACATCCATGCCCGAGGCAGGATGCGAACCTGCGATCGTAGCGGTCTCGCGGTTCCAGACTGTCGCGCCTAGTACCGCTCGGCCACTCTGACCGGCCAACTGAGAGTTCCAACCCCAGTTATGTGACCCAAGTTAATGTTTTACCAGGATTCTCCTCTATTACGTAACTGAAACGTCGGACGATTACTTTGCAAAGTGCCCAGTCGTTTTCTTTCCCATCTTTTTCCTATAGAGGCTACTGCTCAACATTTAACGACTTAGTCCTCGGCGGGGCGTTGAACAACTTTCTTACAAAAGATTCCAACACATGACTTTCAGTTCTTCCAATACCGACGATGCATTTGCATCTTTTCTGGGCTCACTTACATTTTACTTTAACTTGTGACAAATGCATAATATTCCACGTAAATGTAATGATTGTAATTCATAGCAAATCCACAAGTTCAGGTGATGTCAAAGTTTTCAGAATATCACACTGTAAACGAAATATTCATGGTAAGAGGACCAAAGAAGGCGACAGGATGATTTTTGGGCTGTCAACTACACGGACACTCCATGAACACGGCTCCATGTGAGAACACTGAACGTACACAGAAACCGTCGTGTAACGTACACGGTTTGAAAATGTCCAACTCCACAATTGTTTGTGCGTACAAGAGACAAAAGTTGCAACTCTGGGTGTTTACAGTTGTGGGAAAATAACTATCACGAAAATAAAAATAAAAATTCAAGTGCGTCAGCGTTACTGATATGTGTTCTTCGTGAGAACTGCGGTAGTCTGTGGCTCTGCTACAACCGTATACGGTATAAAAAACAGTTTTTCTCTTAAATTTCTTTTTTAACAAAGTTAGGTAACATATGCACGAATCTGCATTGGTAATGAATCGCCGTTTTTTATATTACTAAATGTATCACTGGAAAAGTGGCCACTTGGAAAAATGCTTATTCAATTTTATTGATAATTTCTTAATTACGTTACATGGTAATTTTAGCTCGCGCTTTTACTACGCAAGCTGTACCTCACATTAAATTTCAATTAGCGCCCTCCGTTTGCAGTTTTTTTCTTTATCTCGGTGTGCGCCGATTGCTATAATTCTACTTCATTTTCACAGACACACCATGCCTATCACCAATTAAAGACGAGCCTTCATACCCCTGTAATTACAGAAATGCCACATTTAACGCGATTTTTTATATAACGGCCATTTATTTTCTCTGAATCTCGAAATGAGGGCTCACTAAATACCGGCGTTTACATAATTCACTGAATAACTATATGCCGAGACGTTAATATTTTTCAATATGTAAATAAATTATTCGATGCAGCTCCATTAACACAGAATTCCGCTTTTTAGCAGCAGCGCAATTGCTCTTCACTAATGACGCTTCTTGAAGAACTCACATACGTTTCAGCGGGATAAAAATAACAGGAATTCAGTACAAGGCCTACTAGTACAGATTAACGTGCGATAGAACTTTCTACTGTTGTCGATGGCGCTGGTAATAAGTAACGATCCTTCCTCAGTAGAACTGTAACCAGGCGATTTACAATGAACGTGTCAAATTCTGTGTATCGTGTAACAGTAATCAGTTTCATTGCTCTGAATAAGATTTTGAGTGAAGGGTACAAGCTATTACCATTGTTGATTACCATTTCGATGTGTACGGAGCACGTTGTTAGTCAGTTACTGAACAGATGAGCTGCAAAATTTGACGATTGCACCAAGTAGTGTGCAGCTTAACACAGTCACGTCTATTAAATATCTAAGCGTAACGTTGCAAAGCGATATAAATGGAATGAGCACATATGGAAGGTAATAGGGAAGGCAAATTGTCGACTTCGGTTTATTGGAAGAGTTTCGGGAAAGTGAGGTTCATCTGTAAATGAACCCAGTAAAGGAACTAGTGCAAGCTCGAGTGTTCGAGATTCCCGCCAAATCGAAGCAATTCAGAGGCGGGTTGCTAGATTTGTTACCGGTAGGCTCGAACAACAATCAAGTATTAGGGAGATGCTTCGGGAACTCAAATGGAAATCACTGTTGGGAAGGCGACGCCCTTACCGAGGAGCACTGATGAGAAAATTTAGAGAATCGGCACTTGAGGCTGACTGCAGAACGATTCCACTGCCGCCAACGTACACTTCGCGTAAGGACCACGAAGATAGGATACGAGAAATTAGGACTCAAACGAAAGTTACTGAACAGATGAACTGCAAAAGTTGACGATTGCACCAAGCAGTGTGCTGCTCAATACAGTCACGTCGGGTTCCGCTGGATAGGTCAGGAGTCCACTACACGCAGCAGGCGGCTACACGGATAGCAGGGGTTGTGTGGCGTGGACTGGGCGGTTTTTTAGGTTAGATGGCCTCGGGAAAGTACAGAAAGGGCAACAGCCTCAAAGGGTACGAGGCAAAGTCAGGACATGTGGGGACCAAGCAGCAGTCGGTATTGTAATTGTAAACTGTCGAAGCTGCATTGGTAAAGTGCCGGAACTTCAAGCGCTGATAGAAAGCACCGAAGCTGAAATCGTTATAGGTATGGAAAGCTGGCTGAAGCCAGGGATAAATTCTGCCGAAATTTTTACAAAGGCACAGACGGTGTTTGGAAAGGATAGATTGCATGCAACTGGAGGTGGCGTGTTTCTCACTGTTAGTAGTAGTTTATCCTGTAGTGAAGTAGAAGTGGATAGTTCCTGTGAATTATTATGGGTGTAGGTTACACTCAATAACCGAGCTAGGTTAATAATTTGGCTCCTTTTACCGACCTCCCGACTCAGCAGCGCCGGCCGCGGTGGTCTCGCGGTTAAGGCGCTGAGTCCGGAACCGCGCGACTGCTACGGTCGCAGGTTCGAATCCTGCCTAGGGCATGGATGTGTGTGATGTCCTTAGGTTAGTTAGGTTTAAGTAGTTCTAAGTTCTAGGGGACTGATGACCACAGAAGTTAAGTCCCATAGTGCTCAGAGCCATTTGAACCATTTGAACCGACTCAGCAGCATTAGTGGCAAAACAACTGAGAGAAAATCTGGAATACATTTCACATAAATTTCCTCAGCACGTTATAGTCTTAGGTGGAGATTTCAATTTACCAGGTATAAACTGGGACACTCAGGTGTTTAGGACGGGTGGTAGGGACAGAGCATCGAGTGACATTATACTGAGTGCACTATCCGAAAATTACTTCGAGCAATTAAACAGAGAATCGACTCGTGGAGAAAACATCTTGGACCTACTGATAACAAACAGACCCGAACCTTACGACTCTGTAAGCGCAGAACAGGGAATCAGTGATCGTAAGGCCGTTGCAGCATCCCTGAATATGGAAGTAAATAGAAAGGTTTATCTGTTTAGCAAGAGTAATAGAAGGCATATTTCAGACTACCTAACAGATCAAAACGAAAATTTCTATTCCGACACTGACAATGTTGAGTGTTTATGGAAAAAGTTCCAGGCAATCGTAAAATGCGTTTTAGACAGGCACGTGCCGAGTAAAACTGTGAGGGACGGGAAAAACCCACCGTGGTACAACAACAAAGTTAGGAAACTACTGCGAAAGCAAAGAGAGCTTCACTGCAAGTTTAAACGCCGCCAAAACCTCTCAGACAAACAGAAGCTAAACGATGTCAAAGTTAGCGTAAGGAGGGCTATGCGTGAAGCGTTCAGTGAATTCGAAAGTAAAATTCTATGTACGGACTTGACAGAAAATCCGAGGAAGTTCTGGTCTTACGTTAAATCAGTAAGTGGCTCGAAACAGCATATCCAGACACTCCGGGATGATGATGGCATTGAAACAGATGATGACACACGTAAAGCTGAAATACTAAACACCTTTTTCCAAAGCTGTTTCACAGAGGAAGACCGCATTGCAGTTCCTTCTCTAAATCCTCGCACAAACGAAAAAATGGCTGACATCGAAATAAGTGTCCAAGGAATAGAAAAGCAACTGAAAACACTCAACAGAGGAAAATCCACTTAACCTGACGGGATACCAATTCGATTCCACACAGAGTACGCAAAGAACTTCCCCCCTTCTAACAGCCGTATACCGCAAGTCTCTAGAGGAACGGAAGGTTCCAAATGATTGGAAAAGAGCACAGGTAGTCCCAGTCTTCAAGAAGGGTCGTCGAGCAGATGTGCAAAACTATAGACCTACATGTCTGACGTCGATATGTTGTAGAATTTTAGAACATGTCTTTTGCTCACGTATCATGTCGTTTCTGGTAACCCAGAATCTACTCTGTAGGAATCAACATGGATTCCGGAAAAAGCGATCGTGTGAGACCCAACTCGCTTTATTTATTCATGAGACCCAGAAAATATTAGATACAGGCTCCCAGGTAGATGCCATTTTCCTTGACTTCCGGAAGGCGTTCGATACAGTTCCGCACTGTCGCCTGATAAACAAAGTAAGACCCTACGGAATATCAGACCAGCTGTGTGGCTGGATTGAAGAGTATTTAGCAAACAGAACACAGCATGTTGTTCTCAATGGATAGACGTCTACAGACGTTAAAGTAACCTCTGGCGTGCCACAGGGGAGTGTTATGAGACCATTGTATTTCACAATATATATAAATGACCTAGTAGATAGTGTCGGAAGTTCCATGCGGCTTTTCGCGGACGATGCTGTAGTATACAGAGAAGTTGCAGCATTAGAAAATTACAGTGAAATGCAGGAAGATCTGCAGCGGATAGGCACTTGGTGCAGGGAGTGGCAATTGAGCCTTAACATAGACAAATGTAATGTATTGCGAATACATAGAAAGAAGGATCCTTTATTGTATGATTATATGATAGCGGAACAAACACTGGTAGCAGTTACTTCTGTAAAATATCTGGGAGTACGCATACGGAACGATTTGAAGCGGAATGATCATATAAAATTAATTGTTGGTAAGGCGGGTACCAGGTTGACATTCATTGGGAGAGTCCTTAGAAAATGAAGTCCATCAACAAAGGAGGAGGCTTACAGAACACTCGTTCGATCTATACTTGAGTATTGCTCATCAGTGTGGGATCCGTACCAGGTCGGTTTGACGGAGGAGATAGAGAAGATCCAAAGAAGAGCGGCGCGTTTCGTCACAGGGTTTTTGGTAAGTGTGATAGCGTTACGGAGATGTTTAGCAAACTTAAGTGGTAGACTCTGTAAGAGAGGCGCTCTGCATCGCGGTGTAGCTCGCTGTCCAGGTTTCGAGAGGGTGCGTTTCTGGATGAGGTATCGAATATATTGCTTCCCCCTGCTTATACCTCCCGAGGAGATCACGACTGTAAAATTAGAGAGATTCGAGCGCGCACGGAGGCTTTCCGGCAGTCGTTCTTCCCGCGAACCATACGCGACTGGAAGAGGAAAGGGAGGTAATGACAGTGGCACGTAAAGTGCCCTCCGCCACACACCGTTGGGTGGCTAGCGGAGTGTAAATGTAGATGTAGATGAAGCATATAGACCATCATTTTTTCCTAGTTCTATTTGCGAGTGGAACAGGAAAGAAAATGGCTAGTAGTGCTACCAGGTACCCTCTGCCATGCACCATATGGTGGCTTGCGGAGTACATATGTCGAAGGAGACGTATAAGTAGATTCAGCGAACACAGCCGTGTGAGGAGGGCGTTAGCGACGGTGTACCTGCAGATGATACGACAGAACTAATGGGATGAACTTCTGTCGTTATATGATACACACCCTGTTCTTTCTCATTTTCCCAGCTTTTTGATGACATCCTTATGCAAGATATGTGCTAGGGGCAGCAGAAATGTTTTGCAGATTTCGTCTAAATAACTGGACGTTATTCGACAAGAAGGAGATCTCCTTTGTAAAGAATATCATTTAAGCTCCGCGATCGTCTCTGCCCCCATATACATCAACATATTATAAAGACTGTAGCGCATTTCCGAATTCGTTGCCCATTGTCACCACTGTTTGAGAGAATCTCAAACACTGTATCTGAACGCTACAAAATACCGCACTAGCATCTTGTAGCCGATTTCTTTTTCAGATGCACCTCACTTCCCCAGAACAGTGGGTAAGTATTCCATTCGCCTTCCCTGCAAATGATTTCACGTGTCCGTCCCGTCTCATGTCGCTTCGTGAGATTACCCGTGACAGTTTTAGCAACGTGTCAGTTCCAAGAGATTTCCGCTGATCTTTGCATAGAGTCAGGTTCTTCATCTTTGTTATGCGGTGTATCATGCGTTTATCCTCATTTAAGTAGAACTGTACTTCAGAATACCGAGTGGAAGTACAATCTAACAAGGATAGCTCACGAAGCGATCCTCTTCGATTACATTACGATTTTAAAGTCAGTGCCTCGGCAATTATCTCCTAAAGCAGTAAGGTGAAATTCTGAAATAATATTCTTTGAAAATTAAAACATTTATGAGCGCTACGAACTGCAAAACATCTCCATCTGGTTAATCTAGTCGCCGGTAGCTGTGTGTGTAGCGTAAAAGTTTTATAATCGTGATGTTCTCGGTAGGGACCTCATTGACTACAACTCTTTTACTGTCATTTAAATTCTATATTTATTACAATACTGTTTCGCAATTTTTAATAGAAATAACATATATCTATTTTTCATTGTTGTTCATCTGACAATAGATTAAATTTTGATACAGATATACGAAATGGTTTATTGTTAAGAGAAAGAAAATTATGTTTGTCAATAGTAGTGTCCGATCTCCAGCAATATAAAAAAATATTTAATTTTGTATTTGATGTTTCAGATTTTTACATCAACTTTTCATTTATTGTGAATAGTCGCACCATTTTTTATTTTTAAATTTTCGGTCGCTTGTAAACGGATATTTTTGAGAATTTTCATAACCTAAGAATGTTATGAACAACTTATGTCGTAGAAAATCAGCCGTTGTGGTTTACGCTTAGTGTCAAAGAGTGGTTCAGTAGTTCAAACGGAATTTCAGTGCATATCACCGTCAAAAAACGCACATTTTTGAGAATTTTCTGGAGTTACACTTGTTATGTGTATAACCTATTTCGTAGTGAATCGATATTGGTGATTTACTTGCTGTAGCAATTATTATAAATAATGAATCGTGTTAACGTAGTTTTCCTTTTAAACGGTTCTGTGTATTACCTGAAATTGTTGTAAAGTAACGCTATTTTCGAGTTTGTTAGCGACTATAGCATAAAAAAATGATTCAGTAAATTTTTATTTTTCATCCTATGTTTTTCTGTTGGCTTAATAGAAACCTTCTTTTGCGTACAAATTGCTTCAGTTATTAAAGGGAATTAATATTGTAGCTTGAGGTATTAGAAGAGAATTAACAGGCTTATTTTAAAGTTACTGTTCTGCAAAACATTGCATCAACCCCAATGCGAGTGCCGTTCTCAAACACAGGATGAGGCAGTTGATTTTCGTAAGCAGCTGGATATCGCCCTGACTACTACCAAATAACTGGAAGCTGCTGCAAACTGAAACAGTAGGAGAGCTCCCTAGAGTCGTGTAATAGAGATACCAAAGATACCTCAAGTGCTATGCTCTCCTACGGTCCCGTCTGATCTACAACAAACTACTCGTCCACTTGACTGTGTTTGGGGTGTCAGAGGCGCTCTGTAAGAGGGAGACAGGGACCAGGGAGAACATCTCCGTCTTCATCTACGTACATACATTGCAAGCGACCTATAGCACTATTAGTAGCTCCTTTCTTGTTATACTCACTGAGGAAAAAACCACTGTCTTTATGCCTCCGTATGACCCCTAATTTCTCGTATCTTATCGTCGTGGTACTTGCGCCAAATATGTGTGGAGGCAGTAGAATCGTTCTGCAGTCAGCTTCAATTGCTGGTTCCCTAAAGGTTGTGAATTTTGTTCTTCGAAAGGAACGTCATCTTCCCTCCGGGGATTAACATTTGTGTTTCCGAAGCAACTCAGTAACGCTTACGTGTTGTCCGAACCTTCCTGGTAACAAATCTAGCAGCCCACCTCGGAATTCTTCGATGTCTTCCTTTAATCCGACGTGGTACGAATCCCAAACACTTGAGAAGTACTCAAGAATAGATTCTACACTGAAGCACCAAAGATACTGGTAAAGGCATGCGTATTCAAATACCTAGATAAGTAAAAAGACAGAAAGCCCCACTCGTTTACCCTTGATAACTGCAAGACACAAAGCTTTACGCCTCGCCTGGATCCGCCCCACCGACGTTGAACTGTTGATGACTGGAAACATGTTGCCTGGTCGGACGGGTTTCGTTTCAAGTTGTATCTAGTGGATGGACGTGTACGGGTATGGAGACAACCTCGTGAATCCATGGACCCTGCATGTGAGCAGAGGATTGTTCAAGCTGATGGAGGCTCTATAATGGTGTGGGGCGTGTGCAGTTGGAGTGATATGGGACCCCTGATTAGTCTAGATACGACTATGACAGGTGACACGTTCGTAAGCATCCTGTCTGATCTTCTGTATCCATTCATGTCCATTGTGCATTCCGACTGAGTTAGGCAATTCCACACCCCACACGTCCAGAATTGCTACAGAGTGGCTCCAGGAACACTCTTCTGAGTTTAAACACTGCCGCTGCCCACCATACTCCTTAGTCATGAACATTATTGAGCATATCTGGGATGCCTTGGAACGTGCTGTTCAGAAGAGATCTACACCCCCTGGTACTCTTACGGATTTATGGGCAGCCCCGCAGGATTCATGGTGTCACTTCCCTCCAGCATTACTTCAAACATTAGTCGACTCCATCTCACGCCGTGTTGCGGCTCTTTTGCGTGCTCGCGGGGACCCTACGTGATATTAGGCAGTTGTACCAGTTTCTTTGGCCGTCAGTGTATAGGCAGCGTCCTTCATAGATGAACCACGATTTCCTAAAATTCTCCCAATAACTGGAAGTTGACCATTCGCCTTACCTCCCACATTCCTCGCATGCTCGTTCCATTTCATATAACTTTGCAACGTTACGACCGGGTAGGTAGTTAAACGACGTGAGTGTGTCATGCAGGACACTACTGATGCTGTATACGACCATTACTGGTCTGTTTTTCCTACCCATCCACATTAACTTAAATTTTTCCACACAGTCACTCAACTTCGTTCGACACCTTCCCGTACATTACAGCATCATCAGCAAACAAGCGCCGTTCGCTGCTCACCCTGTTAGCCAGATCACTTACCTACATACAAAATAATTACGGTTCTATCACACTTCCCTAGGGCACTCCTCACGATACCCTTGTCTCTGATGAGCCCAGGGTGTTATTCGGATTCCACTAACCAACAAGTTCGACGAGCTGTCTTTCACTGAAAAAGACATGAGACTCGCTTCACCTGCTGGGAAACCTGCGTGTCCTATATCAAGATAAGGGAAGCAAACAGGAAAGTACGGGACCTATCACTCGTTGGCAGTTCAGATATTGGGCGAGTAATGGTACCCCTTATGGAAAAGGTAACTAGAGACGGGAAGAAACAACAGCTACACTCAGTGTGTCGCCTGGGGGCATCATTCAACACGTTGAAGAGGCTTTTTCTGGCAGCCATTGGGCGTACAGGGTATAACCAGTTGTAGAATGTGGTACACGTTGGGTGAAATGATGCTTGTCGTTTGGACTCCAAAGTCACACTTGGATCATTACTGTGACTAACAGAGAAGGTTGGGAATACCAGCTTTGCCCATGGAGTTCCAACAAAGCTCACAATATGCAGCGATGTTTCCAGAATAGATGGTGGCCCCTTGTCCTTGAGTCGTGTGGAAAGACTGAACCAGAGACTTTGCAGGTTCTGTGGCGAGACAGGCTGTGGGTTCCTGAACTTGCGCCATAGGGCTGACAAGGGGAAGGCCTCAGACACGGCCAACCGATTCGGCTCAAATTTTGCCGGTCGCTTGTGTACAACCTAAAACGAAGGAATCTAAGATATTTTTTGGTCAACACCCCCGCGTTTCTGAGAAAATCACCCCTAAATGTTATGACGAGCAATCGATTCAAAATTGGAGGGATCGATGGATAATTGTAAATAGAGCATTTTTCATCATGAGGTATGGGGTCCGCAAACGCAAACTTTTCCAGAAATCGAGGAAAGAAACTTTTACAACTGCCGCTTCTGTACCCTCACGGTGAACGCAAAGGTAACTGGCTGGGAATCGTAAAAGCCGGGTTCGAATCTCGAAGAAACCTCGCGGATGTTATTCTTTTCGTTTGTACTTTTCCATATCTCAATTGATAGGGATAGGAGGGTTAATAAGGTAAGTAAATCAATAAGGAATGATAATAATAAGGTAGGCAAACTAATTTCCCAAACGCCGTGAGTTAGTAAAGTATTAAACTTTTAAGCCTTGTCACATGAAAACAACTCCGAATAAGAGTGCTCCGAATTCCTCGCGAGGGATCACAGATAGCCAACTGCGCGACGCTTGTTTACAACGAGGCACGGGACGGAATGCACGCGTGGAGAGTTACGTTGTCGCAGTTGCCTCTTCGTCATATCATAGTTGTGAACCTGGAAGAGGTGAAGGTGTCCAGCACGTGCCTTATAGAAGTCAATCGGAAAGAGTTGTTTTCCGTCATTAGGCTGCCTCGAACCTCGTGGATACATGTAGTGATTTCCATCGTTAATGCGCCGAATGAAATACGTTTTGTGAATGAACACAGTGTTCTTCCGTAAGTAACATATGACGAGTACTGTATGTTGTTTGTAGTAATTAGCTCGTCTGTTTATGCCGTAGTAACTAGTTATTGTTTGTTGTGTCATATCTTTCAGGTGCATAATCTGAATAATGGAGGATGTACACCCTTCGACCAGCGCTGTAATATACAGGGTGTTACAAAAAGGTACGGCCAAACTTTCAGGAAACATTCGTCACACACAAATAAAGAAAAGATGTTATGTGGACATGTGTCCGGAAACGCTTACTTTACATGTTAGAGCTCATTTTAGTTTCGTCAGTATGTACTGTACTTCCTCGATTCACCGCCAGTTGGCCCAATTGAAGGTAGGTAATGTTGACTTCGGTGCTTGTGTTGACATGCGACTCATTGCTCTACAGTACTACCATCGAGCACATCAGTACGTAGCATCAACAGGTTAGTGTTCATCACGAACGTGGTTTTGCAGCCAGTGCAATGTTTACAAATGCGGAGTTGGCAGATGCCCATTTGATGTATGGATTAGCACGGGGCAATAGCCGTAGCGCGGTACGTTTGTATCGAGACAGATTTCCAGAACGAAGGTGTCCCGACAGGAAGACGTTCGAAGCATTTGATCGGCGTCTTAGGGAGCACGGAACATTCCAGCCTATGACTCGCGACTGGGGAAGGCCTAGAACGACGAGGACACCTGCAATGGACGAGGCAATTCTTCGTGCAGTTGACCCTAATGTCAGCGTCAGAGAAGTTGCTGCTGTACAAGGTAACGTTGACCACGTCACTGTATGGAGAGTGCTACGGGAGAACCAGTTGTTTCCGTACCATGTACAGCGTGTGCAGGCACTATCAGCAGCTGATTGGCCTCCACGGGTACACTTCTACGAATGGTTCAGCCAACAATGTGTCAATCCTGATTTCAGTGCAAATGTTGTCTTTACGTATGAGGCTTCATTCCAGCGTGATCAAATTGTAAATTTTCACAATCAACATGTGTGGGCTGACGAGAATCCACACGCAATTGTGCAATCACATCATCAACGCAGATTTTCTGTGAACGTTTGGGCAGGCATTGTTGGTGATGTCTTGATTGGGCCCCATGTTTTTCCACCTACCCTCAATGGAGCACGTTATCATGATTTCATACGGGATACTCTACCTGTGCTGCTATAGCATGTGCCTTTACAAGTACGACACAACATGTGGTTCATGCACGGTGGAGCTCCTGCACATTTCAGTCGAAGTGTTCGTACGCTTCTCAACAACAGATTCGGTGACCGATGGATTGGTAGAGGCGGACCAATTCCATGGCCTCCACGCTCTCCTGACCTCAACCCTCTTGACTTTCATTTATGGGGGCATTTGAAAGCTCTTGTCTACGCAACCCCGGTACGAAATGTAGAGACTCTTCGTGCTCGTATTGTGGACGGCTGTGATACAATACGCCATTCTCCAGGGCTGCATCAGCGCATCAGGGCTTCCATGCGACGGAGGGTGGATGCATGTATCCTCGCTAACGGATGACATTTAGAACATTTCCTGTAACAAAGTGTTTGAAGTCACGGTGGTACGTTCTGTTGCTGTGTGTTTCCATTCCGCGATTAATGTGATTTGAAGAGAAGTAATTAAATGAGCTCTAACATGGAAAGTAAGCGTTTCCGGACACATGTCCACGTAACATATTTACTTTCTGTGTGTGTGAGGAATGTTTCCTGAAAGTTTGGCCGTACCTTTTTGTAACACCCTGTATAGTTGGGAGCCTGTCACAGACGATGGCAAGCGGGAAGTTACCGACGCTGTGTTTTGGTTTGTAAAAGCGTTGCAAGACAGATGCATTATCAATGCACTACCGGAAGCAGGCAATTCTGTTTCTCGGCGTTCCAGATTGATAGGAGCGGCTATCGTCGAGCGATTTTTGGAGCTGACGAACGAAATGACTTTTGTTGATATTGAAGTACTATACCATAAAGCCAAAGCAGAAGGTGATTCAGTAGGAGATATCCCAACTAGTGAGTCGCAAAATGGTCATAACACTTTGGAAATCTCCACGTCACTGGGAATATGTGCTTCATCTGTTCCCGATGAGTATTACGAACCGATTACTAAACGATTGAACTACGGCGCTACACCCCTTGAAGTAAAAGTAAAGGCGGTAGCGCTAGCCAGGAATTTTCCAAACTGGAACTTACAAACACTGCAAAAGAATGGAGCAATAACAGCCCTGAAAAAGAAGAAGGACTTGAAATTGTGGGAAAGTAATATCGTTAAAGGAGGGACAAGATACGACAAATACCAGGCGATAAATAAGTGGACATATGACACATTTGTCGAATCTCGTTGTCGTAACGAGAATGTAACAACGTGAATACTTCAGAAGTGGGTTGCAGGTGCAGCGCTTCAATATAGGGCCAACAAGGATTTTACGTTTGCTGCATCGTAATCTTGGGCAAGAAATTTCAAATAGGAGTATAGAATTCGTCAACGGCACGTCACTAAATACGTCTCTCATAAAGAGGTACAAAATATGGAAGATATACAAAAAGTGGCGCCTCTTTTCAGCACGCAAACGGGATCACTTATGACCGGTTTTAATCGTGATTACGTGATCAACACCGATCAAACAGGATGCGAGTATCGGGTGAACATTCGACGCACGTTATCGCAAAAGGGGGAAAAACGAACCCTAATCGGAGTTGGTAGTAAAAACAAACTAACACATTCATACACGGCGCAATATGCCATCACAGCCTCTGGAAAAGTGTTGCCTAAGGTTTTCCTGTGTTTACAAGAAACGAATGTTACATTTGGTCCTCTGGTTATAGAAGAGGTCAATCGTTTAACCGACTCGTTGAAAAACGTTTACATTACCTGCTCCAAATCCGGTAAACTGACGAATGCGATTTACAGAACATTTATTGAGAATCTTTTAAAACCATATGTTTCTGATACCAAGTTTTGTGTAATATTGGATTCCTGGAGTGGACAGATTAATACTACAATATATGGCACAATGTTTATAGATGGCGAGGGTCAGCCGACGTGCACAGTAAAAGTAATACCGCCAAACTGCACACCTGTATGCCAACCGTGTGATGTTTATTTATATCGCCAGATTAAAAACTTTATTTCCAGGCTTCAGAATTGCAGTGTGCTTCTGGAAACCCAGCGGGAATTGCACAACCGCACGGATGCAATAACTATTTACTGCATAATTCATAACCAACTTTCAGCACCGATTTTTCAGGCAATGATATCGTATGCGTGGTACGCATCAAAATTAATTACCGAAAAAGACGTATTTTTAAATGTAAACCAGGTTTGTTTTCCGCCGACTCTTCGGAAGGAACAGTGCAGCTGTCGAAATATTGCATTCATTAGATGTTCTTGGTGCCGTGAGTATATTTGTTTCGAATGTTTATATGACAAGTACCATTCATCTAGTTGTTCGAAGAAAAGTGAGGACACGTAACAGTGACTGGAAGAGCCATTGTAAAGTGACCTGGAGTATCATTTTAGTTGTTTACTATAAGAAGAGATTTGAGAAATTTATTTGCCAACCTTATTATTATCATTCCTTATTGATTTACTTACCTTATTAACCCTTCTATCCCTATCAATTGGCATATGGAAAAATACAAACTAAAAGAAATCTGGTAGGTTTCTTTGAGATTCAAACCCGGGTTTTCCGATTCCCAGCCAGTTACCTTGACCGTTGCGCTATTTTTTTTTTTTATTGAACAAACTGAGGGTACATATATATACACAAAGCAACAGCTCTTCAAGGTACCAGTTAAACCTATACAAATGAGTGTTAGGTAAACAAATTATTAGAATAACATTAAATACAACAAAATATAACATATGTTTTCTTCCCGCTTTTTTTATTTTTTTAAATAATCTTTATTGAACAAACTAAAAGTACATATATATTCACTATGCAAGAGTTCTTCAGGGTACCATTTAAACATATACAAATGACTTAGTTTAAAAAAATATATTAATAAAACATTAAATACAACAAAATATAACATATTCTGTCTTCTTTCTTTTTTTATTTGTTTTTCGGTCGATGCATGAGAACGTGGATAAGGGTGTTGCATCATGTGACAGGTAGGCATGGCACACCCCAACTTCGAGGGGGGTCAAGGAAGACGCTGCGGAGATACCCGGCAAAAGTTTGTCGGTAAGATGGTTTTCGGGTGAGGGTGTTATGTGCGGTCACAACTTTGTACCAGAAGTCAAGGACTGTACGCGGATCACTCTGAAAGAGGTATTCTAAAGCTTGTCCTCGAAACCAGATTAGGGTATGGTGCTTAGCAAGAGGGAAGTGAAATGTCTGGGGCAACAACAGGAAATCCGGGGTTACCGTCGTTGGCGGGGCACGGAAGTAAAAGCCCACGATTCGTTGGATGAGGAGCCATATGTTTTGTTTCAGGGGGCACGTAAGACGGTGCTCGCCGGTGTCTTCGAGCTGACAGTCAGGGCAGAGTGGGGAGGTAGCCAGTCCTATGCGATAAAGTCGACTATTAGTCGGGAATTTTCCATAGACTAAAACGTACCAGAGTGCAGACACAGACGACGGTAAAAAGGGGTGCATGCACACACCCCCAAACCGTTCGCCAGTTAATGTCAGGATGCTGTAGCACCATGGGGTCGCAAGGGTTGGACAGCATAAACAAACGATAATACTCTTTAGTACGGGGAGGACGGGTGACTGGAAGATCGGCCCGAACGTAGCTGAGTTCTATGAAACAATTGGCGACATGGTAAATTAATGGAGAAATAGCTGCCACATTGATCGGTGGATCGAGAGAAGCTGGTCGGAGGATATCTAAGAGACTGCGTGTTAAGGACGGAACCGGCCCCTGCCAGTGCCGCAACAGAGTGTGGACAAAGAGGGCAGAAGATCGAGCCGGCACGTTGACGAGTCCGAGGCCACCTTTTTCAGGAGGCAGTGTTAAGAGTGTTGTAGCGGACTTTGAAAAGTGCCCCTGCTGACACGAAATATCCAAAGGCTGATTGGATGCGGCGGCCAAGGAGTAGCGGCATTGGGAGGATCTGGGCGACGTGTACCAGTTTAGGGGCGACATGCATGTTGACATAGGACACACGTTGTAGTTGGTTTAAGTTACAGTGCACTTGACCGCGGACATGGTGCCGAATCGACTGCAAAAGCCGCCGGTAAGCCAGGGCCACTGTGCGGTGTGTGGAGCTCGTAAATTCGATACCCAAGTAACGAAGGGTGGTACTGACTGGGAGTGGGGTCGGCACCATAGCCGGGAGGCCGCGCCCAATGTGCATCATAGTCGATTTACGGACATTAAGAATGCTACCAGAAAGACGCCCATACTGGTGGATCCATTGGATGGCGTCATTGAGTTCCGTGGAGGAGCAGGTGAGAAAGAGGAGGTCGTCCGCATAAGCCCTGCAGTGAAAGGTGTAGTCACGCAAAGTGAGGCCCTGCAGTCTAGAGGTAAGACCAGTGATGAGGGGCTCAAGTGCAATGACATGTAGTAAAGTAGACATAGGGCATCCTTGACGCACAGAGCGGCGTATAGGAATCGGTCCTACAAGCCTCCGATTGACTTGTACCATCGAGACCGCCGGAAGTAGTAACCGGCGAATGGCATCGACAAAAAGTAATGGGAACCCCATACGTGTCGCCACCATGAGGAGGACGGTGTCGAACGCGATCAAAGGCACTCGTGAAATCGACGGATACCAGTGCTGCACGAGAGCGACAAACCGACGCTAGTACGATGAGGTCACGGCATTCTCGTAGGGCTGTTTGTAAGATGGCCCCACAACCACGTGCAGTCTGCTCCGGTGAAAGGACCGTAGGTAAGACGGTGCGTATGCGCGCTGCTAAGAGACGTGCATAGATTTTATAGTCTGCATTCAGTAGTGTAAGGGGGCGATATGCAGAGACATGAGACCCTCCCTTCGGCTTAGGCACAGGTAGAAGAATGCCAGTGATGAATTCAGGTGGAATTGGGAAGGACGGAGTAAAGAGTTCCTGAAGCATTTCCGTCCAGCGAGGAAGCATTAACGTGGTGAACGCCCGGTAAAACTCCACTGGGAGACCATCTGGTCCTGGCGATTTGTTCTTGGCCCCTTTGTTGATCGCATCTACCACCTCTTCTGCGGTGATTGCAGACATCATGGACGTTGACTCCGCTACGGTGAGGGTCCGATCAGGGGAAGGACGGAGATCATCAGGAATTGGCGTTGCCATCGGTTCATCATCATAAAATTGGCGATAATGTTCAGCAAAGGCAGACACCACTGCCGCCTGTGTTGTGTGGTGAACACAATCGGAGGTCGTGATGTTGGGGACGAAAAGTTGACGTCGACGACTATGGTCGGATGTGGCATGGATTGTGGATGGGGTTTCGTCGTGGAGGAGATCTTGCCGTAGGGAACGCACCACAACACCATGCAGTCGTGCACGTTGGAGAGAGAGGAGAAGAGCTTTAGTACACTGTCGTTCCCTATGGGTGTCAGGTGATGGAGGGAGCGCATCGAGCTCACGGAGGATGGCGTAGTGAAAATTTGTGGTGTCTAGATGCCATGATGCTGCTTCCTTGCCACATTGCATGAAGACCTTTCTGATCGCAGGTTTGACACATTTCAGCCACCAATGGAACGTGGATGTGCACTGCGGGAGACGTCTTTCGCAAGACGCCCATGTAGTGGCAATACATTGTCGGCAGTGTGGATCATTAAGGAGGGAGGTATTAAGCTACCAGTAACCCCTGCTGCGCCACACTGACTGAGGTGGCAGAGCCAGGGAGCAAATGACAGCGTAGTGATCCGAAAATGCAAGGGGCCATCGTTCAGCTTGGGCGACTTCATTGCCAAGGTGGGCAGAGACATAAAACCGGTCCAGTCTGCTCGCAGAATGTGCTGTATAATGGGTAAAACCGGGGGTATTGCCATGAATTTTCTACCAAACGTCCACTAGATGAAAATCTTCGATTAAGGTGAGCAGCGCCGGGCATGGCGAATGACTAGGCATTTGGTCCTGCGGATGGAGGACGCAGTTGAAATCGCCTCCCATGATAAGGCGATCATAGCGTCCAGAAAACAGGGGCGCCACGTCATGTCCGAAGAAAGTGGACCGCTGCCGACGGTTCGTGGAGCCAGACGGAGCGTAGATATTGATGACGCGCGTGTCGAAGATGGTAACAGCCACGCCCCTTCCACAGGGAAGGATTGTCGTGTCCTTGAGTGGGATTCCTTCGCGTATGTAGAAAGCCACTCCACGCCTTGATTGATCACATGTGGACGTGTATGAGTCGTAGCCGTAGACTGGTGGTAGTGTGGCAACGCGTACTTCCTGAAGAAGGGCGACGTCGACGTCAGAGGCCCGAAGCATGTCACATAGGAGTTGCAGCTTGGGTGCAGTGCCGATCATGTTGTTCAGTGTGGCGAACCGGTACGTTTGTTTCAGTGGTGGTGGACGCGCATCTACCATCACCAAGGGAAGTATGAAGAGGGCACCGACAGGAAGTCCCGTCCCATCTGCTGCAGTGGCTCGCTTTTGATGTTAACAGGCAGCCTTGTCCGGCGGAGGCAATTCATCCGGAGGAGGGGGCGTATCTTCCTCAATGTCGTCGGCCCATGCTCCTGTGCCGTGGGTCTGTCCAATGTCCTTGAGAATGGCGTCGTGGTGAGAGAGATCTGGAGTTGTCGGCGGGGAGACAGGCGTCTCAACCTGCGCACCGATCGTTACGTTGTGCGTGGCGACCTCCATGGTGGTCCCGTCCTGCGAAACGTCTTGTTCATCGTGAAAGTTGTCCGCCGACCTCTGCGTGGAAATGTCAGCTGGTTGGGTGTCGTCTTCGTCGTCGCGGGTGGCGACGCTTTGAGATCCCGTGGGTGAACGGCGACGGCGTTTACGCCCACGTGGCGAGCGTTGTTTGCGCACCTGTTCCTCAGTGTCGGAAGACGGCAAGGATGAGCGTCGACCTGATTCGAAGGCGTCGGTGGCTACAGTGAAATTGTCAAACAGGTGTTGTGAAAAAGTACTGTTCTCCTCAGCGTCCGGTGCGGGTGCCTGTTCGGCGGCAAGGTTGTCAGGTGGGACGTCTGCACCGTCCATAGGTGACTGGGACGGTGGGACGTGCCGATCGGAAGGCCCGGGCGACGGACTGGACGAAACTGTAGACGTGGCAAGAGCCGCTACGTAAGTGGCCGGTAGGGCGGTCATCGTGGGTGTGACGGACGCTTCCGACAACGGGAGCTGCGCGACACGAATGCATTCAGACCGTAGGTGACGTTCTTTCCCGCAACCGGAACAGGTCCGAGGTTGGCCGTCGTACATTATTATGGCACGGCAGCCTCCGATACGTAGATAGGAAGGCACGTGTTTCTGCAACTCGATGCGGACCTGTCTAACACCGTTTAAAACGGGATAGGTTTGAAATTGTACTCATCGTTCGACAACATGTTTCAGAACGTTGCCATAGGGACGGAGCGCCTCGATGACGACGTCTGCAGGTAGTTCGAACGGCAGTTCGAAGATCCTTATCGTCCGTGTGCCGAGACCTGCGTGATCGACGGTAACGGGTCCGACGTTGCCGTCGGAATGACAGAAGCGCAGTCCAAGTTTTGCCTCTTGAAGCACTTTGTCGCACGCCGCATCGTTTATCATTTTGACGTAGACGGTACTGCTAACTATGGACAAGTGGATACCAATTAGATCCGTTGGTGGTATTTTAACTTCATCGCGAATAAATCGTTCTACCTCCAGGGCCTTGGGTCGGGCGAAGTCGGAACAAAAGTTGAAACGTAATGTCTTCTTCCGATAGTTGTGCGCCGTGGTGGTCTAGAAGGGAAACGGCACTTACAGCGGCCGAAGTAAACACAAACACACCGTGCGCGCCTCGCCCGCAGCGCTCTGGCGCGTGACCGCCTCGCAGCGCTGCCGGCAGCAGACTGTCGCTATCGGTGCTGCCGGCGAAAAAGCGTTTACCATGTGAGTATAAAAGCGGCAGTTGTAAAGGTTTCTTACCTCGATTTCTGGAAAAGTTTGCGTTTGTGGACCCCATACCTGATGATGAAAAATGCTCTATTTACAATTATCCATCGATCCCTCCAATTTTGAGACGACAGCTCGTCATAACATTTAGGGGTGATTTTCTCAGAAACGCGAGGGTGTTGACCAAAACTATCTTAGAGTCCTTCGTTTTAGGTTGTACACAAGCGACCTGCCAAATCTGAGCCGTATCGGTTGGCCGTGTCTGAGGCCTTCCCCTTGTGAGTACTGTAGGGACTCCCTAAATGGGTCAGGTGCGCATCAGAGTTTGCTACCCAGGCAGCTGACTGTGTGTGGTGCACATAAGGGCTATTTAGATTAGGCAACTATCCATCCTGATCAAATAACGTCAGTTGTATAAGACAGAGAAGTGTCAATATAAGATCAAAAGAAATGCTCACTACAGGCGAGAAAATTAAAATCCTAGTGATTAACTATCGAGGCATTCGCAAGAACGGTCCAAAAAGACTGTGCACTTCACATTATACTACGTAGTTGCAGAAAGCTGGTTAAAACCCGAAATTGATAGTAGTGAGATATCTGGGGAGAATTTAAGCGTATGTCGAAAGGACAGGCTAAAGGTAAATGGAGGGGTCTATGTGTCGCAGCATACAAGATACTAGACTCTATCGAGATAGAAACTGAAACTGCATGCGCGATTGTCTGGGCAGGAGACTTCAATCTTTCGAGCGATGGGTGTGAAACGACATCTGCTAGTCATCGCTAAATGCGTTCTCTGAGAATTACGTAGAATACATGGTTCGGAAGTCCACTCATGATGGAAATATATCGGATCGAACAGAAACAAATATACTTTACTTGTTTCAGGATGTGCATACAGAAACTTGTATCAGTCAACATGGGGAACAACGATTACCAAAATGCAGAGGCCAACTAAAAAAAAGTAGAATAATTAAATTTTCAGCAAATCAGATAGAGAGGCAGTAGTGTCTTATTTCAAAAATGAACTCAAAACATTTAGCTCTGGAGAGGAGTATGTAGAAGAGCTGTAGTTTAGGTTTAGAAGGAAAGTTGACCAAGCATTTGACAGATTTCTACCTAGTAGAACAGTTCATGATGGGAGGAACCCTCCATGGTACAGAGTCACTATAAAGAAACTTCAAAGAAACAGAGACTACTGAATAATACTCGTAGTTGTAAAACAAAGGATAGGGCTATAAATAGGAAAATACTGAATGAAACGCATTTGATTGTGAAGAGCGTAATGCGCGCGGTCTACAGCGACTTTTGTAGCATAGAATTATTGAAGAATCTCTCACAAAACCCAAAGAAATTCTGAGCATTTGTAAAGGCTTTTACTGGTAACAAAGGTTGTGTATAGACACTAATGGGCGAGACAGGCATTGTAACTGAGGGTAGCAAAGCAAAAGCGGAAACGCTGAACTCGGTTTGTCAAATGTCCCTTTACAAATGAAAACCGAGGGATATTGCCCAAATTTAACACTCGCACCGCTGCAGAGATGAATGACATATATATTAGGGTAACTGCTATCGAGGTACAACATTTACCGCGCATGCTCGCCCGCATGCACTCTCGTCGTTGCAAGTAATATTTATGTAACGCTCTAGATATCCCGGTTGCGCAGTCGTTGACACCGGTCCACAAGGCCTATGTTACTTGATCGTGTGAGAGTGCTAGTTGTTTACATGGGACCAAAGGTCGTATTACAGATACAGAGGTTACATTGCAGCTAAAGCGACTCCCCAAAAATAGAAAACCGTCTCGTATACCGTGTGGGTGATATCTGAATCGAAAGACTGATTCTGCAGCCTACATAAAGTGCTTGATTATCACACATGTTTTTTCTACGCCAGTATTTCGAATCAGCACTGCGGAGGTGAACAGAGTCGCTGCAGAAAATCAAGTAATTATAGCAGAATCAGAAGATAAGCCCAAAAGCCGCTCCCAGAATATTATTTAATAACAAAAACATACAGCTTATTTTGAAACATCTGGGCATAAAACTAAATTACAACCATTCACCGGGAAGCAGATGATAATAGCAAAAATCTTAATAGGAGACCAACACGAGAAACTTGTTAGTGTTGTTAAATACATTGATTATAGATCCTGTAAAGATTATTCCAGTGACATTGGACTCCAAAATTATTCTCTAGTTTCTGCGGCACAATTGCAAGAATTCTAGATAGAAAATCCAATTCTGAGTCGATGATAAAATTTTATGGAACCATGGCAGCCTCCATTATCTACAATACTGCATGGATCCTGACAAAACTACAAAAAAGAAAAACATAGGCAGCAGAAATGAAGTTTCCACGCTCCACTTCAGGATACACAAGAGCTAATTGCATCAGATTTGGTGTAGAGACTGCTGGAAGAAACTGAATCGTATTTGACGAAATGATTAAACATGTTGATAGGATAGCCGGTAATAGATATTCAAAACTACTGTACAATGACAAAGCCATAGGGAGCCATAGTAAAGAAGAGCCATAAAAAAGATGGAAAGCCCAATTGTGTGACACTTGAAGACAGAACTGTCTTAACGCGACTAATACTTGACATTGATCACACTGACTAAGGACTTCTCGCGGTTCTAGGCGCTCAGTCCGGAACCGCGCGACTGCTACGGTCGCAGTTTCTAATCCTGCCTCGGGCATGGATGTGTGTGATGTCCTTAGGTTAGTTAGGTTTAAGTAGTCCTAAGTTCTAGGGGACTGATGACCACAGATGTTAAGTCCCATAGTGCTCAGAGCCATTTTTGAACTAAGGACTTATTTATGACCGAGCGAGGTGGCGCCATGGCTAGCACACTGGACTCGTATTCGGGAGGACGACGGTTCAAACCCACGTCCGGCCATTCTGATTTAGGTTTTCCGTGATTTTCCTAAATCGATTCTGGCAAATGTCGGGATGGTTCCTTTGAAAGGCCTCTGCCGACTTCCTTCCCCATCCTATCCTAATCCGCTGAGACCGATGACATCGCTGTTTGGTCCCCTCCCCCAAATTAAACAACCAACTTCCTTATGCTTTGACTGCTCTTCAGCTGTTTACTACTGTCACTGATTTGGAACTTCTGCTGCAAGTCGGTGCTACTTGGACTGTTCCTACATCAGATTATTCTTTAGTCTACAAGGACTGTTTTGCTGTAGGCTTCTGAGTATATGTGTTTGTGGCTTCTAACAAAGAGCTATAATAAACTTGTCTTAGTACAAACAAAACTTACTGAACGCTGAATTTTGAACGGTAGCGTTCTCGCTTCCCACGCCCGGGTTCCCGGGTTCGATTCCAGGCGGGGTCAGGGATTTTCTCTGCCTCGTGATGACTGGGTGTTGTGTGATGTCCTTAGGTTAGTTAGGTTTGAGTAGTTCTAAGTTCTAGGGGACTGATGACCACAGATGTTAAGTCCCATAGTGCTCAGAGCCATTTTGAATTTTGAATTTTGTATCGTATTGAATGTTTGTTTTGATGAGGGTTGACAGTGTGCCCAAAACAACGTGTTTAATTTCTCCCACTTGAGATCTCTGAACACGGGATGGGATAGGACAAGGAAAGCATGGAAGGATGAACACAGAATTGCAGTGTCATTTGTCGTTTGAGTGGTTACATATGCAGTATTTACCTACAATCCTTCCATGAGTAAATAAATACAATGAGCACAAATAATTATGAATGACAGGGAAAGGCGAATTAGTTGTTTACAGCAATAGTAGGCATTAACAAATAATTTTACCTCAACAAACCGCAAATCACAGTACCGGAATAAATGTACAATAGTAAAAATCTTTTTAAAAAAACTTCTTTCCTTATAAAACAGAAGCTCCTGAAAGGCCAACAACAAAGATGTCTTTAAGATAATTTACGAAAAGGCACTTAAGGTCTTCAAACAATTTTCTAAAAACTATTTTTTTTATTAAACAGGGGTTGACACACAATGCTAAAATAGCATAAAATCGACTGAAAATTTCATCAAGGACCAAAACATCAAACTAGGTTAAGGTTGTCCACACGTGAGGCAAGTACAATCCCAGTTTTGGCTCAAACCAGTAAGTATGATGAAACGATTTGGAAATATTTGCGTAACATAATAATCAAAACAGTGCCTTGCACTTAAGCATGTTTAGAACAAACTGCATCCTTCTGTGGTATTTAGACATAGAAATCTACAGTACAATTTTAACACATATTAAATACAGGAAATTTCTATTAAAGCGAACAAAATATAAAATAAAAGCTTAAATGCAAAATCCTTGAAAACGCTGGAGATCACAATTTAACCTGCACAATTTTTGCCATAGCTTATTGCCAAAACACTTTCCCAGAATACTACGGCACAAGAGAGCCGATGGTCACATCAGTGGGTAAATCTAACATTTAAACTAACCACCGAATTTAGTCTTTTACACTGCTTACAGCCAACACAGAAACACTGCAATGAAGCTCTCAGTGATACACAGAGATCGCCAATACACCCACAATTACATACACAGCCAAATATTCGTCCGATAAGAAATATAAATCATCTGAAGCAACGAAGCCTTAGCTCAGATAATTACGCTCAATCAAATATTTCAGTAAGCCACCAAGTGCAGGCAATAGATGTTCGCATATCGTAGTGTGAGAAATACTGGCAATAAATGCTCGATGTGGCAGATATTTGATAATCCTGGCTCTCACCACTCACAAGGGAACCTCCCCATCGCACCCCCCTCAGATTTAGTTATACGTTGGAACAGTGGATAGATCTTGAAAAACTGAACACAGATCAATCGAGATAACAGGAAGAAGTTGTGTGGAACTATGAAAAAAATAAGCAAAATATACAAACTGAGTAGTCCATGTGCTTAATAAGCAACATCAAGGCTTTACTGAACTCAGGAGCGCAGTGGTCCCGTGGTTAGCGTGAGCAACTGCGAAGTGAGAGGTCCTTGGTTCAAATCTTCCCTCGAGTGAGAATTTTACTTTTTTTATTTTCGCAAAGCTATAATCTGTCCGTTCATTGACGTCTCTGTTCACTGTAATAAGTTTAGTGTCTGTGTTTTCCGACCGCACCGCAAAACCGTGCGATTAGTAGACGAAAGGACGTGCCTCTCCAATGGTAACCGAATACATTTGATCGCAAGGTCATAGGTCAACCGATTCCTCCACAGGAAAACACGTCTGATGTATTCTATTCGACACTGGTGACGGCATGTGCGTCACATGACATGAATATGTTGTTGACCCACATAACTTGTACACTTGGGTAAAAAGATTCTTCTACCTTGCCCGATTTAGGTTTTCTTGTGGATGTGATAACCACTCCGAAAAAAAAGTGATCGCATCGGACGGACAGATAATAATTGTCTCAAAATAAAAAATTAAATTTTTCACTTGACGGAAGACTTGAACGAAGGACCTCTCGTACGGCAGTTGCTCTCGCTAACCACGGGACCACGGCGCTTCTGAGCACACATTAGCCTTGATGGTGCCTGCCTGTGCATGGACTGCTCAGTTTGTATATTTTGCTTTTTTTTCATAGTTCCACACAACTTCTTCCTGTTTTCTCGATTGATATGTGTTAAGTATTTCAAGGCCTCTCCACTGTGCCAATTTATAACTAAATCTGAGGGCGGTGCGATGGGGATGTTCCCTTGTCAGTCGCGCACAACGTGGAATACCAAAGCCGGACAAATTAGCGAGCACGGACAGAAGGGCTCCACGCTGAGTTCAACGTTGAAACTCGCGACTTCACCAGTTACAGCAAGTCTTGACATATACAGAGTTAATGGCCGAATGACTCACCATGTCCGAAACTCGGTCCGTGATGCCCTCTAGTCCGCTGTCACTCGCTGCCTCTCACTGCCCCATCAACGCTGCTCAAGACCTTCTTTAGGACTCGCTCTACCAGAGACAATGAGTGACAAGCTACAATCGATTCGCGCTGCCAATAGTAGCGTCAGTGAATAATGGCCATAATGAAGGCATGCGAAGTCGATTGTGATTCCCCCCACTGCTCATCATTAATATGGAATACAGGATTTCTTTTACAATATGCCCCTTTGTCTAGCTGGTAAGAATGGTGGTTCTACTTCCACACAATTGCTACATAATATAATTTTAGTAAATACTACATTACACTGATAAATTCTCTCACTTAGCACTCCTTTTACCGACTTCTAGTCCCAGCAAAGGTCCGACGTGTGGAGCACTACTGTCTTAATTAATCACTACCAGATTCTCACTTAAGTTGTAACCAAATTTTACACTTGACTCTAATCCTAAACCATATAAAAACTCAGAATAAATTCTAGGTACGACAACGCCTTAAAGAAACTAAAAGCTGTACAACTTTGCTTCTGCCGTTTGCCGATAGGTGGCGACAACGGTAAGTAGCGGTCGAAAGAAATAGATCGCAGACGTCAGGCAGTTAGCTTGGACCTCGGTCAACATAACTTCATTCAAACATTAGATTTGTGTCTGCATCATAAAGTTGTTCTTGATTGAAAATTTCAGTTTACGAGCCTAATTCTCGTCATTTGCTGGAGATGTTACTGTTTTGTTTCAATGTGAATAAAAGAGCGGCTATGACTCATAGAATGCTCTCAAGCACGTATGGTAAGAACGCTATTAGTGAAAGAAAGAGTCGTAAGTTGTTTTAACGTTCAAGAACGGTGATTTTAACGTCATAGACCGGCATAGTGGTGGAAGACAGAATTTTTCGATGATGCAGAATTGGTTGGTTGGTTGGTTGTTTGGGGAAGGAGACCAGACAGCGTGGTCATCGGTCTCATCGGATTAGGGAAGGAAGTCGGCCGTGGCCTTTCAGAGGAACCATCCCGGCATTTGCCTGGAATGATTTAGGGAATCACGGAAAACCTAAATCAGGATGGCCGGACGCGGGATTGAACCGTCGTCCTCCCGAATGCGAGTCCATTGTCTAACCACTGCGCCACCTCGCTCGGTAATGCAGAATTGGAGACATTGCTGAGTGAAGACTCGCGTCAAACTCAAGTAGAATTGGCACGATTAGTGGGAGTGACACAGCAAGCCATTTCAAAACGTCTCAAGGCTATAGCCATGATTCAGAAAGAAGGAACTTGGGTCCCCTGTGAACTGAAACCAAAAGTCATTGAACGGCGTTTGTGTGTTTGTGAACAGTTGCTTCCGAGGCAAAACCGGAAGGGATTTCTACATCACATTGTGACCAGGGACGAAAAGTGGGTTCATTACGATAACTCTAAAAAATAATGGGGATATCCCGGCCATGCTTCCACGTCGACGTCCAAATCGAATATTCATGGCTCCAATATCATGCTCTGCATTTGGTGGGACAGATCGGCGTCGTGTACTATGAGGTGTTAAAACCAAGTGAAACAATCACAGGTGCTCGTTATCGAACGCAATTAATGCGTCTGAGCAGAGCATTAAAAGACAAACCGCCGCAATACAGAGAGAGGCACGATAAAGTGATTTTGCAGCACGACAACGCTCGACCTGACGTTGTAAAAGAGGTCAAAACGTACTTGGAAACGTTGAAATGGCAAGTCGTATCCCACCCGCCGCATTCTGCAGACACTGCTCCCTCTGACTACCACCTGTTTAGATCAATGGCGCACGGCCTGGCTGACCAACACTTCTGATCTCATGAAGAAGTCACAAATTGGATTGATTCGTGGATCGCTTCAAAACAGGAACAATTTTTTCGACGCGGGATTTGTACACTCCCCGCAAGATGGGAGAAACAGGTGGCCAGCGATGGAAAAAACTTTGAATGATACATGTGTGATCAATTTGTTTCATTAAAGCCTCAAACGTTGGGGAAAAACTGCGGAAGCAAAGTTGTACACCTTGTATAACACTATAAATTTATTTACTGAAAACATTGTTTTATCGCAATATGGTCCGCCCCAGTAGCTGAGTGGTCAGCGTGACGGATTGCCGTCCTCTGGGCCCGGGTTCGATTCCCGGCTGGGTCGGAGATTTTCTCCGCTCAGGGACTGGGTGTTGTGTTGTGTTCATCATCATTTCATCCCCATCCGGCGTGCAGGTCGCCCAATGTGGCGCCGAATGTAATACGACCTGCGCTATGGCGGCCGGACCTGCCCCGCGGGGGGCCTCCCGGCCAATGACGCCAAACGCTCATTTCCATTTCCATCGCAATATGGTGTACATACACATTAAGACAAAAAAATGCACCACGTCGCAATTATCCGAATAGGACAGAAATCGTTAGACGTGATGTACACGTATAAAGAAATGATTACAATTTCAGAAAAAATTGGATGATCTAGAGAAAGAGATTCAAAAATCGAGATCATAACGCGCTGCTACACCTCCGGCCCTTTTGCAAGCAGCCGTTCGGCTTGGCATTGATGAACAGAGTTGTATGTCCTCCTGAGAGATATTGTACCAAATCCTGTCCAACTGATGCATTAGACCGTCAAAATATCGAAATGATTGGAGGGCGCTACCGATAATGCTCCAAACGTTCTCAATTAGGGAGAGATCCGGCGACCTTGCAGGAGACAAGCAGTAGAAACTCCCGCCGTGTGAGGGCGCGTATTATGTTGCTGAAATGTGATCCCAGGATGGCTTGCCATCAAGGGCATCAAAACGGGGCGTACATTATAGTTTAAGTACCAGTGTGCTGTAAGGGTGCTGCTGATAAAAAACCAAAGGGGTACTGCTACGAAATGAAATGGCGCCCCAGACCATCACTCCTGGATGTCAGGCTGTACGGCAAGCGACAATCACGTTGGTATTCCAGCACTGTCCAGATCGTCTCCAGAAACGTCTTCGTCCTGGTATCTCATTGGAGTAGAATTGTTGTCTTCAGCGGTCTGTCCCGCTTCGAACTGAACCCCGAATGACCAGCGATGACGTTCTGGATAGTTGTGGGCCAACCAGTCTGCCACCCGCCATGCGGCCCGACGTCCACGAGTGAGGGTCTGAGGTGCCGTTTCATTTCATGGTAGTACCCTTCGGTTGTTATCAGCGACACCCTTGCAGCACAGATGGTGCATCGACTATATTCTACGTCCCCTTGTGTTGCCCTTCATTGCAACGTATCCTGGGCTTACATTTCAGCAAGATCAAAGCGAGAGTTTCTACTGCTAGCCAAACCCTACCTTCGCCAGCAAGATCCCCAGATCTCTCCCCAATTAAAACGTTTGGAGCATAATGGACAGCGCCCTCCGTCTACCTTAGGATTTTGACGATCTAACGTGCCAGTTGAGCCATATTTGACACGATATCTCGCAGAAGGACATACAACAACCCTGTCAATGAATGCCAAACTGAATAATTGCATGCATAAGAGCCAGAGGTAGATCAACACGTTATCGACTTGCTTAGTTTGTGAAACTGTTTGTCTTGAATAAATCTTCCAATTATTTTGAAATTGTAATAATAATTTGTTTGTCATCGCGTTTACGTCGCATCTACCGATTTTTGAATAAATCTTCCATTTTTTTTGAAATTATAATAATTTGTTTGTCATCACGTTTACATCACATCTACCGATTTCAGTACCATTTGGATATTTCCTTCCTGGTACGACTTCCTTTTTATCTTAGAATGCAGTACATGACGGAGGAACCAAGAATGATACAAGAAGTAGACTATCGCAGACAAAGATGGCTTTTGCGGCCGAAAGAAGTCTATAAGTACTTTGCTGATTTTTTCAGCAGAAACTTTTCTTATGTTTCTCGTTAGACGAGAGAATATGTGAGGGTGAAATTTCTGAGACACACGCAGAAGTGCCGCAACACGACGTGACATGAACTCGACGAATGTCTGAAGTAGTGCTGGAGGTAACTGACTCCATGAATCCTGCAGGGCTGTCCATAAACCCGTTAGAGTACAAGGGGATGGAAACCTCTTCTGAACAGGACGTTGCAAACCGGACCAGAAATGGTCAATAATGTTCATGTCTGAGGAGTTTGGTGGCCAGTGGAAGTGTTTAAACTCAGAAGAGTGTTCCTGGAGCCACTTTGTAGCAATGCTGGACGTGTGGCGTTTCGCATAGCCCTCATGGAATTGTCCAAGTCTGTCGGAATGCACAATGGACGTGAATGGATGCAAGTGATGAGACAGAATGCTTACGTACGTGTCACCTGTCAGAGTCGTATCGAGACGTGTCAGTGATTTCATATTACTCTAACTACACAAACCCCACACCGTTATAGACCGTCCACCAGCTTGAACAGTCCCCTGCTGACATACAGGTTCCATGGATTCATGAGGTTGGCTGTTGTTCAAATGTGTGTGAATTCCTAAGGGACCAAACTGCTGAGGTCATCGGTCCCTAAACTTATACACTACTTAAACTAACTGAAACTAACTTATGCTAAGAACAACACACACACCCATGCCCGAAGGAGGACTCGAACCTCCGGCGGGAGGGGCCGCCCAGTCCTTGACATAGCGCCTCAAACCACGCGGCCACTCGGCGTGGCTTGAGCTTGTCTCCATATCGGTACACGTCCATCCGCTCGATACAATTAGAAACGAGACTCATCCGAGCAGGCAACATGTTTCCAGTCACCAACAGTCCAATATCGTTGTTGACAGGTCCAGGCGAGGCGTAAAGCTTTGTGTCGTAGAATCATCGGGGGAAAACGAGTGGGCCTTCGTCTCCGAAAGCCCATATCGATGATGTTTCGATGAATGGTACGCGCGCTGACACTTGTTGGTGGCCCAGCATTGAAATCTGCAGCAGGTTGCTGAAGGGTTGCACTTCTGCCACGTTGAATGATTCCCTTCAGTTCTCGCTAGTCCAGTTCTGGCAGGATCTTTTTCCGGCCGCATCGATGTCGGAGATTTGATGTTTTACCAGATTCCTGATATTCATGGTACACTCGTGACATGATCGTACGAGAAAATCCCCATTGCATCGCTACCTCGGAGATGCTGTGTCCAATCGCTCGTGAGCCGACTATTATACCACGCCCAAACTCATTTAAATCTTGCTAACCAGCCATTGCCGCAGCAGTAATCAACCTAAAAACTGCGCCAGTATGTAGGCGTTGCCGACCGCAGCGCCGTTTTCTGCCTGTTTACATAGGGGCTGATGACCTTAGCAGTTAAGTCCCATGAGATTTCACACACATTTGAACATTTTTTTTTTTTTGCCTACTTACACATCTCTGTATTTAAAAAAAAATACGCATGCCTATACCAGTTTCTTTGGTGCTTCAGTGTAGTATTGTCAATTACGTCACGACAGATATTAGCATAGAACGATTCAACTCATTTCAAAGTACTTATTTTACAAACTGTTTTCAGTACAATTTCATACTTTTTTAGTACACAAGTCTTTATCTGCGATGTTTTTTGTTTTGTTCGCCTTTGAAATGTGGGGATTTTTTTTGGGTCGCCCTGTATCACCTTAAAATTTTATACTATTTATGGTAAAAACTATAACACTGTAACGATTTTCTACAGGTAAAGAGATAACCTAGTTTTTCTAATAATCTGAACTAGGCCAGAGTTAAAAGTATTAACAAAGCAGAGTGAAGGGGCAGCCAGCAGAACGTCTTTTGGTGAGGGCAGGAGTGGTGGACGAGTCACCAGAGTGCGTCTCTGTGAGAAGACGACTGAAGGTGATGGTGACACGCAGCTACAGGAGACACCAACGAGGGTACCGAGTCGCCGCCACATCCGAGGTACTGCGCGCACTAAGACACCAGCTGGCGCAGTCATACTCAGAAACAGACTGACCAGGCCGTCCTCTCCAACAGTCCATCTGGGCCACCGAGTTGTTCCAGCTTCTAACGCCTAGGGTTACAATAATTCGGTGGGTGTTGCTCCTCGAGAGGAAGATCGCTGGCGGTTCCTACGTTTCATAACGAAAGAAGATCCACCACCATCGTGGAAAACTACTCGCACAAATTTAAAGACTTCCTGGAGGACGGTCTTGACTGCTCAAAGAAACGTAGTGGTAATTCAGTTTCATCTCAGTACTTTGGGGCGTGTGTTAAATACATTGTTTGACAAAAAAAAAAAAAAAAGTGAAGCACCTAGAAACGGAGGAGGAAAAGAATCGAAATTTCACGAGTTGAGAGGTTGTATGATGTTATTCCAGTGAACTTTACTAAGAACGTGGCAGTATGAGCCCACTTATCAGTGTGGCGTTGTAGTTTCTCCCCCTCCCCCCCCCCCCCATCCCTTTCATGGACTGGATGTATTAGCTGTTTCGGCTGGGAAAGATGTCAGAAAGCCGTTTCATCCACTCCTGAGACAAGCCGGCACAGTTCGAACTGGCCATCGTCACCCGGGATGCTGACACTGGAACGGAGTTGACGTCTGCGCTGGTCGCACACATGTCCTATCGGTAATGGGTCTTGGGTTCTTACTGGACACAAGAATACCTCCTAAAAACTAAAAACTCCTCCGAACAGTCCATGAAGGCCCTACAGCACCGACCGGTCGCCGTGTTATCCTTAGCCCATAGGCTTTTTTTTTTTTATAGAGGTGGAGCCCCTCCACGCCCACACCAGCATGATGGCCAACACAAAAGGTCTACTGTCATCTCTACATAAGGGTTAGTATTCACTAAAGTGAGGTGTCGCAGGATGTGGGTACTGCGATGTTTGCGTACGTCTGGTTAGGGTTAACCATTAATACGCGCTCATCTGGAGATAGATTGGTCGAAATCGGACGAAGGGTAGCGGTTTGAAGGGCAGAGGAAGAAAAGTACCAAGGCAAGAGCCAGCGGAAAAAAACCTCTGCGATAGTTAGGTCGGGTGGTAAGAGCAGTAGCGGTTGTCTTGCTGCCTGCGATAGGTCGTGCAAGGATAGGCTTTGTTAGTAGTGGGTATCATGCCTGTCGATACCCTGACGTTGTGCGTTTGTGCTGCTCGGCGGCTGGCGCTGGGTGTTGGTACAGAGTCCTCGTTCAGCGTCAGCAACCTGCAACAGTTAGGTTTGTTATCGGTCTTGTGTCCGATAGGTCATACACGGGAAGCACAGTGTGAGGGAATGTTGGCAGCTTGTTTGTGCGTCGGTGTCCCTGCTGTGGCCTGTTGGTCGGCTCTAATAGCAGCTGGTAGTTTCCAGTCAGTGTTGCTGATATGCAGGGGCTTACCGACGTTTGTCGCTGTTTGCGTATGTTAGTTTACCATAGGTGGCTATGCCCTAGCTAGCAGTGTCTTTGGCCGCTTGTGCTTCCACCTGTGCTTGTGATCGTAGTTTCCCAGAGTGAGGATGAAAGGATTGTTCGAGTGTCTCGAGTTCCTATATAGTCGTGTGGCGTGTTTTTTGAATACTTCCTTGGGGGTATCAAGGCGGTTCATGGTGAAGATCCACGGTGCGTGTGTAGCGTGGAGCGTTGCTAATGATTCGTAGCACCTTGTTATGTACGATCTGCAGGCGGCGCAGTCGTGTAGGAGCTGCATATCCCCAGACGGGAGCTGCGTACGTCATCAGAGGTCTAATCAGTGTCATGTATATGGACCTCGACACCCTCCTATTCAGTGTGCTTTCCCTGTTGAACATTCGGTAGAGCTGTTTGAGCCTCGCGTGCGCTCGTTTGGCAACGTATTCGGTGTGGTCCCCCCTTGTAAGTTTCCGGTCCAGCCAGACACCAAGGTATCTGACTTTCTCTCGGAAACGTGTTGGGCGTAGTGTTATTGGTCTACAGTATTGATGTTTGCGCATTAGTTTCGGTCTGCGTGTGAACAGAACTGCTTCGCACTTGTCGACGTTTACTTTAATACGCCATCGCTCCAACCAAGGCTCAGCTGTTCTGAGTGCTGTCTGTATTCGTGAATTGATGTTCGACGGTTTCCAATCTTGCGCAAGGATGGCGGTGTCATCCGCGCCGGCCGCGGTGGTCTCGCGGTTAAGGCGCTCAGTCCGGAACCGCGCGACTGCTACGGTCGCAGGTTCGAATCCTGCCTCGGGCATGGATGTGTGTGATGTCCTTAGGTTAGTTAGGTTTAAGTAGTTCTAAGTTCTAGGGGACTGATGACCACAGATGTTAAGTCCCATAGTGCTCAGAGCCATTTGAACCATTTTGCCATCCGCGTAGACGGCTAACGTCGTGTTTTGTGTTGCTGGGAAGTCATTAATGTACAGGTTAAACAAGATGGGCCCTAGGATGCTTCCTTGGGGTACTCCAGCTTGGATACCGTGTTGTGTTGATTGTTTATCCTGCACGTTAGTGTTGGAACATCTGTTCGTGAGATATGAGTGTATGAGACGTACGAGTCCGTCCGGGAAACCAGCTTCGCTTAGTTTGCGTATGAGTCCGTTGTGCCAGAGACGGTCGAAAGCCTTTTCGATGTCCGAACACGGCCCCTGTGGCTTTGTTCATGTTGTAGCCGTGTGTTATATGTTCAACTACGCAGAGGAGTTGTTGTGTTGTCGAGTGGTGATTCCTAAAGCCGAATTGCTCCGGTCTTAGGGTGTCGCTGCCGATGCAATGCCTAGTGATACGTTTTAGTATTACCTTCTCAACAATCTTGCTGAGCGAACACAGCAGACTGATGGGTCGGTAATTTTGTGGGGGGAGTGGTCTTTCCCTGGCTTCCTGAACATCAGGACCTTGGCCGCCTTCCAAAAGTCGGGGAAGTGTTGGTGTGTCAGGATGGCATTTGTTAAGTGTGTGAGGTATTCTACGGCTTTATCCGTGAACTCCTGGAGGACACGGTTTTGAATGCCATCAGGCCCAGGGGCTTTTCTAGCGTTGGTGTGCTTGATAGCCCATGTGATTTCATTTGTGCTAGTACGTCTAATTTCGTTGCGCGAGGGCTAGGCTACAAGTCGTGTAACCTCCTGGTCCGTGTCAGGTGTGAATACTGGGTCTGAAGGAACCAGATTCGGCATGAAAAACGCTGAAAGTGTTGTGACCATAAGCTCTGCCTTCTCCGTCGCGGAGTAGGCTGGGCCGTCTGGTCCTTGTAACGTGGGAATATAATGTTTCTCCCTGGTGAAGTGTCTGGCCAGCTGCCACACGCCAGGACGTGTGGTATCCAGCCCAGCGAGTTTCTGTCCCCATTGCTCGTTTCTGAATGGTTGTATTTTATGCCGTATTATGCCCTGGAGTCTGTTGACGTGCAGTTTATAGAACGGGCGCCTGGTACGCTGCCAGTATCTCCTGAGGCGATTCCTCATTGAGATAAGGCCCAGGATCTCCTGGGGCAGGGCCGTCGAGTGTTGTCTCGGTGTTGTAAATGGAATGGCGTCAGTCATTGCGTCTTGGACGGCAGTTGTGAGAGCCTCCACAGCCTCATCGATTTGCTGTGTGTTGTTAATTTCGTGGGTGTCAGGAATGCGACTATCAAGCGTTTCCTTGAACAGTGTCCAATTCGCGCGCTTGTAGTTGAGCATCCTGCGTGGTTCGATGTCCTGCAGTGTTTCTTCCATGTGCAGTATTACAGGCATGTGGTCTGAGTCCAGATTGTTTTCAACCGTAAGGTTGAGTGTGCATGTGATGCCCTTTATGAGGGCTATGTCTAACACGTCTGGCCTATATCGAGCCTGTGTAGGCACGAACGTGGGAATGTCCGGTCCAAGTATAATGTAGTTTCGGCCTAGCGCGTGTTCGTACAGTTTCTTGCCGTTGGAGGTTCGTATTCGTGAGTTCCAATCAGGGTGTTTTGCGTTGAGGTCTCCAGCGGCTATTACCCGCGGTGCCATGTTGAGTACTGTGCTGATATCGCGTGTTACTATGTGATTAGGAGGATTGTATAGCGATACCAGTGTGGTGTTGGCTCCGTTGAACTTGACCCTGACGGCCGTAGCCTCTAGTCTTTCAAGTGCTGGGAGCTCGATGTTCGTGTGTTCTATGTCTCTGTGTACGATGATTGCCGTGCCGCCTCCCCTCCTGCCATCCGCTCGGTCGGTACGATGGACACAATACCCTGGGATGTTTAGTTGTTTGCGAGGCGTAAGCAGTGTTTCGTTCACAAGAGCGATTCGGATACCCTTTCGCTCCATGAACGCGGCCATTTCGGCTTTTTTGCTTGCGATCCCGTTGGCATTCCAAAACAGGATCTGTGAGTTTGTGTTATCGTTTGCGTTTCGGGGCTGGTGTGGTGTATTATCCATGTAGTAGTGTAAAAACTAGTGTGATAGTGGCTTGGAAGCTAGTCCAGTTGAGCGTGCTCGACATGAACTGCATGAAGAGGTGTGAGACACACCCCACAATCTTCGTGACTATTTCGGTGGTCGTGCGTCCGGTGCATAATGTTTCCATTATTCTATGGAATGTTGTCATAATGTTGGTCATGTCGGCCTGCGTGTTGTTAGTCGTGTTAGCGGCCGCTTGTTCCTGTTTTGGCGTCTGGCGAGGGCTGGCCTGTGTGTCGGCTGTTCGTGTGACAGTTGTGGGCGCCTGTGTAATCTCTGTGGTGAGTGGGTGTGTTATGTGGGTTGTTGAGTTGGTGTCCAGGTTGTGTTCGTGAGTGTGGGTGTCCTGTTGTCTGTGTGCTTGTGGTGCGGTCGTGTTCCTTCTGCTGTGGCTGTTTTTCCTTCTCCTCCTCTGGCGCTGTGGTCGTCCCTGTGTTGGTGCGTTTTCTGTAGCCTATGGTGGGTTGCAGTCCGCGATCTCAGGGGGTAGGGTGGTGTTGTTGCTGGTGTCGTGTGGTGTGCCCGGTGCGGGTGTGGTGTCAGGTGTTGTGTTTGTCAGTAGTGTGTCTGTTGCTGGGGGTGATTTTTGTGCGTGTCCTGAGCTCTGGGGCTCCTCTGACCGTCCCGCGCTGCTGGGGCTGCCAGCGACCACTCCAGCGAAGGATACTCCACTTCTTACTGGGCGCGGGGGCGGTTTCGGAACTGTGATGGCGGTAGGTTTAGCGTGCTTGGCTATTTTGCGTCTCAGAGCTGCTTCGTAAGCAATGCACCCTCTGTAGTTTGCCGGATGGGCAGCACCACAGTTGGCGCACTAGCCCATAGGCGTCACTAGATGCGGATATGGAGGGGCATGTGGTCAGCACACCGATCTCCAGGCCGTATGTCAGTTTCCGAGACCGGAGCCGCTACTTCTCAATCAAGTAGCTTCTCGGTTTGCCTCACAAGTGCTGAGTGCACCCCACTTGCCAACAGCGCCCTGCAGACCGGGTGGTCACCCATCCAAGTGTTAGCCCAGCCCGACAGCGTTTAAGTTCGGTGAGCTGACGGTGCCACAATACTGTAGCATGAAAAGTAGCGCGTGAGGACACAGGGTGCTTGTGACATACAGTTGTGCTATAAGAATTCCACCAATCACTACGAGCCCGATCTGAAGTCATAGCCTATGGCTACCCACAATACAAGGCCAGAAGTAACACCGCCTGTCTCACCAAAATATACACTCCTGGAAATGGAAAAAAGAACACATTGACACCGGTGTGTCAGACCCACCATACTTGCTCCGGACACTGCGAGAGGGCTGTACAAGCAATGATCACACGCACGGCACAGCGGACACACCAGGAACCGCGGTGTTGGCCGTCGAATGGCGCTAGCTGCGCAGCATTTGTGCACCGCCGCCGTCAGTGTCAGCCAGTTTGCCGTGGTATACGGAGCTCCATCGCAGTCTTTAACACTGGTAGCATGCCGCGACAGCGTGGACGTGAACCGTATGTTCAGTTGACGGACTTTGAGCGAGGGCGTATAGTGGGCATGCGGGAGGCCGGGTGGAAGTACCGCCGAATTGCTCAACACGTGGGGCGTGAGGTCTCCACAGTACATCGATGTTGTCGCCAGTGGTCGGCGGAAGGTGCACGTGCCCGTCGACCTGGGACCGGACCGCAGCGACGCACGGATGCACGCCAAGACCGTAGGATCCTACGCAGTGCCGTAGGGGACCGCACCGCCACTTCCCAGCAAATTAGAGACACTGTTGCTCCTGGGGTATCGGCGAGGACCATTCGCAACCATCTCCATGAAGCTGGGCTACGGTCCTGCACACCGTTAGGCCGTCTTCCGCTCACGCCCCAACATCGTGCAGCCCGCCTCCAGTGGTGTCGCGACAGGCGTGAATGGAGGGACGAATGGAGACGTGTCGTCTTCAGCGATGAGAGTCGCTTCTGCCTTGGTGCCAATGATGGTCGTATGCGTGTTTGGCGCCGTGCAGGTGAGCGTCACAATCAGGACTGCATACGACCGAGCCACACAGGGCCAACACCCGGCATCATGGTGTGGGGAGCGATCTCCTACACTGGCCGTACACCACTGGTGATCGTCGAGGGGACACTGAATAGTGCACGGTACATCCAAACCGTCATCGAACCCATCGTTCTACCATTCCTAGACCGGCAAGGGAACTTGCTGTTCCAACAGGACAATGCACGTCCGCATGTATCCCGTGCCACCCAACGTGCTCTAGAAGGTGTAAGTCAACTACCCTGGCCAGCAAGATCTCCGGATCTGTCCCCCGTTGAGCATGTTTGGGACTGGATGAAGCGTCGTCTCACGCGGTCTGCACGTCCAGCACGAACGCTGGTCCAACTGAGGCGCCAGGTGGAAATGGCATGGCAAGCCGTTCCACAGGACTACATCCAGCATCTCTACGATCGTCTCCATGGGAGAATAGCAGCCTGCATTGTGCATGCTCTGTTGCCTGTGTCTATGTGCTTGTGGTTCTGTCAGTGTGATCATGTGATGTATCTGACCCCAGGATTGTGTCAATAAAGTTTCCCCTTCCTGGGACAATGAATTCACGGCGTTCTTATTTCAATTTCCAGGAGTGTAGAAAGAATGGGACTTCCCCCAGGTCGCCACCTTACCCGCCAACAGTGGCTATCCGGCGTAGTGCAGAGCCGACATTTATGGGTGAATACAATGTGGCGCCATTCACCATCAGTCCATGGTTCCCGTTGTGTGTTGACGTGTTAACAACAGCCCACCTGGGGGATAGTGATTCTCGGATAGCAGGCGTCGATGTAAAGGGGATACAATGTAATTGATGCACAGTACGGGGATATTCGGCGGTCAGAGGTGGTCGACTGGAACCTTGAGGACATTCCCATGCAGTCAGCATCGGCCCACTGTCACATCCGAATGCCATGCAAATCGGGATACTGTACGATAAGGCCCGCCGGCTAAATAGAGATCCATAATGATGCCCCTTTCAAACACTCAGCTGCTGACAACGCTGTCTCACAGGAGTATAGGGCATCTCCTTGTCCTTCTCAGTGACCACTCAACATCTGATCATAGTCACGCCCATTACGTATTCTACCAGGCTTGGTAAAAGCACAAACAAGGAGAGACCATGACTTTGCGATCAGATTTACTTCGAACTTTGTACACCTTTTGTAGACCGTTAATACAACATAATTTGCAAGTACAGTTGAGTGTCGATAGTTCGAGACTCGATAGTTCGAATTTCCAATAATCCGAGCCTCTACTTTTTTTTAAAAAAATAGGTTGCAACGACCTACTTACTTTTTTCTACTGACATGATAAATAATGAAAACATCTTTACAAAAGATAGATAGGGAAGTACAGCTCAGTGACAAAGCAGACAACAATGCAATCAACACCGACGATTAGCTCGCTGCCCTGTTGCACGAACATCTGTTGTCAGTATGGCACGAAATACCCCGACTGCTGCCGGCTGGTACCGATCAAAACTGGGGAGTTCATACGCTGCTGTAATTCCCAGTACCTGTACTGTACAGTGTTGTGTGTCGTTTTGTTTGTTGACTGTGTGTTTCGTTGTACACCTTACAAAGATGAGTGCTGTAACAAATAAGAGGAAATTTGTGCCTTTGCGTCTAAAATTAGAAGCGCTAAGGCGACTTGACAAAGACGAAACAATAAAAAAACTTGCTCTCGAATATGGTGTCGGTGAAATTACTGTTGGTGACTGGCGAAGAAACCGACTTAAATTGGAACAGTTTTCTTCACAGAAATGCTCACACGAATCTTTCAGTCGAAGAAGTATAAAGAAACCAGACTTCGAAAAAACAAGTGAGGCATTGTTCATGTGGTTTACCCATCAGAGACAGAAGGGTGCTCCGATTTCTGGCCCAATCTTGCAAGAAAAAGCTTTGTTTTTCAGAAACCAGCTGTGTGGACTGGCTCGACAAGTGGAAGAAGAGGTATGGAGTGCGTCAACTAGACGTATGTGGAGAAAAACCCTCTGGTGACGCTCAGGCCGTTTCAAAATTAATCATCGAGTTTAAAAAAATCATAACCGACGAAAATTTGTCTAATGAACAAATATATAAATGTGATGAAACTGGGCTAAATTTTGAAATATTACCAGCGAGAACACTTGCTTCTTGTGAAGAAAAAAGTGCTCCTGGTAATAAAAAAAGCAAAGAGCGGCTCACAGTTATGGCAGCTTCAAATGCAACTGGAAACCACAAACTAAAACTAATTGTGATTGTGAAGTCTGCCAAGCCAAGAGCATTGAAGAATGTATCCATCTCAGCTCTTGCAGTTGTCTATACGCGTCAGAATAATGCCTGGATGAATCAGGAAATCTTCAAGAACTGGTTTTTTCATTCATTTGTACCTGACTGCAAAAATGTTTTAAAAGAAAGGGGACTGCCATGCAAAGCAGTTTGCTCATGGATAATGCGTCCTCACATCCAAGTACAGGATAACTGTAGTGCGACTGTATCCGCGCCTTGTTTTTCCCACCAGACGTTACCTGTCTCATTCAGCCCATGGATCAGGGCGTTCTGGAATGTCTATATAAATAAAAAAGTATCGACGGCGATTGCTACAGTCAATCCTGCATTCCAAAGACAACGAAAGCATTGTAGGAGCTTTGAAGAAAGTTACTTTGAAGGACGTCGTGTACTGTATTAGCGAATCTTGGAGCGAAATAAAGTCAGACACAATTTCTGGAAAATTCTACAGGAAAGTATGCCAGACACAGAAACTGAAGATTTAGCAGATGAGGACGATCAATCATTGTATAATTTAATCAGAAGATCGCCAGGGTGTGAAGAGGCAGAAGAGGTGGAAGTAGGCGAGTGGTTAAATTCGGACGAACAGTTTGAAGTGACAGACTCTTCTATAATTGACATTGTTAACATTCCACCTCGGGGAAGATCAGTTTGGATTCCGTAGAAATGTTGGAACACGTGAGGCAATACTAACCTTAAGACTTATCTTAGAAGAAAGATTAAGAAAAGGCAAACCTACGTTTCTAGCATTTGTAGACGTAGAGAAAGATTTTGACAATGTTAACTGGAATACTCTCTTTCAAATTCTGAAGGTGGCAGGGGTAAAATACAGGGAGCGAAAGGCTATTTACAATTTGTACAGAGACCAGATGGCAGTTATAAGAGTCGAGGGGCATGAAAGGAAAGCAGTGGTTGGGAAGGGAGTGAGACAGGGTTGTAGCCTCTCCCCGATGTTATTCAATCTCTATATTGAGCAAGCAGTAAAGGAAACAAAAGAAAAATTCGGAGTAGGTATTAAAATTCATGGAGAAGAAGTAAAAACTTTGAGGTTCGCCAATGACATTGTAATTCTGTCAGAGACAGCAAAGGACTTGGAAGAGCAGTTGAACGGAATGGACAGTGTCTTGAAAGGTGGATATAAGATGAACATCAACAAAAGCAAAACGAGGATAATGGAATGTGGTCAAATTAAATCAGGTGATGCTGAGGGAATTAGAATAGGAAATGAGACACTTAAAGTAGTAAAGGAGTTTAGCTATTTAGGGAGCAAAATAACTGATGATGGTCGAAGTAGAGAGGATATAAAATGTAGACTGGCAATGGGAAGGAAAGCGTTTCTGAAGAAGAGAAATTTGTTAACATCGAGTATAGATTTAAGCGTCAGGAAGTCGTTTCTGAAAGTATTTGTATGGAGTGTAGCCATGTATGGAAGTGAAACATGGACGATAACTAGTTTGGAGAAAAAGAGAATAGAAGCTTACGAAAGGTGGTGCTACAGAAGAATGCTGAAGATTAGATGGGTAGATCACATAACTAATGAGGAAGTATTGAATAGGATTGGGGAGAAGAGAAGTTTGTGGCACAACTTGACCAGAAGAAGGGATCGGTTGGTAGGGACCACAAATTTAGCATTGGAGGGCAGCGTGGAGGGTAAAAATCGTAGAGGGAGACCAAGAGATGAATACACTAAGCAGATTCAGAAGGATGTAGGTTGCAGTAGGTACTGGGAGATGAAGGAGCTTGCACAGGATAGAGTAGCATGGAGAGCTGCATCAAACCAGTCTCAGGACTGAAGACCACAACAACAACAACAACATTCCATCGCAGTGTGAGAGTGACGAGGATGACGAGGCAGAGGCTGCACCGATGATGAGTCACACCGATGGCTACGCTGCTCTCGAGGCCGCCATATGCTACGTGCAACAACAGCCTGAGGCGACACCAACTGACCTACTGCTCCTGAGACGGTGGCGTGACATTGCCGCGAGGAAACGTTGTAGCTTCGCCAAACAAAAGACACTTCACTATTACTTCTCTAAATAAATAATTATTGTTTTTCAGCCAATGCAAATGCATGTGTAAATATTTTTATTTTAATAATGCACATATTTTGACCTGTATTACATACAGTATCATAATATTTCTTTTTCCCATTTAAATTTCGATAGTACGAGTTTTCGATAGTTCGAGGTGGTTCCGGTCCCGTTCACCTCTATCGAGACTCTACTGTAGTAGGGTGCAATACTCTGGCAGTTCAGAGAAAATTACAAGAGATGTTTTACGTGTCTATTATATAACTGATGTGTCTGTGTGTAGGTGCTGGGCTTTAGAGTTCGCGATGACGCTCGACCTTCGTAACACCAATATGTATGAGACAACGGTTCGACCCAAGAACCTTCATTTTTGTAGTACAAGTGTAAAATTCTGTGATATTCAAAAAATTTGCAGCTACACTACCCGTTCTTGGTGCTTTAGCAATGTTTTACCTCTAAGGAGGTTAACTGCCAAATGGGTCCTGCCTCTGTGTCACCAGCTCCAGGCGTCTAAGCGCAAAGTAGTTCTGGGAATCTTACCAGATTGCATGTATAAGGGATTTCGCAAATCACGACAGGCACACATTTTCAGGAAAACGTCATGCATTTCTTCATTTACTTCTCGATAGTTATAAATATCTTTGCGCTAATAATCAAATTTAATTAAAAACAGTAAGAGATCAAAAATGTGAAATTCAGTAAAACTTTACGCAAATACACGTGCTTTTTTAAATTATATTACCACTCATATGTTGTTGTTGTGGTCTTCAGTCCTGAGACTGGTTTGATGCAGCTCTCCAAGCTAATCTATCCTGTGCAAGCTCCTTCATCTCCCAACACCTACTGCAACCTACATCCTTCTGAATCTGCTTAGTGTATTCATCTTTTGGTCTCCCTCTACGATTTTTACCCTCCACGCTGCCCTCCAATACTAAATTGGTGATCCCTACCAACCGATCCCTTCTTCTGGTCAAGTTGTGCCACAAACTCCTCTTCTCCCCAATTCTATTCAATACCTCCTCATTAGTTATGTGATCTACCCATCTAATCTTCAGCATTCTTCTGTAGCACCACATTTCGAAAGCTTCTATTCTCTTCTTGTCCAAAGTATTTATCGTCCATGTTTCACTTCCATACATGGCTACACTCCATACAAATACTTTCAGAAACGACTTCCTGTCACTTAAATCTATACTCGATGTTAACAAATTTCTCTTCTTCAGAAATGCTTTCCTTGCCATTGCTTTCTACATTTTATATCCTCTCTACTTCGACCATCATCAGTTATTTTGCTCCCCAAATAGCAAAACTCCTTTACTACTTGAAGTGTCTCATTTCCTAATCTAATTCCCTCAGCATCACCCGACTGAATTCGACTACATTCCATTATCCTCGTTTTGCTTATGTTGATGTTCATCTTATATCTTCCTTTCAAGACACTGTCCATTCCGTTCAACTGCTCTTCCAAGTCCTTTGCTGTCTCTGACAGAATTACAATGTCATCGGCGAACCTCAAAGTTTTTATTTCTTCTCCATGGATTTTAATATCTACCCAGAATTTTTCTTTTGTTTCCTTTACTGCTTGCTCAATATACAGATTGAATAACATCGGGGAGAGGCTACAGCCCTTACTCCCTTCCCAATCACTGCTTCCCTTTCATGTCCCTCGACTCTTATAACTGCCATCTGGTTTCTGTACAAATTGAAAATAGCCTTTCGCTCCCTGTATTTTACCCCTGCCACCTTTAGAATTTGAAAGAGCGTATTCCAGTCAACATTGTCAAAAGCTTTCTTTAAGTCTACAAATGCTAGAAATGTAGCTTTGCCTTTCCTTAATCTATTTTCTAAGATAAGTCGTAGGGTCAGTATTGCCTCACGTGTTCCAACATTTCTGCGGAATCCAAACTGATCTTCGCCGAGGTCGGCTTCTACCAGTTTTTCCATTCGTGTGTAAAGAATTCGCGTTAGTATTTTGCAGCTGTGCCTTATTAAACTGATAGTTCGGTAATTTTCACATCTGTCAACACCTGCTTTCTTTGGGATTGGAATTATTATATTCTTCTTGAAGTCTGAGGGTATTTCGCCTGTCTCATACATCTCGCTCATCAGATGGTAGAGTTTTGTCAGGACTGGCTCTCCCAAGGCCGTCAGTAGTTCCAATGGAATGTTGCCTACTCCCGGGGCCCTGTTTCGACTCAGGTCTTTCAGTGCTCTGTCAAACTCTTCACGCAGTATCGTTTCTCCCATTTCATCTTCATCTACATCCTCTTCCATTTCCATAATATTGTCCTCATGTACACCGCCCTTGTGTAGACCCTCTATATACTCCTTCCACCTTTCTGCTTTCCCTTCTTTGCTAAGAACTGGGTTTCCGTCTGAGCTCTTGATATTAGTTACATTAAATACTGTTGCAACACAGATTTTTTTTTACTACGTTCTTTTTTTTTCTTTTTTGTGAATGCTAACTAATAACCTCAGTAGACTATATAAAAAAACGCTTTATTCTGACGTTAGTTGGACTCACATTCACGTGCTTCTTCCAGCAGTGTTATTGAAGTGTCGCACTCAGTACCCAGGTTAATCTGCAGAAGTGGTATGACGTAAAAAGTTTTACTTTGCAGTGAGTCAAGTTCCAGCCAAAAGTGACGGTGGTTGCAGCCCAGCCTGTTGCTAGATGCGGAGTTTTTTGTATGGGCATTTACAACACCAGGTATTGCGGGACTTTGGACCGCGAACTGTCTACTTAGAATACGCATTTGTATCATCAATAACTTTCGGCTTTGACTACACCTATATTATAGTATTGAATCTGGTTCATTATCACAACTGGAACGAAGTATGAGTGCCGAACTATTGTCGCGATTATTGTTACAAGAAAACGGTTTAATAACATTTTTGATAAACACACTGAAATTCACAGTAGAAATAGTTCAGGCAGAGCCTCATTTTCCCAAAGAATTGAAAAGTGAATTGACATAGGAACAAGGTACGAGCAGTTGGAAGTGCGTGTCAGCGCAAAACGAGGACCATCAAAACTTCAGCGAGGAAGAAGTTCGAATCAGAGAATGTTAAAATTTCATTGAACATATTAAGTGCAGAATGAAGAAGCACTCCGAACAGTAAATGAGGAAAGTGGTCTAATGAAATACCTAAATACCTTTACGCAACCCCCCCCCCCCCCTGCTCCCCAGTAAAAGCGACAGGTCAGTCGGATACATGCTACAGCATCCAGGAATAGCTACTTTTGCGCTAGAAGGAGCGCAGAGGCAGCCAAAGAATAGAAGAGGCTACAGAGCGTATTGACTGTAGTAATGACGCGGACATGAAAAAATTGGCACGAGACAGAAACAGATGGATCACAGTACAATATCAGTTGAAACAGTGATGGTTTGAAGTAATAGTCTCTGTAGCGAATTTGTGACTTCCCTCCCGCTATATTTTCCTGGTTCTTAATTGAAACAGTTTTCTTTGCGGCGAGCGGACCTTGGATGCATCGTGCGGAACGTAACTGTGTTGCTTAAAACGAGAACTGCTTTCTTTACGAATACTAAACTTCCTGTTTTAAGCGGGAAAGGATCTTATGAAAGGATAAGAATCATATCATTTACTTTATTGGTTTCGTAAGTGACACTGTACCTAACACCGGTTAGACTTAATTGTGCTCACGTTAGCAGTTAAATTTATTTACACTCTCACACTCAAGTTTGCCATTGCTGTATTGCTTTTCCAAATTTAATTATCACGCTATAACGGTGCCACAGTAGCTTTCATAGTTGTTCAGCCAGTTATATGGTCCATTAATGGATGTTGCTGACTAAGAATGAGGCTAATGATTTGGCCATTACGCGCACTGTCTGTGAATAAATCGATTAGTCACTCACTGATACTCTGTTATTCAACAGAAATCTTCGAAACTCATATTTTATCAACATTTGCAAATAATTCATACATTTTTGGTGCGACTCGACTGCATAAGGCCATTCTGAGCGAAACTTGAATGACACCCCTAGCCTACAAAGGCGTGTGACCGGTAACGCATCGGCGTCTCCTGCCGGAGAAGGTGCACTGAGCTTTGAATGTTCCAGAGAACAAGCGATGTGTAAGGGATACAACTGAAAACTTCATACTACTGCCAACAGCAATAGCTCCACACATACAGGGTTATTACAAATGATTGAAGCGATTTCACAGCGCTACAATAAATTTATTATTTGATATATTTTCACAATGCTTTGCACACACATACAAAAACTCAAAAAGTTTTTTTTAGGCATTCACAAATGTTCGATATGTGCCCCTTTAGTGATTCGGCAGACATCAAGCCGATAATCAAGTTCCTCCCACACTCGGCACAGCATGTCCCCATCAATGAGTTCGAAAGCATCGTTGATGCGAGCTCGCAGTTCTGGCACGTTTCTTGGTAGAGGAGGTTTAAACACTGAATCTTTCACATAACCCCACAGAAAGAAATCGCATGGGATTAAGTCAGGAGAGCGTGGAGGCCATGACATGAATTGCTGATCATGATCTCCACCACGACCGATCCATCGGTTTTCCAATCTCCTGTTTAAGAACTGCCGAACATCTTGATGGAAGTGCGGTGGAGCACCATCCTGTTGAAAGATGAAGTCGGCGCTGTCGGTCTCCAGTTGTGGCATGAGCCAATTTTCCAGCATGCCCAGATACACGTGTCCTGTAACGTTTTTTTCGCAGAAGAAAAAGGGGCCGTAAACTTTAAACCGTATGATTGCACAAAACACGTTAACTTTTGGTGAATTGCGAATTTGCTGCACGAATGCGTGAGGATTCTCTACCGCCCAGATTCGCACATTGTGTCTGTTCACTTCACCATTAAGAAAAAATGTTGCTTCATCACTGAAAACAAGTTTCGCACTAAACGCATCCTCTTCCATGAGCTGTTGCAACCGCGCCGAAAATTCAAAGCGTTTGACTTTGTCATTGGGTGTCAGGGCTTGTAGCAATTGTAAACGGTAAGGCTTCTGCTTTAGCCTTTTCCGTAAGATTTTCCAAACCGTCGGCTGTGGTACTTTTAGCTCCCTGCTTGCTTTATTCGTCGACTTCAGCGGGCTACGCGTGAAACTTGCCCGCACGCGTTCAACCGTTTCTTCGCTTACTGCAGGCCGACCCGTTGATTTCCCCTTACAGAGGCATCCAGAAGCTTTAAACTGCGCATACCATCGCCGAATGGAGTTAGCAGTTGGTGGATCTTTGTTGAACTTCGTCCTGAAGTGTCGTTGCACTGTTATGACTGACTGATGTGAGTGCATTTCAAGCACGACATACGTTTTCTCGGCTCCTGTCGCCATGTTGTCTCACTGCGCTCTCGAGCGCTCTGGCGGCAGAAACCTGAAGTGTGGCTTCAGCCGTACAAAACTTTATGCGTTTTTCTGCGTATCTGTAGTGTGTCGTGACCATATGTCAATGAATGGAGCTACAGTGAATTTATGAAATCGCTTCGGTCATTTGTAATAGCCCAGTCTGTATACTTACGTATGTGTGTGTGTGTGTGTGTGTGTTTCTGTGCGTGTGTGTGCGTGTGAGGGAGAGAGAGAGAGAGAGAGAGAGAGAGAGGGACGGGTGAGAAGGCGAGGGCCATTGACAGAGGTATGGCGGAGGGAGATGAAAGGGAGAAAGAGAGCCTTTTATTTAACAGTTTCCCCTGTGTACGGTGCCAGTGGCCGTCATATGTCTCTGCGAGAACGACACGGGGCGGAAAAAACGAGGTCCGAAATGCATATTCCTCCGTATAAACAGCCATGAAATTGTAATCCAGCGCTCGGTATTCCGCACTGGCCACAGCACAGAAAAGTAAATTCCCCGTGTCCATAGTGCTACCAACACTGCGAAATGAACGGACAAATTGCGTGTTGAATGCTGAATCTAAATTGGACCGGACAGCTTCAATACGTACACTGTGTGGTAAAAAAAAATGTTACTTAAAAAAGAAACACAAATTAATGGCTGGGGTAAAAAGGACACCCACGGCAGGAAAACAGAAATATTTCTGAGGCTGGAAGAAAATTAAAGCTCCCATGTGCCGAAAGATATACACAATAATGATGAAAAACAGTGGCGGGTGAAGTTTCTACTCCAATCTCATAACTGTTGCAGGTGACACTTCTCACTGTAGCTGCGCTTCGTAACTGACATATATTTTCTTACAGGCGTGGAACAACAGCTTTGTTCTTGCAGTTCATTCTCACACACACCATAGATGTGGCAAGCGAGTTTCACATTTTTAGGAACATGTGGTCACAGTATTTGGCTAAGACAAAATATCTGAGAGCAAGAGGTACTGTATAAAAATATTTCAGGATCCAATACATGTCAACGGCAGCTAGTTCATCGTGTAATTTGTCAACACTTCTTGCGTTGACGTTTACATAAAATTGTGGAGTATATTGACCCGTATCGTAGTTGTAAAAGTACAAAAAAATTATGTGTTAGCTATCCAGACGTATCACAACGCCGTACCGGTAATGCAAATGTGGGCAATAGTCACTGTGTTTCAGTAACTGACCGCTTTCTTTACTACCATGAATTTACCATGTTCATTACAATCACAGCTAAGTGTGCCTATAAGGGTTATCTGCTTTGTCGATCATACATTTCTGGGACTACGACTCGCCAACATTCTACTAACGACTAATTAAAGAATGAAATGGAAATCTTTTAACTGAAGACGAAAAGTGTATCTACTAAGTACAGCGGACTTTTAAATAATCTTATGGCAGTTATTTCTTCGGTAAACAAACAAATAATAACCGAACCTCTGTGTAGCAACTGCCCAAATGGGCTTCATCAGGAGGTCGGTGAGTTAGGCGTAAGGAACACTAATCAATAATAGAGTTATAAATAATGCGGAAAACTGTACTAGCAAAGAAGCTGGTAAGATTAGATCAGATTTAATACTCAGTGAAGCTTAGGAGAGAGAGGCTAAAAGCTTTTGGTCAGATGACCACATGATAATGATGATGATGATGATGGTGATGATGATGACGATGACGACGATAAGAGATTCAGTGCTTAGAGAAATTTCCTTTCTCGTCAATGGGAGACGGTAGCAGGAGCATTACGAGCGACGAGGTGGCAGGAGTATTTATTTGAAGACTCAAAAGAAGCCAAAGTTAATCACCATTGTACACGTTTGGACGCTCATGTATAACCTCCTAAACATAATGAAATTTGAAGAATATACGTGCAATTTAGAAATTACGGGGGGGAGGGAGGGGGGGGTAGAAAATTTGGTAGTGCTGAGTTACTGGAACTCTGTAAGAGATGAGGAAACTGTTGACTGAATCAAAGAAATGGGAAGAGCTACTAGCGTGGAGACATTACTATGCGCCATCACGTTTCTGTGGTTCAATTTCTAAAAGGGTTTAAAGTGACTTCTATTTGCACCACGAAACTTTGATACGCGCTGCATCACTGAAAAACTTATTCCTGGTAACAGTAATCGCGTTACTCGCAGCGGTAGTTCGCCGTCTATTGTCTTCCATAGTCGTTGGAACCTCCTTGCAGGCCGTATGCTTTACGTGGCACCAGAGGAAGAAGATTAACGACGGTACATCAGGCGATCGTGATGCCAAACCCGCTGGTGTACAAACAAGAGGCTTAAAACTCACCTTGCGATTTTATAATTTTGACCAGGACATGCACCATGTTGGAATCGTATCGTTTGACCAGTTCCGAAGGACACAATTTTCTTATTATAAGGGTAAAGCTTTTATGAAAACAACGTATGTACTTTTCCCTGTTCAGTGTACCATCAAAGAGATAAGGGTCAATCACGTGCTGTCAGGATTACGTCACACCTTCTATTCACATTCCACACTCCGCTCTCAAACTTTTATCCCGTGATTTGTGAACATGGTTCAAAAATGGTTCAAATGGCTCTGAGCACTATGGGACTCAACTGCTGAGGTCATTAGTCCCCAAGAACTTAGAACTAGTTAAACCTAACTAACCTAAGGACATCACAAACATCCATGCCCGAGGCAGGATTCGAACCTGCGACCGTAGCGGTCTTGCGGTTCCAGACTGCAGCGCCTTTAACCGCACGGCCACTTCGGCCGGCGACATGGTTCCATCAGTAAGCAATATTTTCTCCACAAAATCATTGTCTTGCTCGACGGCCCACTGACGATATTCAAAATGATGTTGAAAATCGCCGACATGTACTTGTCAAAGAAGAATACGCATAACAATTTTTAGCTGACACTAACTTCTCTCGCAGGTTCGAATCCTGCCTCGGGCATGGCTGTGTGTGATGTCCTTAGGTTAGTTAGTTTGAAGTAGTTCTAAGTTCTAGGGGACTGATAACCTCAGATGTTAAGTCCCATAGTGCTCAGAGCCATTTGAACCTTTTGAACCCACTTCTCTTTTCACAGGATATCTCAAAAGTTCTTTAACGTTTGAAAATGCACTGATTCATGGAATAATGTAGGAAGTGAGGTAAATATTGACACACGTTCCTAAACTGATATGCGGTTTTATTGTAACCAACAACGAGTGCAATAACTGGCCACAGGCGGTGCTGGACAGCAACACGTATATGACGCCGCATGAGAATCGTGTATAAAATGAGCTGTAGTGAACTGTAATCGCGGAATGTTGACTTCATCAGGAAACGTACAGTTAGTGTAGTTTTACTATCAGAATGGAGTTGCCGATACTGCAGCTTTATGATCCTATCGCTATAAGAAGGGTATCTGAACGGGTAACGGTCATGTGACAAGTGTCTCTGTGAAGAAAATCATCACGAAGTTCGAAGCCACGGGTTGTTTAGACGATCGGCTCCGTAGTGGAAGACCAGACACCAGTGCTACTGCTGCTCGGGCGATTTAGGAAGAAACTGAGACTTTACTGGGTTCATCTCTAAATGGTAAAGTCCGTGCTCGTGAACTCGCACGTCGTACCGGCTGCCTACGCACTACCGTTTGAAGAGCACTAAGGTGTATACTCCAGTGCTATCTGTACAAAGTCCAGCTTCATTATGAAGAGTTCATCACACGGAGAGCGTTAGCGTTGTGAGCACTTCAACAAATTGGGAAAGATGACTGGTTGTCTAACGTATTGTGGACCGCCTAAGCCTATTTCATACTCCGAGGGTCTGTCACGAACCACAACTGCAGAATCTGGGTTACCGAATATCCTATAACTGTCGTGGAAGCCGCATTGCATGACGGGAAAGTTACGGTGTGGTGATGATGTACCACACTGATAGCGATCGAACCCTTTTCTTCGAGGAAATGCGAAGTTCTGCTTTTTAAACGGTCAGCGTGAAGGATACAAGGCACGGCGGTATGTTACACAATCACAGCATCCCTAGCTGGCTGGTACGCAGCTGCTTGAAGTACGACTTCTATCAGGATAACGCTCCATCCTATATTGCTAGACGTGTGAAAGATCTCTTGCGCACCTCTTTCGGTGAGGACCGGGTGCTGAGCCGCCAGTTCCGTTACGCTTGGCATCCAAGGTCCCCAGACTTCAGTCCGTGTAATTATTATTTATGGTGTTACTTGAAGTCGCAAGTCTACTGCGATCGTCCGAGGTCATTAGGGATGCTAAAAGACAACATGCGACAGTTTCTCACCATACCTGCTGATATTCTGTACTGTGCTGTCCACAACATTGTCCCTAGATTACAGTTTATAAAACGAGTAGCTCGTTATAAAAATGTCTGTATGAAATAAATGTGCCGAGTAGCAGAAAAGATAAATTTATACCCATGAGACAGGCGAGGAGATAGTATCTATTGCAATTTTTGTTACTAAAACAATAGACAAAAACTGCATTAATAATTATTATTATTCTGTTAAAGTTTGGAGAGGAAGGAGGAAGGTATTACCGTAATCTAGCAGACGTTGTACATTTTTTTAGATTATAAAGTAAGTCGCCAAAAAAATATTGTGTTTCATTTAAAATGACGGTATCTCCACCCTACATGCTTCTGTCATCACGAGTTTGTATTTGTATATTACTATTTCGCAACAATCAGCCAAGATCACTGATGTAACATTATGGCGCTTAACTGTAATTGTGTACTAATGTTTATTTTATTTGTTCTTTCGTGCTACAAAACTGTTGATGTTCGGAGAACCACTAGAACCGAAAATTAAAATTTATGTGAAGAGAAAATTAAAATCAGAATTGACAAGAGAAGAACCGGAAAAGGTACGGTGCAGCAATGCTTAGCGGACACACACTAGCTAGAGAGCATATGTGTAGTACATTTTATTGATTGTTGATTCAGCATTTTTCATTACAGAATTGATGTAACATGCATTCACACTACCGTAGAGTATAAAACTAAAACGTAGAGCATTGTTTTAACAAGATGGCTTCGTTTGGATTATTCATAAAATGGCGAGCCGCCATTAATAAAGTAATATTGGGACAGAAAAATTTTTAAATTTCAGTTTATGGATTTTCGTAGCAGGGGTTGTCTAAAAATCAGACATTTGCTTTCAAAATAAAATTTTATCAACGGAATTTTTGCACAGCGATGGTTAAAACTCGTAGACAATTAGCAAAAATGCAGCTTAACGTTGAAAATGCAGATTCTGACACGAACGTTGTTGTAAATAGCGGAAATGAGCAGTGTGTTTCACAGAATATCACAGTAACTACATAAAAAGTAAACATTTATGAAAATCTCTTAAGAAATGTGTTTAGTAAGATGAATGAAGCTGCGTCATAGCCTTTCGTGGGGGCCGACGTATCATTGTTAGACACGACGGCTATGGTACAGCTTGCGCCGTCGTCAAACGTCACTGACCCATTGCAAATCATATTAAACAAAACGGACACAATCGAAAGTAAACTGAATAACATTCAAACTGATCTCACTACTTTAAAAGCGGACATGATGAGGTAAAAGCAGTATTAGTCACACTCCAAAACAGTAACACTACACTAAACACCAAAGTTGGCGAAGTAAATACTCGACTCAATGATCGGGTTACAGGTTTACACAAGCAGATAAAAACACTTAGAGAGCAACAGGGTCAATCAACGGTTAAAACTGAAACTTTGTTTTATTGAAATAAGACATATAAGAATCAGCAAAATTTACTTGTATCTGATGTTGAGAAGCTGTGTTCTAATCATGATACATTAAGCACACAAATAGAAAGTGATGCTGAAGCGCACGTTTCTGTAGACACACGTGTCACATAGCTAAATATTGAGCAAATACTTTGAAAGACAGTTTGCAGTTAGAAACCGACAGTCACTTTAGTGAAGTTAACAAAGATTTTCACACTTGGCTGAGGGAAAAGGATAAGCATTTTGAAAGCCGTTTACAACAAAATTTGCCTACGATTGTCAATAATACAGTTAAAGAAATTTTGAAGAATGCTACACGTACATTTTTGACCACAAAACGACAGACACGTACACAACCAGTCAAGTGATTACATACCTAATGAGCACACAAGACATTCGAATAGTAACTCATACGCAAATGAACAGAATGGGTATGATTTTAATAGCAATTGTAGATATTCTTATGAGCCCGTTGAGCAACAACAATTGTATGAACACACATACGTCTCCATTGTATATGGGAAACGAGCATATTTTAAATCAGGGGGCAGGAAATGCATTGGCAGGTAGTTTATTAAAATACAGCGAATTCCAAGTCTTCATCCATGAAAAGTGACAAGTTCATCCAATAGTTTTTCTGAAAGATTTTAGAAATGCTTTTCTCCGTACATGGACAGATGAGCAAAAGATATGTCATCGGATTCACACCAGGTGAAGTAGCCATATGGACATGTAACGCTGCAGATCGTTGTACATATTATGAACAATTCGAGCGAGCTTTCCTGAACAAAGTCTGGTCAGCTTCGGTTCACGAGAAGCTGTGAAAAATGGTGTCCGACCAGAACCGCTCAATTCACGGCAATATAATCTTCGTTGTTACTTTGAGAAATGTTTGAACATGACACATTACTGGGATGATCCCGTGTCTTCGCTATACGTAGTCCGTGCATTAAAAACACGATTACCATTCCACGTAAGGGAAAAGTTAATAGAGGTATAAGATCAGGATGTAGAACTATTTCTTTCGGCCTTAGATTCAAGTGATATCGTTAATGAAGGCATGCGGACTGCGCGGAATAACAAATAGTTACGGCACGCCTCAGTCAGAAATGTAAGCAGTGCAGGTTAACCAACCTAATCCACGCGCGCAGAATAATGTCAACTGCATGGCACAGCAAAACATGCAACCATATCTGAATCCGTACAGTAATAACAATGGCACGCATTCAAATGGCGGCACAATCCAAACAAAACACGAAAAGCCGGGAACAATAGCAACAACTATCACCGTGGAAATAATCACAATTACAATCACATAGCATGAAAAACACCGTATCAAAACAATCCGCAACCACAGTATTACGGAAACAATCACGGATATGGTGGTTTTTCGTTCTTTGATAACCAGCAAAGTCATTGGCAACCACTAACATGTGTTACGCAGCAAAACAGTTATTTAATGAATAATGTTCAACCAAGCAACAATAATACGACAAATCAAAACATGACGGCACACACACCAAGACAACAAAACGGTGACTGTAAAAGACAATATCCGACTGTAAATATTGTGGAGGTGGCGAGTGAAGTCACTCCAACAACCACACATTCTACAAGCTAAATTAGGTCACAACTCACCTTCAGGTAGCGACTGAGGAATGCGTGGAGGACGACGATACAATAACTTACACATTTGACGCACCGAATAAAAAACAGTACACAAGCACAACTAGCGTTGTAAACAAGACACACTTTGTCTACTGTACAATCACGAAGCAAGTTTAACAGGCGAGCTACTTGAGGATCATACTCAGTGCCGATCACCGATGAAAGAGATCGTTCTATCCATGACTAAAGGTATTGCATGTTGTATTTCGACGAGTCAATATTGTGATTGATACGGGAGCGGCGATTAGTGCGGTTTCTCGCAATTTTTAAAAACAAATGCTTGAATTAGGATCGATACCCGATAACCGGTTCGAAAAAGCTGAATCTTGACTGCGGTTGGATGCAAATCTAATAGGGTAAGTAAGCAAATATTTGTGGCTATGGAAGTAGGAAATGGTACAATAGAATGACTGTTCATTGTTGTAGAAAACCCTGTCATTAATTGCGTGACTAGCGTAGATTTATTAAGAGAGAAGGGCAGTACAATGACTTCTCGCAAAGTAATTGTTTTATGAAGCACAACGGCACTCAGATAGGCATTAGTCTGCATAAGCAGACATTGAACCAGAATAATCACTGTTGGGATCCAGTTAATATGTGAACAAGATGACACTGCTAGCAACGAACTTGTATTTGACCATGAGATGGAAGACCTACAGTCCACAATTAATGATAAAGTAATTGAAAGTACAGTTATTACCAGGCTACAACAAGCTACACTACACAGACTGTTGCTAAACTACATCTATCTACTTACAAAGAAACCAGGTGTGATCAATGTGAGTGTCTATAATATGGAAGTTAAACCCCACGAAATCTTTTGTTATAACATATGTAAGAGTCTTCTCTCCAAGCATCCTGCGGTGCGTGAAAAGATCAAGCAAATACTTATGTGGAATATCATAGAACCACCAATATCTCATTATTGCAGTCCATTATGAACTGTAATCAAAGCAGACGGAAATATATGCTTAGTTCTGGATGCGCGTGCTCTCAACAGAATCATCGTGCCAGTTCGCAGAAAACCAGAAAATCTCGAAGAAGAATTGTAGAAATTTTTAACGGTGAAATACTTATCAACTATGGATTCAAAAAATTCGTTTTGGCGAGTACCGTTAAGCAGAGTCAGGAAGCATACTGCGTTTATTTTTGATGGCCGCAGTTACCAATTTTGTGTACTAACATTCGGACTCAGTGTAAGTTCAGGTGTTTTCATTACTGCTCTAAATACAGTTCTAGACACAGAATTAATAGCCACACAGACTTGGGGAGATCACACATACATTTTAGAAAAGACTGGGTGTTATTTGTTGCAAAATCCTAGAACAAATAAAATAGTTTGATTATACTATCATAGAGATGCACGTTCGTTTCATATAAACAAAGTCATTAAGAGACAAGCAGGTACGTGAAACACAAACCACGACTGTAAAGCATATCGCCGTGTCCACAGCTTAAAAATATACAAAATCGTCTAAGGTATTTTATTTCTGGTCAGTAGTTAAGAAGACAGAAGAGATGGCGAGGAAGAAAACTTCACTCTGCTTTAAATGATCTCTACATGATACATCATTTATTTAATATACTATGCTGCATAATGAAGGTTATGCCAGTCACTCAGAAATTTTCTATGTGACTGAAATGACAGAAGACTGAGCACATATGCACCTGACAAGAACACAAATCATTCTTAGAAACAAACTACGTTTCAAAACACAATATGAAACCACGTACTTTCAGAATACAATGGAAAATGTCAAAGGAAGCAGACACATGATGTTGTGGTCTTCAGTCCACAGACTGGTTTGATGCAGTTCTCCATGCCACTCTCTCTATCCTGTGCAAGCTTCAGGATCTCCCAGTACCTACTGCAACCTACATCCTTCTTAATCTGCTTAGTGCATTCTTCTCTTCGTTTCCCTCTACGAATTTTACCCTCCACGCTGCCCTACAACACTGAATTGGTGAACCCTAGATGCCTCAGAACATGTCCCACCAACCGATCTAGTCAAGTTGTGCCACAAATTCCTCTTCTCCCCATTTCTATTCAGTACCTCCCCATTAGCTACGTGATCCACCCATATAATCTTCAACATTCTTCTGTAGCACCACATTTCGAAAGCTTCTATTCTCTTCTTGTCTAAACTATTTATCGTCCATGTTTCACTTCCATTCATGGCTACACTCCATACAAGTACTTTCAGAAAAGACTTCCTGACACTTAAATCTATATTCGATATTAACAAATTTCTCTTCTTCAGAAACGCTTTCCTTGCCATCGCCAGTCTACATTTTATATCCTCTCTACTTCGACCATCATGAGTTATTTTGCTTCCCAAATAGTAAAATTCATCTACTACTTTAAGTCTCTGATTTCCTAACCTAATTCCCTCAGCATCACCTCATTTAATTCGACTGCCTTCCATTTTGCTTTTGTTGATGCTCATCTTACATCCTCCTTTCAAGACATGTCCATTCCGTTCAACTCCTCTTCCAGGTCCTTTGCTGTCTCTGACAGAATTACAATGTCATCGGCGACCCTCAAAGTTTTTATTTCTTCTCCACGGATTTTAATTCCTACTCCGAACTTTTCTTTCGTTTGCTTTACTACTTTCTCAATATACAGATTGAATAACATCGGGGATAGACTACAACCCTGTCTCACTCCCTTCCAACCACTGCTTCCATTTTATGCCCCTCGACTTTTATAACTGCCATCTGGTTTCTGTACAAAATGTAAATAGTGTTTCGCTCCCTGTATTTGACCCCTGCCATCTTCAGAATTTCAAAGAGTCTCGTCAACAATGTCAAACGCTTTCTGTAAGTCTTTGTGCCATAAAAGTAGGTTTGCCTTTCCTTAACCTGTCTTCTAAGATAAGTCGTAGGGTCAGTATTACCTCACGTGTTCCAACAAGAACGAAATCATTGCACAATTGGAAAACTGATTAGGGCCCACAAAAACATCAGGTGATTGATTGAGAGCAATTTTAATTCTTACTTTAACTGTAGTATTTGATACATGGTCATGCGCTTGAGCTCATGCTTTGTTGCGCGGCTAGTGCTGGCCTAATCTTTTCTTTCAGGTTTCAGTAGTAATTGAATAAATCATGTCGTGACATAAAAGAAACATAAAATTGCTGCATAAACAAACGTACAGTAGAATGTTTAGAATAACAGAAGTAGTTGCAGTAGTTGTCTTTTAAAACAAAGAACTAAATCGTATAAATGATAACAAGAATGTTCTAAGGTACCATAAACTGTGATAATTTAGAACACTGAAGTTCAGTGTAGTGTACAGTGAAACATGTGCGAGGCTGCCGCAAGTAGTAAAAAGAAATGTAAACGAGTGAATAATACGGACCTGAGAAGTAGTGTGGAATTTGGTGGGCGAAATGTTTTCGAAACGCAACGAAAACCCACCTGTCGAGAACAGCATCCAAAAACAGGGGTGTACGCAGCAATTCTATCACTCTTCTGCACGGTTCCGCGAAGAACAAGAGTGTTTTAATGGCGCTTGTTCCCAAATGAATCGCCTCCACGAAGAGCACCAGCGTGTGTGGGTGTGCTACTCTACAAAAAAAGGAGCATCCTATAAAAACCATAGTATGTGGGGCATGGATTATGAGAAAGGACTCTCTTAACAATGACGTCGAGTTAAGAGGTAACTTCTGAAACACTAACATCAGAACGATTTAAGTGTCTATGGGAATTTAGCAAACAGAGTATGATGGACAATTTGCAAAGACATTAAAATCATTAAACTCAGGACATCAGCAATATATATTGACAATATAAACAACATTTATTTTTTATGTCAAAATACGAATTGTGTTTATTGTACTATAAGTTATATATTTACCTTGTCATTTCTGTGTTAAAATGTAGGACACTTAACAAAAAGTATATGATGGACGATCTGCAAATAATTAAAAAGCATTAAATTGATGACATCAGTAATATATATTGTAAATATAAGCAGTATTTATTTTTTATGTAAAAATACGAAGTGTATTTGATGTACTATCTGTTATATATTTACCTTGTCATTTCTATGTCAAAATACATGATTTCCTCTTCTATTGAAGATCTTGATCTAACAAGTCAAATGTTTAACCACATGTGATCAAGTATCAAGGGTTGCAAAAATTGGGATACAGCGAACTACTGTGCATACTGTGTGTCGTCAGCTGTGACGTATTCTGTTCGCACTGCGACTGCAATAACACGCCAAGAAGTGCGGCTCGAGAATTTAAGTTATATTATTGTAAAAAAATGTAAAAGAGGATTGGTATATACATGTTTTTGAAGAATATTGTAAACAAAATAAATAGTTCGGCTGTAGTTAGACACTCATCTTCACTATTTCAGTAGCGGCAGTGATCCATTTATGTACATGAAACAGGCGTAGGAGGCAGTATCTCAGGTAATTTTTATTTCTAAAACAAAAGACGAAAACTGCAATAATTAATTATTATTCTTCTATAAACGTTTGGAAAGTAAGGTATTACCGTAATCTCGCACACGTTGTACATTGTTTAGATGATAAAGAAAGTAACCAAAAACATTGTGTTTTATTTAAAATGACATTATCCCGACTGTATTTGCTTCTGACGTGACGAGTTTGTATTTGTATATTAATATTTCACAGCAAACAGCCAAAATCATTGAATTAGTATTTTGGCGCTTAACTAACATTTCATCTGTGGTCTCGTATTGCAGTATGTGTCCTTTCACACCAGCAACTTGTATCTTCTAAATGTCGAAGTCTATGTTTCGTCCAGCGTCCGTAGAGATTCTAATTTGTCAGATCGCAACTCAAATCTGTAATAAGTACAATTATGTCACTTTATCAGCAAGCCAACCTTTAAGGTACCGTTGATGCATGACGGCCGACATGTTGAGAGCATTTGTTGTAAAGAACATTGCCTTCCCTAAAAATCAATTTTTATGCTAGTTATTGTGGTGTCACCGCCAGACACCACACTTGCTAGATGGTAGCTTTAAATCGGCCGCGGTCCATCAGTACATGTCGGACCCGCATGTCGCCACTGTCAGTGATCGCAGACCGAGCGCCACCACACGGCAGGTCTCGAGAGACTTACTAGCACTCGCCCCAGTTGTACGGACGACTTAGCTAGCGATGCAACACTGACGAAGCCTCGTTTATTTGCAGAGAAGATAGTTAGAATAGCCTTCAGCTAAGTCAATGGCTACGACCTAGCAAGGCGCCATAGCAATTGATAGTTATCGTATGAAGCATGTCTCATCAAGAACGATGTATACAAATGATGGATTAAAGTTAAGTATTCCAGCAGCTACGTACTTTTCTTTATAGCATTCATTCCGTATCCTGTTTCAGACCTCACGCCATCCTGCGTGAGCTTATAGCGTGCATTTCGGTCTCCTCAAACCACGCTGTGTCGGCACTTCTGTCGACACATCAGTTATTGCTTTTCTATTCTATGATATTTTGTGCACGTTTTTGGTTTCAATAAAACGCTATGATATTTTAAGCGTTGAGTGTCAATTTTTACCTCTGCACTTACATTATTCCGTAAAGTAGTGGATTTTGAAATGATAACGGACTTTTGGGGCGTCCTGTATCAGACGAGAACTGGTATGCGGATTTATTGCAGCTGGCTGCAAGAACCGCTATATCTGCAGCGTCACTGGTAGCAGTATTCCTTCGTACACCTTTTGTTGTGGCAAAACTCCCTACGTGACAAAGTTTTTTTGATGGTATTAACACAAGTGGAACGAGTTGGACAGTATCTGCCTGACAACCGCTCTGCTGCTTTTGGTGTGTTTTTGTGACATTCGCCTTAGATTAACAGCATGTCGATCAATCCTTCGTTACTAAATGACATTGTACTCTCTAAAGTGTTTCATGTATTGCTAATAATTCGTCTAAGTGGATATTTCACAACATACACACTGTAAATTAGAAGCAGCATTTCTCACAGCAAAGGCGATCTTCGTAGACATTGCACTGTATTTAACTCCTAAGAGCACACACAACTGACAGCGTATTGACAGGTTTCCGTAGAGAATAGCGTAAACATCACTACTGCCTCAGCGACGCAAGTTTCCACGCAGAGCGACGTAAACTTCACCTACCGTGTCATTTACCGGGCGCAGCAACAGAACGAGAATCCCTCCATTCAACGTACTTTTACCCCGTGATTTTTGATGAAAAAAAAGAAAGAAAAAAAAAACATCCTTCTTTTCTACGAAGCCCTGATACAAAAGCATCAACTGTAAACAGAACAAACGTCATTAGCTACGCACTGAACGTATACCAATATCGAAAACCAGGCAGTGAAGAACATAGCAGGAGGCAAAAGCAACAACTGTAATCAGAACAAACATCGTTATTAGCTACGCACTGAACGTAAACCAATATCGAAAACCAGGCAGTCACGAACGTAGCAGGAGGGGTTCCGATACTATCCGCGGGCTGTCTTACGTCCGCATTTGCAGCACTACCTACGTGACACGTCTGTGCTGCGACCGTCTGTAGCGACTTCCATGCTAGAGACTTAAAACGTCTCTGAGTCGCCGCCGCTGTAGGCATGGTTACTCACAAAAAATGGTTCTGAGCACTATGGAACTTAACATCTGAGGTCATCAGTCTCCTAGACTTAGAACTACTTAATCCTAAGGGCATCACACACATCCATGCCCGAGGCAGGATTCGAACCTGCGACCGTAGCAGCAGCGTGTTTCCGGACTGAAGCGCCTAGAACCGCTTGGCCACAACGGCCGGCGGTTACTCATAGTTCAAAGTTTTATACACTGAACAGCCAAAGAAACTACGACACTTGTTTAATATCGTGTAGGCTCTTGGTTCAAATGGCTCTGAGCACTATGGGACATAACATCGGAGGTCATCAGTCCCCTAGAACTTAGAACTACTTAAACCTAACTAACCTAAGGACATGACACACATACATGCCCGAGACAAGACTCGAACCTGCGTCCGTAGCGGTAGCGCGGTTCCAGACTGAAGCGCCTAGAACCGCTCGGCCACACCGGCCGGCTTAATATCGTGTAGGGCCCCACGTGCTATCAGAAGTGCAGCAACACGTCGTGGTATGGACTCGAGTAATGTCTCAAGTACTGCTGCAGGGAACGGACGCCGTGAGTCCTGTAGGGCTGTCCGTAAGCCCGTAAGAGTACGAGGGGGTGGAGATCTCTTCTCAACAGCACATTCCGAGGTATCACAGATATGCTTAATAATTTTCGTCTCTGGGGAGCTTGGTGGCCAGAGGAAGTGTTTAAGCTTACTAGAGTGTTCCTGGAGCCACTCTGTAGCAATTGTGGACGTGGGCGGTGTCGCATTGTCCTTCTGGAATTGCCCAAGTCTGTCGGAATGTACAATGGACATGAATGGATGCAAGTGATCAGACAGGATGCTTACATCCGTGTCATCTATCAGAGTCGTATCTAGACGTATCAGGGGTCCCACATCACTCCATCTGCACATACCTCACACCATTACAGAGCCTACACCAGCTTGAACAGTCGCCTGCTAATATGCAGGGTCCATGGACTCACGAGGTTGCCTGCATAGCCGTACACATCCATCCCCTCGACATAATTTGAAACAAGACTCGTACGACGAAACAACATGGTTACAGTCATCAACAGTCCAATGTCGGTGTTGACGGGCCCAGGCGAGGCGTAAAGCTTTGTGTCGTGCAGTCATCAAAGGAACACGGGTGGGCCTATCGCCTCCGATAGCCCAGTGGCTCGCAGCTGACGCTTGTTGATAGCCCTCCATTGAAATCTGCAGCAATTTGCGGGACTGGTTGCTCTTCTGTCACATTGAAGGTTTCTCTTAAGTCGTCGTTGGTCCCATTCTTGCATAGTGTTTTTGTGGCCGCAGCGATGTCGGAGATTTGATGATTTACCGTATTCCTCATATTCACGGTACACTCGTGAAATGGTCGTACAGTAAAATCCCCACTTCCTCGCTACCTTAGAGATGCTGTGTCCCATCGCTCGTGTGCCGACCATAACGCCACGTACAAACTCATTTAAATCTTGATAACCTACCATTGTAGCAGCAGTAATCGACCAACAACTTCGCCAGACACTTGCCTTGTTTAGGCGTTGCCGACCACGGGATATCAATTAAGTTGCGAGAAAACCTTTGTAATTCTTTCACGAACCCCTGGCCACTGTTAGTCTAAATGCTAAAAGATGTCTTTAATGAGTTAAAAGAAATTTGATGTGAAAAAGTTAGTCACTTCACCTTGTATATTCTATTTCAAAAAATTCTAGTTTTAGTTTTAAGTTCTACCCTGCGCACGTTACGAGGTATTTGCAGTATGATTTTTATTTTCATTGTGTGGTTACAGTTTGTACAATAATTAGTGACAGACTTTTGTCGTAGTAGAAGTCATCATTGAACTTACGCCTGAAATTATTCAGCCTGTGTTAGCGAATATACTAGTGTATTAATTGCTAATATACAATAATAATAAAATGTGTACACTCTTAATGTGTTACCACTTGGTCCTACAATTTATCTGTTAGTTTCGTTTCTGTCCCCCCATGAACCATGGATCTTGCTGAGATGGATGTCTTGCGTTGCTCCAAGATACATATAACGCAGGTATAACCATCTACATATGCATCTACATATGCATCTACAGGGATAATCTGCAAAACACATTTAAGTGGCTGGCAGAGGGTTCATTGAACCACCCTCACAGTTATTCTCTGTTATTAAAATATCGTACAACGTACTCGTTCAACCTCTGATTTCCCTTATTTTATTATGGTGCTCGTTTCTCCCTGTTTAGGTCGGCTTCTACGACATATTTTCACATTCAGAAGAGAAAGTGGGTGATTGGAATTTCGTGAAAAGATTCCGCCGCAACGAAAAACGCCATTGTTTCAGTGGTGTCCACCCCAAATCCTGTATCATTTTAGTGACACTCTCTCCCCATTTCGCGACAGTACAAAAAGCGCTGCCCTTCTTTGAATTTTCTTGATGTACTCCGTCAATCGTATCTGGTAAGGATCCCACAGCGCGTAGCAGTATTCTAAAAGAGGACGGACAAACGTATTGCAGGCAGTCGCTTTAGTAGATCTATTTCATTTTCTAAGTGTCCCGCCAATAAAACGCAGTCTTTGGTTAGCCTTCCCCACAACATTTTCTATGTGTTCCAACCAACTTAAGTTGTTCGTAATTTAATCCTTAGGAATGTAGATGAATTTACGGCCTTCAGATTTATCTGATTTATCGTGTAACCGAAGTTTAACGGATTCCTTTTATCATTCATGTGGATGACCTCACACTTTTCGTTATTTAGTGTCAATTGCCAATTTTTGCACCATACAGATAAATTTTCTAATCGTTTTGCAATTTGTTTTGATCTTCTGGTGGCTTTACTTGTCGATTAACGACAGCATCATTTGCAAACAATCTAAGACGGCTGCACTGATTTTCTCATAAATCGTTTATATAAATAAGGAACAGCAAACTGCCTACGAAACTATGTTGAGAAACGCCAGAAATCACTTCTGTTTCACTCGATGACATTCCGTCAGTTACTACCTCTCTAACAGGAAATCACTAATCCAGTCACATAACTGATACAATACTCCATAAGCACGCAATTTCACTGCAAGCCGCTTGTGTGGTACAATGTCAAAAGTCTTCTGGAAATCTAAAAATACGGGATCAATTTTAAATCCCTTGTCAATAGAACTCAACACTTCGTGTGCGTAAAGAGCTAGTTGTATTTTAAGTTCCTGTGGGACCTAAGTCCGGAGGTCATCTGTCCCTAGGCTCGCACACTTCTTAACTTAAACTTAAACTAACTTACGCTAAGGACAACACCAACACACCCACCCACGCCCGACGGAGGACACTAACCTTCGACCGGGGGGGGGGGGGGGGGGGGAGGGGGCAGGGGCCGCAGTGAAAGCATTCGTTGTGTCTTGCCGCGAGCATACTTCACATACGACCAGAATCACTTTGGATTTTCTGCCAGATTTCGAGACAAAGTTTCATTGTGGAAACTGTTGTAAGCATCATGCATTAAAGTTCGCGCTAATTTTCGAGCTTCTGTAAAAGATCGCCAATCTTGGAGATTTTGCATCCGTTTAAATTTTGCATTTTTTTCGTTGTTTCCGCAACAATGTTCTGACCCATTTTGTGTACCAAGGATGATCAGCTCCACCGTTTGTTAATTTACTTGGTATAAATCTCTTGATTGGTGTCGATACTATTTCTTTGAATTCAAGCCACATCTGGTCTACAGTTACATTGTTTACTTGCAAGGAGTGCACATTGTTTCTCGGGAAGGCGTCCAGTGAATTTTTATCTTCTTCTTTGAATAGGTATATTTTTCGTTTATTTTGGAGGATTTGGGGTTCTCTTGTCCCTGTATCCGTTTTGATGCTCGTTATTACCTCAGGATTATTTGTTGCTAACAGGTCAAGTGTGTTTTTCACAACTGTTTACTATTCGTGTGGGCTCATGAACGAACTGCTCGAAATAATTTCCAGAGAATGCATTTAGCACAATTTCGGAAGATGTTTTATGCGTACCGGTACCTCCGGATTTAAACATGTATTTTCGCCAACATATGGAGCGTAAATTAAAGTCACCACCAAGTATAATTGTATGAGTCTGGTACATGTTTGAAATTAAACTCAAGTTTCCTTTGATCCTTTTAGCAGCTGTATCATCTGAACTGGGAGGTTGGCAAAAGGATCAAATTATTATTTTATTCTGGTTGCCAACAATGACCTCCGTCCATACTAATTCACGGTAACTATCTACTTCAGTTCCAGGACAAGATACACTACTTCTAACAGCATCAAACACACCACTGCCAACTGTGTTTAGTCTATCGTTTCGGAATACCGTTAGATTCTTCGGAAAAATTTCAGCTGAACTTATCTCCGGCTTTAGCCACCTTTCAGTGCCTATAACGACTTCAGTATCAGCGATCAGTGATTTCTATTAGCGCTAGGAGCTCTGGTACTTTCCTGACACAGATACGACAATTTACAACTGTTATACCGATGGTCCATGTATCTAAGTTCTTCCTGTGGTCAGCCTGCAGCCTTTGAAACTGAAGCCCTTTTTATATTTTCCAGAGATCATCTAACCTAAAAAACCGCTCAGTCCACACCACACAGCCCCTGCTACTGGTGTAGCCGCCTCCTGTGTATAGTAGACACCTGACCTATTCAGCGGAACCCGAAACCCAACCACCCTACGGCGCAAGCCGAGGAATCTGCTGCCAACACAGTCGCAGAATCGTCTGAGTCTCTGATTCAGACCCTCCACTGGGCTCTGTACCGGAGGTCTGCAATCGGTCCCGACGACTATGCTACAGATGGTGAGCTCTGTTTTCATCTCGCAAGCAACAATGGCAGCCTTTACCACTTCTGTTAGCCGTTCGAAACCAGAGAGATTCTCTTCTGATCCAATGCGACACGCATCATTGGTACCGACGCGACCCACACCTGCAGTTGGCTGCACCCTGTGCTCTTTATGGAAAGACCATTCCACATCTGGAATGAAGCAACCTGGAATGCACACTGAGTGCACATTGGCTTTCTTCCAGTTCTTGGCAGCGAATACCGGACATTTGCCACGCCGGACATTTGCCACACTTGCCCCTTCGCCAGGTAGCGATCCCTCAGGTAAGGGACGCCCTTCTTTGTACTACTTCTGTCCGCTTTCAAACCGCCGTCTCCACATCCTACTCGATACAACCACTGCGTAAGGGGCCTTCTTCTTCGACATCTTGGCGAAATACAGAGCTTCTTTTCCGAAATCGAAATATTTATATCTTTTGGGAAACGAAAGCAATTCCGACGATTATGTTAGTATGTAATTAGTTCTGCCCAGTATAAATATAGATCCCTCTATCTGTACGGTAACTTCCTTTTACGCTTACTGATTGCGATAGAAACAGTCCATCGCCATGGGAGCAACAAGAAGGGAATGCTGTAAAGAGAATGCAAATGTACGCTAATCATTTCTTTTTGATCGCTGCATTTGTGGCTACTTTAATTACTACAACTGCATGCCCAAAAGACAATAAAGAAAGAAGAAATGGGTATGTGAATGTTTGAAAAGAAGAACAACATACTCCATATTAATTTACTCCCTAAAATCCGAGATCCCTTCCGGCGAAACATTAGTTAATAAAGAGTAGCGGGACAATGTTCAAAACATGATTGGAAGTACGTTCATAAACAGAGATAAGAACATCTATGACTGGACATGTCATCTAAAGTCGACATACAATTTTAAAATGTTAGAAATAAGGAAATGAAGTAATACAGAATGCTATGCTTGTAACGTACGTTGTTCTACATTGTTTAGCTCTGGTATTAACAGGGTCACGGAGAAAGCATCCAAGGTTTTGAAGGGAAAAGCCGTAATTGTAATGATCTCCACTACAAAATAAACAAGAAGCACAACTTAAGGAAAAATAATGTAATGTGTGTTCCAGCTCACAAGCGACATTGAAGCAGGTAGTTCCTGTGACTTAGTATGGACAGAGGTTATATTCGACAACTGGAATAAATTAATAACTTGCTCCTTTTACCGACCCCCAGTCTCAGATGAAACAGATGCTGAACATTTCAAAGAAAACTCGAGTCTCATCGCAAATAGGTACCCTACTCATACAATTATAGTTGGCAGTAACTTCAGTCTACCTTCCGTATGTTGACAAAAATACCCTACTGTAGATAGAAAACAACTTCCATAATTGTTCTAAATACTTTTTATAAAATTATTTTGAACAATTAGTTCATGAGGCCATTCAAATTGTAAATGGTTGCGAAAACACACTTGACCTCTTAGCCACAAATAGTCTGGAGCATCACGACGGGTACAGGAATTAGTGAACACACAGCTGTAGCGAGGCTCAATTCTGTAAAAAGGAAATTCGCCAAAACTAAACGCGAAATATATATATTTATAAAAGCAACTAAAAATTCGGCTGACGTCTTTCTAAGAGACAGTCTCCAATCCTTCCAAACTATGTAAGTGAAGACCTTATGCGGCTTAAGTTCAAAGAAATAGTATCAACAGCACTCGAGAGATTCATACCAAATAAATTAATATCAGACGGAACTGACCCCCCACGGCACACAAAACACGACAGAAAGCTGCTGCAGGAGCACCGAAAAAGGCACGTATAATTTAGACGAGCTCAAAATCTCCAAGATTGGCGAAGTTTTACTGTGGCTAGAAATTTGGTGCGGATTTCAATGCGAGAAGCATTTAATAGTTTCCACAACGAAACTCTCTCTAGAAATGTGGCGAAAAATCCATAGAGATTCTGGTCCTATGTTAAGTAAACCAGCGGAAAGGCTCAGGAGGTATCTTTACCGCGGGCAGGTCGGCGGGTGAGGAGGAGGAGGAGGAGGAGGGGGAGGGGAGGGGGAGACAAGGGACCCAACACTTCGGAGCAGGTAAAATCGTGGCAAATGTCCGCCGTGGCAAATGTCCGGCGTGGCAAATGTCCGCACACCCTTGGCAGCCATGTCCCTAAGGAACTGAGAGGTTTCCTCTGAAACAGGACAGGCTTCTGCATCTCGCTGAGCGACGTTGTCAGCCACAGTCAGCAGTTGTAACCTGTTTGTTAGACTAGCTGAGGGGGGGGGGGGTGGGGGCTTACATGCGGCCCGTGGGAAGTCTTTCGCTGCATGCCACGCCCCGAGGTGAACTCAAACTCGTCCGCGAGCGAGGGAGCAATAATTGAATAATTGGGCTGGCCACCGTTGAGGACCAATCAGAGGACTTGTATGTGCTGGACGTCCACTGGATCCACACGGCCGACCCACAACAATGATGCCCGTCTGCTGCAGCTTCAAGCTGTGTCACCAAAGCCGTCACAGCCTGGAGATCACCACAGTGGTGAGATTCTGTGGAATGGCAAGACTAACCCATGATTCCTGAAGACAGACAGCAGCATTTTCATTAGTTGCAAGGACAACAGTCTGAATGGCTGACTGAGCTAGCCTTGTAACATTTCCCCACATGGCCTTGTTATGCCAATGCTGTGAACGACTGAAAGCAAGGAGAAACTACACCCATTACTTTTCCCTAAGGCAAGCAATTCTTCTGAATGGATTAGTAATGATAGTGTCCTCTTGGGTAAAATATTTTGCAGAAAAAATAATCGCCAACGTGAAACTCCAGGCGAAGCTCCTCAGCTGAATGTTATTATCGCGGAAAACAAAACTGGCATTCACTGTCCCAGAGCGTGGAAGACGCCTAAATCGGGTAAGTAGGCAAGAGTATTTAGAAACGGTATATGTATATGATGAAGTTGTGTGTAGTGGGAATTTATGAAGCGCGGTGGCAGGAGGTATAGGGCTATAGATACATAGTCAAACAGGGTACAGGAGAAGTGGGTCTAATAGTTAATACGAAGATGAGAATGTGGATAAGCTACTATGAACAGTATAGTGAACTCATTATCACAGCTAAGATAGTCAGGAACCCAACACCCATCACAGTAGTACTAGTCTTCATACAGATGATTAAGACACAGAAAGAATGTCCCTTGAGAAATAAGAAATTATTCATATAGTTAAAGGAGGGGAAAATTTGTGATGGGGTAGTGTAAATCGATACCAGGAGTAGTAGGAGGACATGGACTATGTGAAAGGATTGAAAAAGGAAATCGCCTGGTAAAATCTTAGAAACAGCGTAATTCAGTCATCGGTAATACTTGGATTAATAATTATGCAAAAAGGCTGAATATATGGAAAATCGTAGTGTAAATCGATACCAGGAATAGTAGGAGGACATGGACTATGTGAAAGGATTGAAAAAGGAAATAGCCTGGTAAAATCTTAGAAAGAGCGTAATTCAGTCATCGGTAATACTTGGATTAATAATTATGCAAAAAGGCTGAATATATGGAAAAGACCTGGGAACATTGGAAGGTTTGATTATATAATGGTAAACCGAAGATTTTGAAACCAAGTATTAAACTGCAAGACGTTTCCAGAAGCTTATATGAACTCTGACCGTAACTTATTGGCTATGAAATGCAGCTTAAAATAGACGGAAAGGTCAAAAGATAGGGAATTAAGGAGATGGAATCTGGATGAAGTAGAGACCGAATCGCTATTGAGAGTTATGAAAGGAGCACCAGGCAACGACTGAGTGAAACAGAGGAAAAGAACACAACAGAAGACGAATGGATAGTTTTGAGGGATGAAACAGTGAAGGCACCATACGAACAGATAGGTAAACAGTCATCCTAGTAGAAATCCTGAAATAACACGGGAGATACTGAATCTAATTAACGAGAAACGAAAATACACTAACGGAGAAAATCGCAGAGCCAAGAAGGAGTTCTGCGACTTAAATGGAAGTTGGTAGGTGTTTTTCTATATCTGAAAGGTGATGTTTATTCAAATTTCGCGCACCATTAGGAGGATACCAGTCAGGTGTGCTTTAAATACACGTTGTAATGGTCATGAGCATTGGTTACCTTTGAGATCGGACGTGGTGAGTCGACATTAGTCAGGAATGCCTTTAAGGCGACAAAGATGTCATTATGAACACCTCACTGAGTTCGAAAGAAGTTGCGCAATAGGCCTACGAGAATCTGTATGTTCCTTCTGCGATATTGCAAAAAGAATTGGCAGGAATGTAGCCACTGTACATGACTGCTGGCAGCGGTGGTCACTAGAATGTACAGTCGCAAGGAGACCGGGCTCCGGACGGCTAAGTGGTACTACCAGGAGAGAAGACCACTGCATTCTTCGTATGACTCTGGTGCATTGTACTGCATCTGCAGCAGTAATCTGAGCAGCAGTTTGCACCACAGTGACGCAACGAACTCTCACAAGTCGGTTACGTCAGCTCCAAAAAGATGTCCTGTAGCGTGCATTCGACTGACTCCCAACCCACTGCCATGTTCGACTTCAGTGGTGTCAAGCGAGAGCTCACTGGAGGCAACTTGCAGGTCTGTTGTGTTTTCTGATGAGAACTGGTTCTGCCTCGGGGCGCCGACCGTTCTGGCCGAGAGATTCTAGGCGCTTCAGTCTGGAACGGAGCAACCGCTACGGTCGCAGGTTCGAATCCTGCCTCGGGCACGGATGTGTGTCATGTCCTTAGGTTTAAGTAGTTCTAAGTTCTAGTGGACTGATGACCTCAGATGTTAAGTCTCATAGCGCTCAGAGCCATTTGAACCATTTTTTTTGCCTCGGGTCCAGTGATGGCCGTATGTTCGTTGGAAAGAGGCAGTTGAGGGCTTGCAAACGACCTGTCTGCATGCTAGATACACTAGACGTACAGCTGGATCTGTCCTCTGGGTTGCGATTTCGAATGATAGCAGCAGCACTCTCGTGGTTATCCCCGCACCCTGACCGCAAAAACTGGATGTTTTCCAACAGGATAATGCTCGCCCGCATGCAGCTGTTGTAAACCAACATGCTCTACAGAGCGTCGACATGTTGCCTTGGCCTGCTCAGTCACCAGCTTTGTCTCCAACAACGCACATATGTGACGTCATCGGACGACAACTCCAGCGTCATCCGGCATTAACCGTCCCTGTACTCAGCGACCAAGTGCAACAGGCATGGAACTCCATCCCACAAACTGACATCCGGACCTGTACTACGCAGCGCATGCACATTTGCATGCTTGCATTCATCACTCTGGCGGTTACACGGATTATTAATGTACCAGCATTTGACACGTGCAATGGCTTATCACGCGTTTACGCTAACCTGTGATCTTGCAGTGTTAATCACTTCAATATGTTACTTAGACAAACTTATTCCCGAAATTTCTTTACGTTAGTTTTTCATGTTGGGATTTTTTTCCTTCATTGTATAAAAAATGTATCAGCTGAAACAGGTGACGGAAAACTGACGTATAAAAAAATTAGACTGCCATAAGATGGAAACGGCGAAGCAGTAATGTTCAGAGGAGAAATTCCTTGCCCTAGGTGCTTACATTACTAAGAGAAAGATAGATGCCACCCATAGGAAAATTCAAGGTGTTTGGAGAATAGAGAAACAGCTGTAGAAGTATCAAGAACTTAGAGGGGAAATCAGTGTTAAGCAGAGAAGGAAAAACTGGAGGGTCGAAAGAATATATGTAAGAGCTTTATAAGGAGGGGAATATTATGAAAGGTAAGAAGAAGTAGATGAAGACACGTTGGGAGAATTTGATAAAATACTGAAAGACGTTAAGTTACGACAGGCCACTGGGATAGACGACATAGCGCCAGAATTGTTGAGATCCTCAGGGGAGCCAGCCACAACTACATTAATCCACCTGGTGACCAAGATATAAGAGACACGCGAAATGTCCTGAAACTTCAAGAAGAATGTAATAATTCTAATCCCAAAGAATGCAGGTGCTGACAACTGTGAACAGTGCCCAGTAATGAGTTTAATAAGGCATAGGTGCAAAATACTCGCACTAATAATTCACAGAAAAATGGGAACATTGGTACAAGCTGACCTCAGGGGGAAGATCAGTGTGGGTTGTAGAGAAATGTACGAACACGCGAGCCGATACTGAACCTACGCCTTATTATAGAAGACCGACTGGAGAAAGGTAAACCCACGTTTAAAGCTTATGTAAATTGTGAGAAAGGTTTTGACGATGTAGGCTTGACTAACCTCTTTGAATTTTGAAGATAGCGGAGATAAAATGAAGGAAATGATAGCTATTTACAGCTAGTACAGAAACCAGACTGCAACTATATGAGTCGAAGGAAATGAAAGGGAAACAATGATTGAAAAGAGAGTGAACCTTTCCCCGATATTGTTCAATCTGTTCTTCGAGCAAGTAGTGAAGGGAACCAATGGGAAATTTGGAAAGGGAATCAAAGTTCAACAAGAATGTCACTGTAATTCTGGCAGAGGCAGCAAAGCTGTGGAAGAGCAGTTGCATGGGATGGATAGTGTCTGCAAAAAATGTTGTAAGATGAACATCAAGAAAAGTAAGGCAAGAGTAATGGAATGCGGTTGAAATAAATGAGGTGATTCTGAAGAAATTATATTAGGAAATGAGTCACTAATAGTAATAGAAGAGTTTTGCTGTTTAGATAGCAAAATAATTAGTGATGGCCAAAGTAGAGAGAATATAAAATGCAGAATGGCAATGGACAGAAAATCGTTTCTGGAAAGAAGAATGTTTTAATATCAAATATAAAGTTAAGTAGCCCTGTACGGATGATAAATAGATCAGACAGGAAGAGATCAGAAGCTTTCTCAATGTGGTGCTACAGAAGAATGCTGAAGATAATGTGGGTAGATCGATAACAATGAAGAGATGCTGAATCACACCGTGGGAATAAAAGAAATTTACGGCTCAACTTGACATCCGGGGTGAGACAACAAGCCGCAATTAAACTGGTAACGGAAAGAAGCAGTAGGAATAAAAAAGATGGAGTGAGATGTAAGCATGAATACAGGAAGTTGGTTCAACAGGGTGTAGGTTGCGGAAGTTATTCACAGATGAAGAGGCTTCCTCAGAATAGACTAGCGTCGAACTGTAGGCCGCATCGTACTGGCGTTATAAATCACTTCCCATTTCGATGTAAGTCTAGGGCACACCAACAGTAAGGTAGTAATGTTACGTAATTTTGAAACTACGTATAGACCATCTGTCAGCTACTGAGATCAGTAATTCGTCCTAGGTAGTTCTTTACGCAACATGTTAAGTCCACCATCAGCCAGGCGGAGATTACGAGACCGTGCAGCGAGCATTGACCATCACTGGCCGTCTGTACAGGCACTGTTAAAATCCACCGCATTAATGATTAAGTATCTGTGAAATATAGATTTTGTTTTTTGAAAGCCAGTCCATTATCAACAAATAGTGAGGCTCTCTTCAGATCCGAAGAAAAAGGGGACACCAAATACAACTAATGGACGATACACATCTTGTACATTTTAAGTTATGATACAACAAAAAGGTACTAATTTCGAACATACACAATGAAGCGCCAAAGGAACTGGTATAAGCATGCGTATTCAAATACAGAGATATATAAACAGGCAGAATTCGGCGCTGTGGTCGGAAACACCTTTATAAGACAAAAAGTGTCTGGCGCAGTTGTTAGTTCGGTTACTGCTGCTACAATGGCAGGTTATCATGACTGAAGTGAGTTTGAACGTGGTGTTATGGTCGATGCACGAGCGCTAGGACAGAAGATTTCAGAGGTAGTGTACCGTGAATATCAGGAATCAGTTAAAACGTCAAATCTCCTATATCGCTGCGGTCGGAAAAGGATCGTGCAAGAACGGGACCAAAGACGACTGAAAAGAATCGTTCAACGTGACGAAAGTGCAACCCTTCCGAAAACTGCTGCATATTTTAATGCTGGACCATCAACAAGTGTCAGTGTGCGAAACATTCAATGAAACATCATCGATATGGGCTTTCGGAGCCGAAAGCCTACTCATATACCCTCGATGATTGCACGACACAAAACTTTATGCCTCTCCTGGGCCCTTCAGCACCGACATTGGGCTGTTGATGATTAGAGACATGTTGCCTGGTCGGAGGAGTCTCGTTTCAAATTGTATCGAGCGGATGGATGTGTACGGCTATGGAGCCTGCATGTCAGCAGGGGACTGTTCAAGCTGGTGAAGGCTGTGTAATGGTGTGAGGTGTGTGCAGTTGGAATGATGTGGGACCTCTGATACGTCTAGATACGATTCTGACAGGTTACACATATATCAGCAGCCTGTCTGACCACCTGAGTCCATTCATGTCCATTGCACATTCCGACGGACTTGGGCAATTCCAGCAGGACAATGCGACACTTCACATATCCAAATTGCTACGGATTGACTCCAGGAACACTCTTCGGAGACGAGACGAACCGAGACGAGACTCCTCCGACCAGGCAACATGTCTCTAGTCATCAACATTTCCGCTGGCCACTTAGCTCCCCAGACATGAGCATTATTGACCATATCGGGGATGCCTTACAACGTGCTGTTCTGAAGAGATCTCAACCCCCTCGGACTCTTACGGATTTATGGACAGCCCTGCAGGATTCACGATGTCAATTCCCTCCAGCATTACTTCAGCCTTTAGTCGAGTCAACGTCACTATATGTTGCAGCACTTCTGCGTGTTTCCGGGGATCCTACACGGTATTAGGCAGGTGTACCAGTTTATTTGGCTCTTCAGTGTAGAATACGTGAGCTGAAACAGTGGCCAAATGTACGTATTTAAAATATATCGTAATATAATAATGCCAGAGTGGCATAATAAATAGACATAAAACGGAATTAGCATAGAAAACGTCGAACAGAACTAACACATGGTGCGAAGTAGGCCACAGTGCCGGCAGAGTCTTCATGTGTACGGCGCTGCTGTTCATGACAAACTATTGAGCAAGTGCGACACGAACAACATGTTTGTGACGCGAAATCGTCAGGAGTCGCTACTGCACACGTATTGACAAACATGCAACAAGTAGTTACGTGCAGAACTAGCGTTGCGTAAAACCTATTCTGGGACTACAAGATGTAGACTGTCCATTCCAGGTTTTCTGTAAATGGTCACTACAGACTGAAATCGTGAGCTTGACGACAATTTTGGTGATCATGAACTGTAATTAAAGAAACACGTTCTGTACTTCCTTAATCGCTGTTTTTATTTGCGACTATGTTGCAGCTTGTAAAATATATGAAATTAACTGTTTAAGAAACGTGTTGTCCTATCACACTATGTCAATGCAGTAGCGTTGTTTTAAGTTTATTTTATCGAAAGCAGTGTAAAAATTGATATTTATATGTAGCTACCGTTTGTGGGGATGGGCATGTATTTACTTTGTAAACAGTAAATTATACGTATGGGATAGGAGAAGATCGAAAGTCTGTTCGATGGAAAAGAGCTGTCCGAGAATTACTAGAGGAGAAGAACATGAGGAGAAACAAACAGGTAGTCCAGTACTACCATCAAATTTAGATAATAGTTTTCAGTTAAATGGCTGCAGCAGCAGTATAAAAGGAAGAAATAATGAAGCGCATATCATTTTCATAACATTTTTAAACCAAATAAATTATTCGACAATTTTTGGCATAATACATTTTTACGCCAAATAGCCAAACACTTAGAAAGTCCACCAACAAGTGCAGAGTCGAAACTTCCTGGCAGATTAAAACTGTGTGCCCGACCGAGACTCGAACTCGGGACCTTTGCCTTTCGCGGGCAAGTGCTCTACCAGAGTCTGCTGCTGTGACACTCTCCATGGCTGTAGCAGACGGACTAGCGCGAGGTTAATCTTAATAGAATAGGTTAAGTGATGGAATATTACTTATCCTGCTGCCCTAGCTACAACTTCTTCCCCTGCCTCCACATAGAGGACAAGTTACCTGAAGACCTTCCTATCTCCTTGATTGTGGCAGCATTGTAACTGGAATCTAAAGCAGGTTTAATGGAATCTAAAATAGGTTTTTAGGACAGGAAATGTAGGTTAAGGGATAGAGGAAACGCCACAAATACGTAACAGAAACACAGGAACTTATGAACGATTAAACACAATACAATACGAGACTGGCTTTACAGAACGGTACAACATCAATCCATTGGGCCGGATTTTCCGTAGGATCTAAGGGGTAAGAATTTATAAGAGCAAAGTACTAAAGATATAAGCTTCATTCAGCCTCTAGGGAGTTATAGATAATAAAAAACATGGAAAACAAACCTTGTGAGCAAGATGGGAGATATTTTTAACTCCGAGAGAAATGGCACTGGAATGAAAAGGGTGGCATATGCACCAACTCTTACGTAACTAGCGGCAGCGTGTACTGTGCAGTCAGCTTACAGAGCAGACTAAATGCGTGCGTATTTTTGGTGATCACTTGACCATATACTTACCGATATGACTCTAAATACAACTGAGTCGAAAGTAATAGAAGCCAGTAGATGCTAAGTAAAAATGGTCTCAAACTTTGGCGCTATTTCTTACGAGCGATCTGAAAATCAAACGGCATCGACAAGAACCGGCGCAGAGTAGGCCGGAGAGCCTGTACATGTTAATTCTGTTGCCTCGGTGGTATGTCTGTCAGTTCAAATGTGGTTCCTGCAGCCAACAGTAAACGTTCCTCCTTCTCGACCGACGTCTCGGAGCTTCAGTAGTGCCTGCTGAAGTCCCCGCGTGGCAGCCACCAGAGGCCTCAGAGCGATGCAGTGTGAGAGGCAAATCACGCGACGTATTGCTCCGCATTCCCTTCGAAATGTTTGCTGGCGGACTTGAACAATTTATAGTCAATGTTGCACATAATCTATACAGCCAAATAAGGGTCGCCAGCCTCGCTTTGACTCGTGAGACAGGATTAAGACGGTCCCTTCCTCTTTAAAAAATGGTTCAGATGGCTCTGAGCACTATGGGACTTAACATCTGAGGTCATCAGTCCCCTAGAACTTAGAACTACTTAAACCTAACTAACCTAAGGACATCACACACATCCATGCCCGAGGCAGGATTCGAACCTGCGACCGTAGCGGTCGCACGGTTCCAGACTGAAACGCCTAGAACCGCTCGGCCGCACCGGCCGGCCCTTCCTCTTTACCACTACTTCATCTGACTACTCTCAGCAATCTGCCTCCTCTCAAAAGACTCCCAAGTCCGACCACTGGATTGGACAGGAAACACCGCAATAAGTCTCTGCACTCTCATCAACCTGTTTCTACCATCTCCACTGTAAACTACACGGGATCACTGTCTAATGACAAAGTGGGTAAGGATACACACGAAAACTCCACTCTTGAAATTTCTATTGGAGCAAAATTAAATTTTCTCTTCTTCTAATAACCCTCGACAAATTCGCTTCGTTCGTTACACAGCGCCTCCAGCTAGACAGTTGCTCCACACACTGTTACGTGGCCTGCTGCTTAACACTATGCGTATGCTCGCTAACATCAACATCCACCTCGAAAACAAGCAATGGATTAAGATTTTTTTCTGAACACCTCTGAACTTTTCCACATTGGAGAACAACAACACTGTTCCCCGACTACGAACTTCCGAAATACGCCTCAACACCACCTCCTTTCCAGAGGGTTTCAACTCGTTTCCAGCACAGTACCAGGGTCACTTACCGACTCCTCGATTTCGAGAGGTGCCCATTACTCTACAGCACTCGTTTTACATGCTGATGTTTCGGTCTTTCAGTCTCCAGAGGAGAGAGCAGGCACTGCGATTGGCCATTTCCTGCTGAAGCTCATCATACCACCACAAAGTGGTGCTGCTTGCCGAAACTTTCAAAAGTTTGTTTACAAAGGGCACTAGTAAACACCAACTATTCTGCAGAAACACACTGCCCTTTGAAGGCCACCACACGTTAGTCCTATTAGTGGAGCCCAACCCTGAATCTTGCGGCTGGAGAGTAGCCGCGTTCCCGCATCATTTGGCAATGTCGCCCACAATACCGGCCAGCACTCGCCGACGGTCGCGATCCGTAAATGCTCCGTCACAAACATTACCGAGGAGTGTGCGCTGACCTGTCCTACTGCTTCTTAGACGGTGGTTTGAAGACGACTTCCTGGTTCTCAGGATGGCCCTTCTGAAGTGGCATCTATCGGACACCCCTGTGAAAATTACGTCTTCGTCCATGACAGTGTAACCATGAAGCAAATTTGAACTAAATAGCTTTTTTTATGTCATCTTTAGGCTTTTGTAAACTACACGCTTCGCGAATATTAAAATATTTCGATCTTACCATTCGATGATCCTGTACTCCAGAAACACTAAGAGAATTTGATTGTATAGTGGAAATTTGCATATCAAATTTTCTAGCTTATTAAATCGACACTTGGTTGTAGTCTTCAGAGTTGTAATTTCTCTTCCTGTATGAATCTTGTGATTGGATTTTATATTAGTTGCATAATTCGTTACACTTTCTTAGTAAGGACTGGATGAACAGTCGCTAAGGCCTCATCACAACTGTGAGAAACATCGACGAAAAGTCTCAAGCTTACGAGGATAATGAATAATTTACAATGTATGGGAAGATCAATAACAAAATTGGAAGATTAAAGAAGACTAGTTCTGTTTAACAAGGGTGCGGGTAAGATTCCAGCATATTGTCTCTGTTGTCTCATTTGTATTTCCAAAATACGTATAAAAGTGTAAGGGCAACACTTAGGTATGCTAACTTTTGCAGGCAGCATAATGTTTCTGGCTGAAAGTATAGAAGACAAAGGAAACGGTAAATAGAAGTAACAGTTAATAAACTATTACAGTGTTTCTGAACCATCATTTCTTTTCCTTATGATTTGGCGTGAATTAGATGCAGAAGAGGGAAACGAAGAGTAACAGAAAGACGAGTAGTAAGTTAACACATGGCAGATTTTCTGAGACGTAATGATGGAACTGGAAACTTTATACCATCCAGGAAACAAAATGATAGTTCAGGCACTACATTCGCATTTGCGATGAGCGGGTTTCAGATCCCCGTCCTGGCCGTCCGATGTTACGTTTTCTACCGTTTACCTAAATCAACTGTAGAAAATGTTGCAATGGTTTCTTTCAAAAGAACAGATTCGATTTCCTTTTACGTGATCGTCCTGTTTGTAGTCCACCATTAACGAATGATACCATTGTTTATGGGAGCTTCAATCCTAATCCTTCTTCGTTTTATATATGATGGGTGGACATCGAAATACGTTATATGTTGTCACAGACGGAAAAAGCGTTGTTCAAAAAAAGATGAATTTTTAAGCTCCTGAGGCTATTGGAAAGGGGGTTTTGTTGTGGTCTTCAGTCCTGAGACTGGTTTGATGCAGCTCTCCATGCTACTCTATCCTGTGCAAGCTTCTTCATCTCCCAGCACCTACTGCAGCCTACATCCTTCTGAATCTGCTTAGTGTATTCATCTCTTGGTCTCCCTCTACGATTTTTACCCTCCACTCTGCCCTCCAATACAAAATTGGTGATCCCTTGATGGCTCAGAACATGTCTTACCAACCGATCCCTTCTTCTAGTCAAGTTGTGCCACAAATTCCTCTTCTCCCCAATCCTATTCGATACCTCCTCATTAGTTGTGTGATTTACCCATCTAATCTTCAGCATTCTTCTGTAGCACCACATTTCGAAAGCTTCTATTCTCTTCTTGTCCAAAGTATTTATCGTCCATGTTTCACTTCCATACATGGGTACACTCCATACAAATACTTTGAGAAACGACTTCCTGACACTTATATCTATACTCGACCTTAACAAATTTCTCTTCTTCAGAAACGCTTTCCTTGCCATTGCCAGTCTACAATTTATATCCTCAGTTATGTTGCTCCCCAAATAGCAAAACTCCTTTACTACTTTAAGTGTCTCATTTCCTAATCTAATTCTCTCAGCATCACCCGACTTAATTTGACAGGGTAGGTTTATGAAAATAGTACTGGCTTGTTTGTTCCTCGATTAGGCTGCTTCAAATCTCATCAACTTTTCGACTGCACTAGAGTTTGAACTATTCTGGTTTTCTTGTGAACAGTGAACAGGTACTTGTTAATCTGAGCTTCTGTCGATCAGCGACCGTCTTCATTCACGAGTTTTTACGTAACGTTGGTTGCTGAATTTCGTTACGTTATTTTAATTTGACTTCAACTTCATATTATTTATTATATATCTTAAATCACGTGTTTAGGTAGTTGTTCAAACGCGATTAGTGCGTTTTCTGTGCCATTGTACTTAGTGTGTGTTCCTTATCCCCTCATGAGCTCCACGCTCACAAAGTGCAAGTATGTTCTTCAAAGCTAGAAAGATGCTTAAGCTAATCTAGAGAGTAACCATCTTAGGTCTTCGCAGTCTCTCTTTACTAGAATGTAATTTCTTGCCGTCCGTTTCTCCTTGGAACAGTTCACACATACGAAAACTGTCTCACGGAAAATTTGGTACGTAAGGTGGATCTGAAAGACTCAACCGGCAATGCCCTTGCCAAATATTGCACGAGTCGGATGGGGCCACCTATCGCCGAGTTACAGCAGAACATCCACACATAATGAACTATGTCGTTGTAATTTAATTGCAAAAGGAGATTATTTCTTAGCGGGTTTGAGTATGATGAACTGTTGGCAATGTTGCCGTGGTGCGAATTGCTCCACGAGTACAGCTTTTTTTTAATTCAATTATAGCATCGGTTCCACAATGTATGTAATTACCCTGTTGGGAATAAAATCAAGAGGTAAAAACAAAAAAAGGTTGTCTTCATGGGAGATTAAAATCGAGTGCCGGATCGGGCCTCGAACACAGAATCTTTGCCTTGCATAGGTACGTGCCCTACTGACTGATCTGTCTAAGCACTACGCAGCACCTCCCTCCCATCTCCACCCCTCCTCCGCCACCCGAACATAACTTGACTTCCATCAGTATCCTCTATTAATAAAAAGGTTTTCATATTAACAGAATCTTCCGTCGGTTCTTGGTAGAACAACATTATAATAATAAATGAAAAGCACCAGTTTGCTTTTGTTCTACAATATTATTTTTATTGCTAACCGGTTTTCGGCTTACAAGGCCATCTTCAGGCATTTACTGAGTATTATCACCAAAGAAGTTAAATGTTAGCAGACAACACTGGAAGAGAAGTAACACATCTAGAGTGAAGTAGAAACATACAGTGAGTAACATCTTTGCAATGAAATAGTAAAAACTGAACAGTACATAAATAACAATGGAGTTGACAGGAAAACCTTTAGCACAATATAAGAATAACATGCCTACATAACGGTATCTATTGATAAACAAAACTACTGAAATAAGTTTATCTTATTTCAATAGTTTTGTTTATCAATAGATAAGATAAACTTATAGATAAACTTATAGATAAGATAAACTTATTTCACTAGTTTTGTTTATCAATAGATACCGTTATGTAGTCATGTTATTCTTATATTGTGCTAAAGGTTTTCCTGTCAACTCCATTGTTATTTATGTACTGTTCAGTTTTTACTATTTCATTGCAAAGATGTTACTCACTGTATGTTTCTACTTCACTCTAGATGTGTTACTTCTCTTCCAGTGTTGTCTGCTAACATTTAACTTCTTTGGTGATAATACTCAGTAAATGCCTGAAGATGGCCTTGTAAGCCGAAAACCGGTTAGCAATAAAAATAATATTGTAGAACAAAAGCAAACTGGTGCTTTTCATTTATTATTAAAAAGGTTTTCGCTTTGGTTTGTTCATGACTCACAATGATTATTTCTCTGTTCTTTATCGCGATTATCTTGTTAGACTCTAATATTTATTTGATCATCATTGTCATAATCAACTATTTCGCGTCCACTACTGGATTAGGGTGTTCTGTAGACTTTTAAGTGGATTATTGGCTTCAGGTGAATGGCTAAAAGTTTTGCTGTCTTCCATTATGTTTTGGTTTCATTCTTTCCTTATCACTTCAAGTATAGGACAGAACTTCCTTGGTCCACCTGGCAACATGTCTGCCTACTGCCTGACACCCCGCCCCCCCTGTCCCCCCCCCCCCCCCTAATCACCCCTTCCACTTCTCTTTAATCTACAGACATTTTTTTTTCTCGTTTTAGATTGTTCCTGTCCGTAATCCACTTTTTGGTCTTCCTGTCTCTCTTAGTGACTACGATTATGCATCTCGCCATTCCTCGCTGTGCAGCCCCTAGTTTTTGGATGCTTTTTCACTGCTGAGTGTGCCGTAGCAGAGCGCTCGTCCGTGTGCGGCCTGGCCGCTCCACGCGGCAGTCCGCCGTGATGGACAGGATACGTCTAAGACGTGCGATATTTGGGCAATCAGACTTCTTGCAATGTTCAGGCGTTCGTAATGAACGCCTGAAGATGGCAAGAAGTCGGCTTGCCGAAAGATCATGTCTTTTTGACGACGACATCTGGCTGAATACCCGAGAACTGTCCAAGATTTTCCTACGCCGGGAAAACCTAACACCACGTATCCACTTTCACCTTACTGTCGAGTCATCTTCGGAGCTAAAATACAGATTGCATCCTTTGCTGATGACATTGCTACCCTGAGTGAAAGTGAAGAAGAATTAGGT